>NW_027041048.1:0-322458 GCF_037179485.1 Ochlerotatus camptorhynchus
CCATATGTGGTACGTTTGTGTTTGTAGAACAAATCAAAGTAACCATACCATTTTTCTTTGTTTTTTGACAGTCTAATCGTGTGAAGATGCCGGCAACGACACGTTCCATGTGGTGGGAGCAGGGGCCACCATCACGGTCGCCATCGCCGCCGCCGCCATCAGACCGTCGGCGAAAGAGACGTCGGAGTCAGTCACGGGCCACACCGCCGATAGCGCCGTCCCCGCAGCCTGGTGGGAGCCGCAGTCTGCGGCGAAGATTACGCCGTCGACGGGCCGCCACGCCGGCCACGCCGCGAGAACCGTCCCCGCAGCCTGGCCCCTCTACAGCCAGGGAATGGTCCCCGCAGCATGGCCCCTCTACAGCCAGGGAATGGTCCCCGCAGCCTGGGCCAGTCACATCCAGCCCGCAGCCTGGACCGTCGTCGAGGCGAAACACGCAGTCTCCATTGTCGTGCTGTGGCGCGGCGGACGATTAGCGACAATGGAGCTGCGTTTCGGTGTGATGGTGTCTCAAATGGCAGAACTACGGAGAGATCTGGATACGGCTATCGTCGAGATTGCTCGGCTCAGCGAGCAGCAGAACGTGCGCCAGTCAGTGGAGCAGCCCATCGCGGTGAGTAAACTAAGCCTAACTTAACCTAAACTAATCCTAACTTAACTAATACTTACCTTTTCTATTTATTGCAGCGCTACCAGCAGCCAGCAATTCCCTATCCTGAGTTCGTGGCACAATCGTTGATGAACCGTGACTGGATGCCGGGATGCCTCCAGCATCACTTTGATGCGGTACTGGGCCGGTGCGCGCAACGTCAGATGCTGCCAACCTTCATCAGGAAACTGCTTGTGGCGTTGTACCCAACAACCTACCGCAGGAAACGCCTGAGCGACCTCGGCCATGAACAACGTCTGATAATAGCACATGCGGTAGGGTGTTGGGTGACGGTGGTCCCTGATGTTGGAAGGCAGCTTAGCTGGCCATGGCTTAATAGCTCGATAGCCTACGCTATCTCGGCTGCCCGTCACATGGCCGATGAGGACAATGTATTTTTAACTGGGCACATCGACCTTATTCATCCCCCGGCTATGTTCGGCATAGCTCGCTTGCATGACAGTGGTATGGGGGGAGAATAATTGTGTTGCTAAATAAATAAATGAAATAAACCTATAAAAAGAAAATATACTTACCTGCTGCACCTGAAAAAAAGAAAATATACTTACCTGCTGCACCTGAAAAAAAGAAAATATACCTACCTGCTGCACCTGAAAAAAAGAAAATATACCTACCTGCTGTCGTCGTCGGGGTTGGTGTCCGTGAGATTGACCGTGGCTAGGTACCAGTTGACTTGCTAGGTACCAGTTGACATTTCCCATCGACCAATACTGCATTCATATGCCATGCCACCAACCCGCGGTACTCGGTGCTGCTCTCGGGATCGGTGTCCCTCGGCCTGTGACCATCTTAGGCCGATGGGATCAGCTCTGGCATGGGTGAGATGGCTTGGCGGGACCCCAGCTGTATTTCCCTACGGCCTAATGTGCATTTTTTTCAGATTCATGCTTTGGTTCAACTGACTGAGTTGAGCCGCAGAGTGGATGGTACAATTGGCTGAGTTGAGCCGCAGAGTGGAGTGTGTCCCTCGGCCTGAGACCAGTATAGGCCGATAGAATGACCTGTAGCATGTGCCAGATGGCTTGGCGGGACCCCAGCTGCATTTGCATACGGCCTAATATGCGCCAACTACCCACGGACGGACTGGGAAAAAAGCCCAGCCCAGCGCGGTTCGCCAGGCAGCTGGGCTGTGCATCATACGGCACGAGGAACGATTTTAAGAGGTGAAACGTTGTGGTGAGGTTGGACGATTACGTTGAGGAGTGCTTCGCGCACATACTCGCTCGCTCGTAGACCATGCCACCAATACGCTGCCGGTCCTCAGTGTACTTACAATACTAACAAAACACACCACCATTGTCCCATTGTGGTGCTCAGCTCGGCTCACCTATTGAAGTCAAACCGAACAATGACTTTCGTTTACTGGCCATATAGCTAAAACTAGCTACATGTCAGTAAAGTAGGTCAGTGTTCGATTCAACCATGTTGCCATATGTGGTACGTTTGTGTTTGTAGAACAAATCAAAGTAACCATACATTTTTCTTTGTTTTTTGACAGTCTAATCGTGTGAAGATGCCGGCAACGACACGTTCCATGTGGTGGGAGCAGGGGCCACCATCACGGTCGCCATCGCCGCCGCCGCCATCAGACCGTCGGCGAAAGAGACGTCGGAGTCAGCCGCGAGAACCGTCCCCGCAGCCTGGCCCCTCTACAGCCAGGGAATGGTCCCC
The DNA here is from genome assembly GCF_037179485.1 of Ochlerotatus camptorhynchus. Taxonomy (NCBI): domain Eukaryota; kingdom Metazoa; phylum Arthropoda; class Insecta; order Diptera; family Culicidae; genus Ochlerotatus; species Ochlerotatus camptorhynchus. The sequence goes on from NW_027041048.1 coordinate 2,342, forward strand.
GCAGCATGGCCCCTCTACAGCCAGGGAATGGTCCCCGCAGCCTGGGCCAGTCACATCCAGCCCGCAGCCTGGACCGTCGTCGAGGCGAAACACGCAGTCTCCATTGTCGTGCTGTGGCGCGGCGGGACGATTAGCGACAATGGAGCTGCGTTTCGGTGTGATGGTGTCTCAAATGGCAGAACTACGGAGAGATCTGGATACGGCTATCGTCGAGATTGCTCGGCTCAGCGAGCAGCAGAACGTGCGCCAGTCAGTGGAGCAGCCCATCGCGGTGAGTAAACTAAGCCTAACTTAACCTAAACTAATCCTAACTTAACTAATACTTACCTTTTCTATTTATTGCAGCGCTACCAGCAGCCAGCAATTCCCTATCCTGAGTTCGTGGCACAATCGTTGATGAACCGTGACTGGATGCCGGGATGCCTCCAGCATCACTTTGATGCGGTACTGGGCCGGTGCGCGCAACGTCAGATGCTGCCAACCTTCATCAGGAAACTGCTTGTGGCGTTGTACCCAACAACCTACCGCAGGAAACGCCTGAGCGACCTCGGCCATGAACAACGTCTGATAATAGCACATGCGGTAGGGTGTTGGGTGACGGTGTTCCCTGATGTTGGAAGGCAGCTTAGCTGGCCATGGCTTAATAGCTCGATAGCCTACGCTATCTCGGCTGCCCGTCACATGGCCGATGAGGACAATGTATTTTTAACTGGGCACATCGACCTTATTCATCCCCCGGCTATGTTCGGCATAGCTCGCTTGCATGACAGTGGTATGGGGGGAGAATAATTGTGTTGCTAAATAAATAAATGAAATAAACCTATAAAAAGAAAATATACTTACCTGCTGCACCTGAAAAAAAGAAAATATACTTACCTGCTGCACCTGAAAAAAAGAAAATATACCTACCTGCTGCACCTGAAAAAAAGAAAATATACCTACCTGCTGTCGTCGTCGGGGTTGGTGTCCGTGAGATTGACCGTGGCTAGGTACCAGTTGACTTGCTAGGTACCAGTTGACATTTCCCATCGACCAATACTGCATTCATATGCCATGCCACCAACCCGCGGTACTCGGTGCTGCTCTCGGGATCGGTGTCCCTCGGCCTGTGACCATCTTAGGCCGATGGGATCAGCTCTGGCATGGGTGAGATGGCTTGGCGGGACCCCAGCTGTATTTCCCTACGGCCTAATGTGCATTTTTTTCAGATTCATGCTTTGGTTCAACTGACTGAGTTGAGCCGCAGAGTGGATGGTACAATTGGCTGAGTTGAGCCGCAGAGTGGAGTGTGTCCCTCGGCCTGAGACCAGTATAGGCCGATGGAATGACCTGTAGCATGTGCCAGATGGCTTGGCGGGACCCCAGCTGCATTTGCATACGGCCTAATATGCGCCAACTACCCACGGACGGACTGGGAAAAAAGCCCAGCCCAGCGCGGTTCGCCAGGCAGCTGGGCTGTGCATCATACGGCACGAGGAACGATTTTAAGAGGTGAAACGTTGTGGTGAGGTTGGACGATTACGTTGAGGAGTGCTTCGCGCACATACTCGCTCGCTCGTAGACCATGCCACCAATACGCTGCCGGTCCTCAGTGTACTTACAATACTAACAAAACACACCACCATTGTCCCATTGTGGTGCTCAGCTCGGCTCACCTATTGAAGTCAAACCGAACAATGACTTTCGTTTACTGGCCATATAGCTAAAACTAGCTACATGTCAGTAAAGTAGGTCAGTGTTCGATTCAACCATGTTGCCATATGTGGTACGTTTGTGTTTGTAGAACAAATCAAAGTAACCATACATTTTTCTTTGTTTTTTGACAGTCTAATCGTGTGAAGATGCCGGCAACGACACGTTCCATGTGGTGGGAGCAGGGGCCACCATCACGGTCGCCATCGCCGCCGCCGCCATCAGACCGTCGGCGAAAGAGACGTCGGAGTCAGTCACGGGCCACACCGCCGATAGCGCCGTCCCCGCAGCCTGGTGGGAGCCGCAGTCTGCGGCGAAGATTACGCCGTCGACGGGCCGCCACGCCGGCCACGCCGCGAGAACCGTCCCCGCAGCCTGGCCCCTCTACAGCCAGGGAATGGTCCCCGCAGCATGGCCCCTCTACAGCCAGGGAATGGTCCCCGCAGCCTGGGCCAGTCACATCCAGCCCGCAGCCTGGACCGTCGTCGAGGCGAAACACGCAGTCTCCATTGTCGTGCTGTGGCGCGGCGGGACGATTAGCGACAATGGAGCTGCGTTTCGGTGTGATGGTGTCTCAAATGGCAGAACTACGGAGAGATCTGGATACGGCTATCGTCGAGATTGCTCGGCTCAGCGAGCAGCAGAACGTGCGCCAGTCAGTGGAGCAGCCCATCGCGGTGAGTAAACTAAGCCTAACTTAACCTAAACTAATCCTAACTTAACTAATACTTACCTTTTCTATTTATTGCAGCGCTACCAGCAGCCAGCAATTCCCTATCCTGAGTTCGTGGCACAATCGTTGATGAACCGTGACTGGATGCCGGGATGCCTCCAGCATCACTTTGATGCGGTACTGGGCCGGTGCGCGCAACGTCAGATGCTGCCAACCTTCATCAGGAAACTGCTTGTGGCGTTGTACCCAACAACCTACCGCAGGAAACGCCTGAGCGACCTCGGCCATGAACAACGTCTGATAATAGCACATGCGGTAGGGTGTTGGGTGACGGTGGTCCCTGATGTTGGAAGGCAGTTTAGCTGGCCATGGCTTAATAGCTCGATAGCCTACGCTATCTCGGCTGCCCGTCACATGGCCGATGAGGACAATGTATTTTTAACTGGGCACATCGACCTTATTCATCCCCCGGCTATGTTCGGCATAGCTCGCTTGCATGACAGTGGTATGGGGGGAGAATAATTGTGTTGCTAAATAAATAAATGAAATAAACCTATAAAAAGAAAATATACTTACCTGCTGCACCTGAAAAAAAGAAAATATACTTACCTGCTGCACCTGAAAAAAAGAAAATATACCTACCTGCTGCACCTGAAAAAAAGAAAATATACCTACCTGCTGTCGTCGTCGGGGTTGGTGTCCGTGAGATTGACCGTGGCTAGGTACCAGTTGACTTGCTAGGTACCAGTTGACATTTCCCATCGACCAATACTGCATTCATATGCCATGCCACCAACCCGCGGTACTCGGTGCTGCTCTCGGGATCGGTGTCCCTCGGCCTGTGACCATCTTAGGCCGATGGGATCAGCTCTGGCATGGGTGAGATGGCTTGGCGGGACCCCAGCTGTATTTCCCTACGGCCTAATGTGCATTTTTTTCAGATTCATGCTTTGGTTCAACTGACTGAGTTGAGCCGCAGAGTGGATGGTACAATTGGCTGAGTTGAGCCGCAGAGTGGAGTGTGTCCCTCGGCCTGAGACCAGTATAGGCCGATGGAATGACCTGTAGCATGTGCCAGATGGCTTGGCGGGACCCCAGCTGCATTTGCATACGGCCTAATATGCGCCAACTACCCACGGACGGACTGGGAAAAAAGCCCAGCCCAGCGCGGTTCGCCAGGCAGCTGGGCTGTGCATCATACGGCACGAGGAACGATTTTAAGAGGTGAAACGTTGTGGTGAGGTTGGACGATTACGTTGAGGAGTGCTTCGCGCACATACTCGCTCGCTCGTAGACCATGCCACCAATACGCTGCCGGTCCTCAGTGTACTTACAATACTAACAAAACACACCACCATTGTCCCATTGTGGTGCTCAGCTCGGCTCACCTATTGAAGTCAAACCGAACAATGACTTTCGTTTACTGGCCATATAGCTAAAACTAGCTACATGTCAGTAAAGTAGGTCAGTGTTCGATTCAACCATGTTGCCATATGTGGTACGTTTGTGTTTGTAGAACAAATCAAAGTAACCATACATTTTTCTTTGTTTTTTGACAGTCTAATCGTGTGAAGATGCCGGCAACGACACGTTCCATGTGGTGGGAGCAGGGGCCACCATCACGGTCGCCATCGCCGCCGCCGCCATCAGACCGTCGGCGAAAGAGACGTCGGAGTCAGTCACGGGCCACACCGCCGATAGCGCCGTCCCCGCAGCCTGGTGGGAGCCGCAGTCTGCGGCGAAGATTACGCCGTCGACGGGCCGCCACGCCGGCCACGCCGCGAGAACCGTCCCCGCAGCCTGGCCCCTCTACAGCCAGGGAATGGTCCCCGCAGCATGGCCCCTCTACAGCCAGGGAATGGTCCCCGCAGCCTGGGCCAGTCACATCCAGCCCGCAGCCTGGACCGTCGTCGAGGCGAAACACGCAGTCTCCATTGTCGTGCTGTGGCGCGGCGGGACGATTAGCGACAATGGAGCTGCGTTTCGGTGTGATGGTGTCTCAAATGGCAGAACTACGGAGAGATCTGGATACGGCTATCGTCGAGATTGCTCGGCTCAGCGAGCAGCAGAACGTGCGCCAGTCAGTGGAGCAGCCCATCGCGGTGAGAAAACTAAGCCTAACTTAACCTAAACTAATCCTAACTTAACTAATACTTACCTTTTCTATTTATTGCAGCGCTACCAGCAGCCAGCAATTCCCTATCCTGAGTTCGTGGCACAATCGTTGATGAACCGTGACTGGATGCCGGGATGCCTCCAGCATCACTTTGATGCGGTACTGGGCCGGTGCGCGCAACGTCAGATGCTGCCAACCTTCATCAGGAAACTGCTTGTGGCGTTGTACCCAACAACCTACCGCAGGAAACGCCTGAACGACCTCGGCCATGAACAACGTCTGATAATAGCACATGCGGTAGGGTGTTGGGTGACGGTGGTCCCTGATGTTGGAAGGCAGCTTAGCTGGCCATGGCTTAATAGCTCGATAGCCTACGCTATCTCGGCTGCCCGTCACATGGCCGATGAGGACAATGTATTTTTAACTGGGCACATCGACCTTATTCATCCCCCGGCTATGTTCGGCATAGCTCGCTTGCATGACAGTGGTATGGGGGGAGAATAATTGTGTTGCTAAATAAATAAATGAAATAAACCTATAAAAAGAAAATATACTTACCTGCTGCACCTGAAAAAAAGAAAATATACTTACCTGCTGCACCTGAAAAAAAGAAAATATACCTACCTGCTGCACCTGAAAAAAAGAAAATATACCTACCTGCTGTCGTCGTCGGGGTTGGTGTCCGTGAGATTGACCGTGGCTAGGTACCAGTTGACTTGCTAGGTACCAGTTGACATTTCCCATCGACCAATACTGCATTCATATGCCATGCCACCAACCCGCGGTACTCGGTGCTGCTCTCGGGATCGGTGTCCCTCGGCCTGTGACCATCTTAGGCCGATGGGATCAGCTCTGGCATGGGTGAGATGGCTTGGCGGGACCCCAGCTGTATTTCCCTACGGCCTAATGTGCATTTTTTTCAGATTCATGCTTTGGTTCAACTGACTGAGTTGAGCCGCAGAGTGGATGGTACAATTGGCTGAGTTGAGCCGCAGAGTGGAGTGTGTCCCTCGGCCTGAGACCAGTATAGGCCGATGGAATGACCTGTAGCATGTGCCAGATGGCTTGGCGGGACCCCAGCTGCATTTGCATACGGCCTAATATGCGCCAACTACCCACGGACGGACTGGGAAAAAAGCCCAGCCCAGCGCGGTTCGCCAGGCAGCTGGGCTGTGCATCATACGGCACGAGGAACGATTTTAAGAGGTGAAGCGTTGTGGTGAGGTTGGACGATTACGTTGAGGAGTGCTTCGCGCACATACTCGCTCGCTCGTAGACCATGCCACCAATACGCTGCCGGTCCTCAGTGTACTTACAATACTAACAAAACACACCACCATTGTCCCATTGTGGTGCTCAGCTCGGCTCACCTATTGAAGTCAAACCGAACAATGACTTTCGTTTACTGGCCATATAGCTAAAACTAGCTACATGTCAGTAAAGTAGGTCAGTGTTCGATTCAACCATGTTGCCATATGTGGTACGTTTGTGTTTGTAGAACAAATCAAAGTAACCATACATTTTTCTTTGTTTTTTGACAGTCTAATCGTGTGAAGATGCCGGCAACGACACGTTCCATGTGGTGGGAGCAGGGGCCACCATCACGGTCGCCATCGCCGCCGCCGCCATCAGACCGTCGGCGAAAGAGACGTCGGAGTCAGTCACGGGCCACACCGCCGATAGCGCCGTCCCCGCAGCCTGGTGGGAGCCGCAGTCTGCGGCGAAGATTACGCCGTCGACGGGCCGCCACGCCGGCCACGCCGCGAGAACCGTCCCCGCAGCCTGGCCCCTCTACAGCCAGGGAATGGTCCCCGCAGCATGGCCCCTCTACAGCCAGGGAATGGTCCCCGCAGCCTGGGCCAGTCACATCCAGCCCGCAGCCTGGACCGTCGTCGAGGCGAAACACGCAGTCTCCATTGTCGTGCTGTGGCGCGGCGGGACGATTAGCGACAATGGAGCTGCGTTTCGGTGTGATGGTGTCTCAAATGGCAGAACTACGGAGAGATCTGGATACGGCTATCGTCGAGATTGCTCGGCTCAGCGAGCAGCAGAACGTGCGCCAGTCAGTGGAGCAGCCCATCGCGGTGAGTAAACTAAGCCTAACTTAACCTAAACTAATCCTAACTTAACTAATACTTACCTTTTCTATTTATTGCAGCGCTACCAGCAGCCAGCAATTCCCTATCCTGAGTTCGTGGCACAATCGTTGATGAACCGTGACTGGATGCCGGGATGCCTCCAGCATCACTTTGATGCGGTACTGGGCCGGTGCGCGCAACGTCAGATGCTGCCAACCTTCATCAGGAAACTGCTTGTGGCGTTGTACCCAACAACCTACCGCAGGAAACGCCTGAGCGACCTCGGCCATGAACAACGTCTGATAATAGCACATGCGGTAGGGTGTTGGGTGACGGTGGTCCCTGATGTTGGAAGGCAGCTTAGCTGGCCATGGCTTAATAGCTCGATAGCCTACGCTATCTCGGCTGCCCGTCACATGGCCGATGAGGACAATGTATTTTTAACTGGGCACATCGACCTTATTCATCCCCCGGCTATGTTCGGCATAGCTCGCTTGCATGACAGTGGTATGGGGGGAGAATAATTGTGTTGCTAAATAAATAAATGAAATAAACCTATAAAAAGAAAATATACTTACCTGCTGCACCTGAAAAAAAGAAAATATACTTACCTGCTGCACCTGAAAAAAAGAAAATATACCTACCTGCTGCACCTGAAAAAAAGAAAATATACCTACCTGCTGTCGTCGTCGGGGTTGGTGTCCGTGAGATTGACCGTGGCTAGGTACCAGTTGACTTGCTAGGTACCAGTTGACATTTCCCATCGACCAATACTGCATTCATATGCCATGCCACCAACCCGCGGTACTCGGTGCTGCTCTCGGGATCGGTGTCCCTCGGCCTGTGACCATCTTAGGCCGATGGGATCAGCTCTGGCATGGGTGAGATGGCTTGGCGGGACCCCAGCTGTATTTCCCTACGGCCTAATGTGCATTTTTTTCAGATTCATGCTTTGGTTCAACTGACTGAGTTGAGCCGCAGAGTGGATGGTACAATTGGCTGAGTTGAGCCGCAGAGTGGAGTGTGTCCCTCGGCCTGAGACCAGTATAGGCCGATGGAATGACCTGTAGCATGTGCCAGATGGCTTGGCGGGACCCCAGCTGCATTTGCATACGGCCTAATATGCGCCAACTACCCACGGACGGACTGGGAAAAAAGCCCAGCCCAGCGCGGTTCGCCAGGCAGCTGGGCTGTGCATCATACGGCACGAGGAACGATTTTAAGAGGTGAAACGTTGTGGTGAGGTTGGACGATTACGTTGAGGAGTGCTTCGCGCACATACTCGCTCGCTCGTAGACCATGCCACCAATACGCTGCCGGTCCTCAGTGTACTTACAATACTAACAAAACACACCACCATTGTCCCATTGTGGTGCTCAGCTCGGCTCACCTATTGAAGTCAAACCGAACAATGACTTTCGTTTACTGGCCATATAGCTAAAACTAGCTACATGTCAGTAAAGTAGGTCAGTGTTCGATTCAACCATGTTGCCATATGTGGTACGTTTGTGTTTGTAGAACAAATCAAAGTAACCATACATTTTTCTTTGTTTTTTGACAGTCTAATCGTGTGAAGATGCCGGCAACGACACGTTCCATGTGGTGGGAGCAGGGGCCACCATCACGGTCGCCATCGCCGCCGCCGCCATCAGACCGTCGGCGAAAGAGACGTCGGAGTCAGTCACGGGCCACACCGCCGATAGCGCCGTCCCCGCAGCCTGGTGGGAGCCGCAGTCTGCGGCGAAGATTACGCCGTCGACGGGCCGCCACGCCGGCCACGCCGCGAGAACCGTCCCCGCAGCCTGGCCCCTCTACAGCCAGGGAATGGTCCCCGCAGCATGGCCCCTCTACAGCCAGGAAATGGTCCCCGCAGCCTGGGCCAGTCACATCCAGCCCGCAGCCTGGACCGTCGTCGAGGCGAAACACGCAGTCTCCATTGTCGTGCTGTGGCGCGGCGGGACGATTAGCGACAATGGAGCTGCGTTTCGGTGTGATGGTGTCTCAAATGGCAGAACTACGGAGAGATCTGGATACGGCTATCGTCGAGATTGCTCGGCTCAGCGAGCAGCAGAACGTGCGCCAGTCAGTGGAGCAGCCCATCGCGGTGAGTAAACTAAGCCTAACTTAACCTAAACTAATCCTAACTTAACTAATACTTACCTTTTCTATTTATTGCAGCGCTACCAGCAGCCAGCAATTCCCTATCCTGAGTTCGTGGCACAATCGTTGATGAACCGTGACTGGATGCCGGGATGCCTCCAGCATCACTTTGATGCGGTACTGGGCCGGTGCGCGCAACGTCAGATGCTGCCAACCTTCATCAGGAAACTGCTTGTGGCGTTGTACCCAACAACCTACCGCAGGAAACGCCTGAGCGACCTCGGCCATGAACAACGTCTGATAATAGCACATGCGGTAGGGTGTTGGGTGACGGTGGTCCCTGATGTTGGAAGGCAGCTTAGCTGGCCATGGCTTAATAGCTCGATAGCCTACGCTATCTCGGCTGCCCGTCACATGGCCGATGAGGACAATGTATTTTTAACTGGGCACATCGACCTTATTCATCCCCCGGCTATGTTCGGCATAGCTCGCTTGCATGACAGTGGTATGGGGGGAGAATAATTGTGTTGCTAAATAAATAAATGAAATAAACCTATAAAAAGAAAATATACTTACCTGCTGCACCTGAAAAAAAGAAAATATACTTACCTGCTGCACCTGAAAAAAAGAAAATATACCTACCTGCTGCACCTGAAAAAAAGAAAATATACCTACCTGCTGTCGTCGTCGGGGTTGGTGTCCGTGAGATTGACCGTGGCTAGGTACCAGTTGACTTGCTAGGTACCAGTTGACATTTCCCATCGACCAATACTGCATTCATATGCCATGCCACCAACCCGCGGTACTCGGTGCTGCTCTCGGGATCGGTGTCCCTCGGCCTGTGACCATCTTAGGCCGATGGGATCAGCTCTGGCATGGGTGAGATGGCTTGGCGGGACCCCAGCTGTATTTCCCTACGGCCTAATGTGCATTTTTTTCAGATTCATGCTTTGGTTCAACTGACTGAGTTGAGCCGCAGAGTGGATGGTACAATTGGCTGAGTTGAGCCGCAGAGTGGAGTGTGTCCCTCGGCCTGAGACCAGTATAGGCCGATGGAATGACCTGTAGCATGTGCCAGATGGCTTGGCGGGACCCCAGCTGCATTTGCATACGGCCTAATATGCGCCAACTACCCACGGACGGACTGGGAAAAAAAGCCCAGCCCAGCGCGGTTCGCCAGGCAGCTGGGCTGTGCATCATACGGCACGAGGAACGATTTTAAGAGGTGAAACGTTGTGGTGAGGTTGGACGATTACGTTGAGGAGTGCTTCGCGCACATACTCGCTCGCTCGTAGACCATGCCACCAATACGCTGCCGGTCCTCAGTGTACTTACAATACTAACAAAACACACCACCATTGTCCCATTGTGGTGCTCAGCTCGGCTCACCTATTGAAGTCAAACCGAACAATGACTTTCGTTTACTGGCCATATAGCTAAAACTAGCTACATGTCAGTAAAGTAGGTCAGTGTTCGATTCAACCATGTTGCCATATGTGGTACGTTTGTGTTTGTAGAACAAATCAAAGTAACCATACATTTTCTTTGTTTTTTGACAGTCTAATCGTGTGAAGATGCCGGCAACGACACGTTCCATGTGGTGGGAGCAGGGGCCACCATCACGGTCGCCATCGCCGCCGCCGCCATCAGACCGTCGGCGAAAGAGACGTCGGAGTCAGTCACGGGCCACACCGCCGATAGCGCCGTCCCCGCAGCCTGGTGGGAGCCGCAGTCTGCGGCGAAGATTACGCCGTCGACGGGCCGCCACGCCGGCCACGCCGCGAGAACCGTCCCCGCAGCCTGGCCCCTCTACAGCCAGGGAATGGTCCCCGCAGCATGGCCCCTCTACAGCCAGGGAATGGTCCCCGCAGCCTGGGCCAGTCACATCCAGCCCGCAGCCTGGACCGTCGTCGAGGCGAAACACGCAGTCTCCATTGTCGTGCTGTGGCGCGGCGGGACGATTAGCGACAATGGAGCTGCGTTTCGGTGTGATGGTGTCTCAAATGGCAGAACTACGGAGAGATCTGGATACGGCTATCGTCGAGATTGCTCGGCTCAGCGAGCAGCAGAACGTGCGCCAGTCAGTGGAGTTCGTGGCACAATCGTTGATGAACCGTGACTGGATGCCGGGATGCCTCCAGCATCACTTTGATGCGGTACTGGGCCGGTGCGCGCAACGTCAGATGCTGCCAACCTTCATCAGGAAACTGCTTGTGGCGTTGTACCCAACAACCTACCGCAGGAAACGCCTGAGCGACCTCGGCCATGAACAACGTCTGATAATAGCACATGCGGTAGGGTGTTGGGTGACGGTGGTCCCTGATGTTGGAAGGCAGCTTAGCTGGCCATGGCTTAATAGCTCGATAGCCTACGCTATCTCGGCCGCCCGTCACATGGCCGATGAGGACAATGTATTTTTAACTGGGCACATCGACCTTATTCATCCCCCGGCTATGTTCGGCATAGCTCGCTTGCATGACAGTGGTATGGGGGGAGAATAATTGTGTTGCTAAATAAATAAATGAAATAAACCTATAAAAAGAAAATATACTTACCTGCTGCACCTGAAAAAAAGAAAATATACTTACCTGCTGCACCTGAAAAAAAAAGAAAATATACCTACCTGCTGCACCTGAAAAAAAGAAAATATACCTACCTGCTGTCGTCGTCGGGGTTGGTGTCCGTGAGATTGACCGTGGCTAGGTACCAGTTGACTTGCTAGGTACCAGTTGACATTTCCCATCGACCAATACGGCATTCATATGCCATGCCACCAACCCGCGATTTTAAGAGGTGAAACGTTGTGGTGAGGTTGGACGATTACGTTGAGGAGTGCTTCGCGCACATACTCGCTCGCTCGTAGACCATGCCACCAATACGCTGCCGGTCCTCAGTGTACTTACAATACTAACAAAACACACCACCATTGTCCCATTGTGGTGCTCAGCTCGGCTCACCTATTGAAGTCAAACCGAACAATGACTTTCGTTTACTGGCCATATAGCTAAAACTAGCTACATGTCAGTAAAGTAGGTCAGTGTTCGATTCAACCATGTTGCCATATGTGGTACGTTTGTGTTTGTAGAACAAATCAAAGTAACCATACATTTTCTTTGTTTTTTGACAGTCTAATCGTGTGAAGATGCCGGCAACGACACGTTCCATGTGGTGGGAGCAGGGGCCACCATCACGGTCGCCATCGCCGCCGCCGCCATCAGACCGTCGGCGAAAGAGACGTCGGAGTCAGTCACGGGCCACACCGCCGATAGCGCCGTCCCCGCAGCCTGGTGGGAGCCGCAGTCTGCGGCGAAGATTACGCCGTCGACGGGCCGCCACGCCGGCCACGCCGCGAGAACCGTCCCCGCAGCCTGGCCCCTCTACAGCCAGGGAATGGTCCCCGCAGCATGGCCCCTCTACAGCCAGGGAATGGTCCCCGCAGCCTGGGCCAGTCACATCCAGCCCGCAGCCTGGACCGTCGTCGAGGCGAAACACGCAGTCTCCATTGTCGTGCTGTGGCGCGGCGGGACGATTAGCGACAATGGAGCTGCGTTTCGGTGTGATGGTGTCTCAAATGGCAGAACTACGGAGAGATCTGGATACGGCTATCGTCGAGATTGCTCGGCTCAGCGAGCAGCAGAACGTGCGCCAGTCAGTGGAGCAGCCCATCGCGGTGAGTAAACTAAGCCTAACTTAACCTAAACTAATCCTAACTTAACTAATACTTACCTTTTCTATTTATTGCAGCGCTACCAGCAGCCAGCAATTCCCTATCCTGAGTTCGTGGCACAATCGTTGATGAACCGTGACTGGATGCCGGGATGCCTCCAGCATCACTTTGATGCGGTACTGGGCCGGTGCGCGCAACGTCAGATGCTGCCAACCTTCATCAGGAAACTGCTTGTGGCGTTGTACCCAACAACCTACCGCAGGAAACGCCTGAGCGACCTCGGCCATGAACAACGTCTGATAATAGCACATGCGGTAGGGTGTTGGGTGACGGTGGTCCCTGATGTTGGAAGGCAGCTTAGCTGGCCATGGCTTAATAGCTCGATAGCCTACGCTATCTCGGCTGCCCGTCACATGGCCGATGAGGACAATGTATTTTTAACTGGGCACATCGACCTTATTCATCCCCCGGCTATGTTCGGCATAGCTCGCTTGCATGACAGTGGTATGGGGGGAGAATAATTGTGTTGCTAAATAAATAAATGAAATAAACCTATAAAAAGAAAATATACTTACCTGCTGCACCTGAAAAAAAGAAAATATACTTACCTGCTGCACCTGAAAAAAAGAAAATATACCTACCTGCTGCACCTGAAAAAAAGAAAATATACCTACCTGCTGTCGTCGTCGGGGTTGGTGTCCGTGAGATTGACCGTGGCTAGGTACCAGTTGACTTGCTAGGTACCAGTTGACATTTCCCATCGACCAATACTGCATTCATATGCCATGCCACCAACCCGCGGTACTCGGTGCTGCTCTCGGGATCGGTGTCCCTCGGCCTGTGACCATCTTAGGCCGATGGGATCAGCTCTGGCATGGGTGAGATGGCTTGGCGGGACCCCAACTGTATTTCCCTACGGCCTAATGTGCATTTTTTTCAGATTCATGCTTTGGTTCAACTGACTGAGTTGAGCCGCAGAGTGGATGGTACAATTGGCTGAGTTGAGCCGCAGAGTGGAGTGTGTCCCTCGGCCTGAGACCAGTATAGGCCGATGGAATGACCTGTAGCATGTGCCAGATGGCTTGGCGGGACCCCAGCTGCATTTGCATACGGCCTAATATGCGCCAACTACCCACGGACGGACTGGGAAAAAAAGCCCAGCCCAGCGCGGTTCGCCAGGCAGCTGGGCTGTGCATCATACGGCACGAGGAACGATTTTAAGAGGTGAAACGTTGTGGTGAGGTTGGACGATTACGTTGAGGAGTGCTTCGCGCACATACTCGCTCGCTCGTAGACCATGCCACCAATACGCTGCCGGTCCTCAGTGTACTTACAATACTAACAAAACACACCACCATTGTCCCATTGTGGTGCTCAGCTCGGCTCACCTATTGAAGTCAAACCGAACAATGACTTTCGTTTACTGGCCATATAGCTAAAACTAGCTACATGTCAGTAAAGTAGGTCAGTGTTCGATTCAACCATGTTGCCATATGTGGTACGTTTGTGTTTGTAGAACAAATCAAAGTAACCATACATTTTTCTTTGTTTTTTGACAGTCTAATCGTGTGAAGATGCCGGCAACGACACGTTCCATGTGGTGGGAGCAGGGGCCACCATCACGGTCGCCATCGCCGCCGCCGCCATCAGACCGTCGGCGAAAGAGACGTCGGAGTCAGTCACGGGCCACACCGCCGATAGCGCCGTCCCCGCAGCCTGGTGGGAGCCGCAGTCTGCGGCGAAGATTACGCCGTCGACGGGCCGCCACGCCGGCCACGCCGCGAGAACCGTCCCCGCAGCCTGGCCCCTCTACAGCCAGGGAATGGTCCCCGCAGCATGGCCCCTCTACAGCCAGGGAATGGTCCCCGCAGCCTGGGCCAGTCACATCCAGCCCGCAGCCTGGACCGTCGTCGAGGCGAAACACGCAGTCTCCATTGTCGTGCTGTGGCGCGGCGGGACGATTAGCGACAATGGAGCTGCGTTTCGGTGTGATGGTGTCTCAAATGGCAGAACTACGGAGAGATCTGGATACGGCTATCGTCGAGATTGCTCGGCTCAGCGAGCAGCAGAACGTGCGCCAGTCAGTGGAGCAGCCCATCGCGGTGAGTAAACTAAGCCTAACTTAACCTAAACTAATCCTAACTTAACTAATACTTACCTTTTCTATTTATTGCAGCGCTACCAGCAGCCAGCAATTCCCTATCCTGAGTTCGTGGCACAATCGTTGATGAACCGTGACTGGATGCCGGGATGCCTCCAGCATCACTTTGATGCGGTACTGGGCCGGTGCGCGCAACGTCAGATGCTGCCAACCTTCATCAGGAAACTGCTTGTGGCGTTGTACCCAACAACCTACCGCAGGAAACGCCTGAGCGACCTCGGCCATGAACAACGTCTGATAATAGCACATGCGGTAGGGTGTTGGGTGACGGTGGTCCCTGATGTTGGAAGGCAGCTTAGCTGGCCATGGCTTAATAGCTCGATAGCCTACGCTATCTCGGCTGCCCGTCACATGGCCGATGAGGACAATGTATTTTTAACTGGGCACATCGACCTTATTCATCCCCCGGCTATGTTCGGCATAGCTCGCTTGCATGACAGTGGTATGGGGGGAGAATAATTGTGTTGCTAAATAAATAAATGAAATAAACCTATAAAAAGAAAATATACTTACCTGCTGCACCTGAAAAAAAGAAAATATACTTACCTGCTGCACCTGAAAAAAAGAAAATATACCTACCTGCTGCACCTGAAAAAAGAAAATATACCTACCTGCTGTCGTCGTCGGGGTTGGTGTCCGTGAGATTGACCGTGGCTAGGTACCAGTTGACTTGCTAGGTACCAGTTGACATTTCCCATCGACCAATACTGCATTCATATGCCATGCCACCAACCCGCGATTTTAAGAGGTGAAACGTTGTGGTGAGGTTGGACGATTACGTTGAGGAGTGCTTCGCGCACATACTCGCTCGCTCGTAGACCATGCCACCAATACGCTGCCGGTCCTCAGTGTACTTACAATACTAACAAAACACACCACCATTGTCCCATTGTGGTGCTCAGCTCGGCTCACCTATTGAAGTCAAACCGAACAATGACTTTCGTTTACTGGCCATATAGCTAAAACTAGCTACATGTCAGTAAAGTAGGTCAGTGTTCGATTCAACCATGTTGCCATATGTGGTACGTTTGTGTTTGTAGAACAAATCAAAGTAACCATACATTTTCTTTGTTTTTTGACAGTCTAATCGTGTGAAGATGCCGGCAACGACACGTTCCATGTGGTGGGAGCAGGGGCCACCATCACGGTCGCCATCGCCGCCGCCGCCATCAGACCGTCGGCGAAAGAGACGTCGGAGTCAGTCACGGGCCACACCGCCGATAGCGCCGTCCCCGCAGCCTGGTGGGAGCCGCAGTCTGCGGCGAAGATTACGCCGTCGACGGGCCGCCACGCCGGCCACGCCGCGAGAACCGTCCCCGCAGCCTGGCCCCTCTACAGCCAGGGAATGGTCCCCGCAGCATGGCCCCTCTACAGCCAGGGAATGGTCCCCGCAGCCTGGGCCAGTCACATCCAGCCCGCAGCCTGGACCGTCGTCGAGGCGAAACACGCAGTCTCCATTGTCGTGCTGTGGCGCGGCGGGACGATTAGCGACAATGGAGCTGCGTTTCGGTGTGATGGTGTCTCAAATGGCAGAACTACGGAGAGATCTGGATACGGCTATCGTCGAGATTGCTCGGCTCAGCGAGCAGCAGAACGTGCGCCAGTCAGTGGAGCAGCCCATCGCGGTGAGTAAACTAAGCCTAACTTAACCTAAACTAATCCTAACTTAACTAATACTTACCTTTTCTATTTATTGCAGCGCTACCAGCAGCCAGCAATTCCCTATCCTGAGTTCGTGGCACAATCGTTGATGAACCGTGACTGGATGCCGGGATGCCTCCAGCATCACTTTGATGCGGTACTGGGCCGGTGCGCGCAACGTCAGATGCTGCCAACCTTCATCAGGAAACTGCTTGTGGCGTTGTACCCAACAACCTACCGCAGGAAACGCCTGAGCGACCTCGGCCATGAACAACGTCTGATAATAGCACATGCGGTAGGGTGTTGGGTGACGGTGGTCCCTGATGTTGGAAGGCAGCTTAGCTGGCCATGGCTTAATAGCTCGATAGCCTACGCTATCTCGGCTGCCCGTCACATGGCCGATGAGGACAATGTATTTTTAACTGGGCACATCGACCTTATTCATCCCCCGGCTATGTTCGGCATAGCTCGCTTGCATGACAGTGGTATGGGGGGAGAATAATTGTGTTGCTAAATAAATAAATGAAATAAACCTATAAAAAGAAAATATACTTACCTGCTGCACCTGAAAAAAAGAAAATATACTTACCTGCTGCACCTGAAAAAAAGAAAATATACCTACCTGCTGCACCTGAAAAAAAGAAAATATACCTACCTGCTGTCGTCGTCGGGGTTGGTGTCCGTGAGATTGACCGTGGCTAGGTACCAGTTGACTTGCAAGGTACCAGTTGACATTTCCCATCGACCAATACTGCATTCATATGCCATGCCACCAACCCGCGATTTTAAGAGGTGAAACGTTGTGGTGAGGTTGGACGATTACGTTGAGGAGTGCTTCGCGCACATACTCGCTCGCTCGTAGACCATGCCACCAATACGCTGCCGGTCCTCAGTGTACTTACAATACTAACAAAACACACCACCATTGTCCCATTGTGGTGCTCAGCTCGGCTCACCTATTGAAGTCAAACCGAACAATGACTTTCGTTTACTGGCCATATAGCTAAAACTAGCTACATGTCAGTAAAGTAGGTCAGTGTTCGATTCAACCATGTTGCCATATGTGGTACGTTTGTGTTTGTAGAACAAATCAAAGTAACCATACATTTTCTTTGTTTTTTGACAGTCTAATCGTGTGAAGATGCCGGCAACGACACGTTCCATGTGGTGGGAGCAGGGGCCACCATCACGGTCGCCATCGCCGCCGCCGCCATCAGACCGTCGGCGAAAGAGACGTCGGAGTCAGTCACGGGCCACACCGCCGATAGCGCCGTCCCCGCAGCCTGGTGGGAGCCGCAGTCTGCGGCGAAGATTACGCCGTCGACGGGCCGCCACGCCGGCCACGCCACGAGAACCGTCCCCGCAGCCTGGCCCCTCTACAGCCAGGGAATGGTCCCCGCAGCATGGCCCCTCTACAGCCAGGGAATGGTCCCCGCAGCCTGGGCCAGTCACATCCAGCCCGCAGCCTGGACCGTCGTCGAGGCGAAACACGCAGTCTCCATTGTCGTGCTGTGGCGCGGCGGGACGATTAGCGACAATGGAGCTGCGTTTCGGTGTGATGGTGTCTCAAATGGCAGAACTACGGAGAGATCTGGATACGGCTATCGTCGAGATTGCTCGGCTCAGCGAGCAGCAGAACGTGCGCCAGTCAGTGGAGCAGCCCATCGCGGTGAGTAAACTAAGTCTAACTTAACCTAAACTAATCCTAACTTAACTAATACTTACCTTTTCTATTTATTGCAGCGCTACCAGCAGCCAGCAATTCCCTATCCTGAGTTCGTGGCACAATCGTTGATGAACCGTGACTGGATGCCGGGATGCCTCCAGCATCACTTTGATGCGGTACTGGGCCGGTGCGCGCAACGTCAGATGCTGCCAACCTTCATCAGGAAACTGCTTGTGGCGTTGTACCCAACAACCTACCGCAGGAAACGCCTGAGCGACCTCGGCCATGAACAACGTCTGATAATAGCACATGCGGTAGGGTGTTGGGTGACGGTGGTCCCTGATGTTGGAAGGCAGCTTAGCTGGCCATGGCTTAATAGCTCGATAGCCTACGCTATCTCGGCTGCCCGTCACATGGCCGATGAGGACAATGTATTTTTAACTGGGCACATCGACCTTATTCATCCCCCGGCTATGTTCGGCATAGCTCGCTTGCATGACAGTGGTATGGGGGGAGAATAATTGTGTTGCTAAATAAATAAATGAAATAAACCTATAAAAAGAAAATATACTTACCTGCTGCACCTGAAAAAAAGAAAATATACTTACCTGCTGCACCTGAAAAAAAGAAAATATACCTACCTGCTGCACCTGAAAAAAAGAAAATATACCTACCTGCTGTCGTCGTCGGGGTTGGTGTCCGTGAGATTGACCGTGGCTAGGTACCAGTTGACTTGCTAGGTACCAGTTGACATTTCCCATCGACCAATACTGCATTCATATGCCATGCCACCAACCCGCGGTACTCGGTGCTGCTCTCGGGATCGGTGTCCCTCGGCCTGTGACCATCTTAGGCCGATGGGATCAGCTCTGGCATGGGTGAGATGGCTTGGCGGGACCCCAGCTGTATTTCCCTACGGCCTAATGTGCATTTTTTTCAGATTCATGCTTTGGTTCAACTGACTGAGTTGAGCCGCAGAGTGGATGGTACAATTGGCTGAGTTGAGCCGCAGAGTGGAGTGTGTCCCTCGGCCTGAGACCAGTATAGGCCGATGGAATGACCTGTAGCATGTGCCAGATGGCTTGGCGGGACCCCAGCTGCATTTGCATACGGCCTAATATGCGCCAACTACCCACGGACGGACTGGGAAAAAAGCCCAGCCCAGCGCGGTTCGCCAGGCAGCTGGGCTGTGCATCATACGGCACGAGGAACGATTTTAAGAGGTGAAACGTTGTGGTGAGGTTGGACGATTACGTTGAGGAGTGCTTCGCGCACATACTCGCTCGCTCGTAGACCATGCCACCAATACGCTGCCGGTCCTCAGTGTACTTACAATACTAACAAAACACACCACCATTGTCCCATTGTGGTGCTCAGCTCGGCTCACCTATTGAAGTCAAACCGAACAATGACTTTCGTTTACTGGCCATATAGCTAAAACTAGCTACATGTTGCCATATGTGGTACGTTTGTGTTTGTAGAACAAATCAAAGTAACCATACATTTTTCTTTGTTTTTTGACAGTCTAATCGTGTGAAGATGCCGGCAACGACACGTTCCATGTGGTGGGAGCAGGGGCCACCATCACGGTCGCCATCGCCGCCGCCGCCATCAGACCGTCGGCGAAAGAGACGTCGGAGTCAGTCACGGGCCACACCGCCGATAGCGCCGTCCCCGCAGCCTGGTGGGAGCCGCAGTCTGCGGCGAAGATTACGCCGTCGACGGGCCGCCACGCCGGCCACGCCGCGAGAACCGTCCCCGCAGCCTGGCCCCTCTACAGCCAGGGAATGGTCCCCGCAGCATGGCCCCTCTACAGCCAGGGAATGGTCCCCGCAGCCTGGGCCAGTCACATCCAGCCCGCAGCCTGGACCGTCGTCGAGGCGAAACACGCAGTCTCCATTGTCGTGCTGTGGCGCGGCGGGACGATTAGCGACAATGGAGCTGCGTTTCGGTGTGATGGTGTCTCAAATGGCAGAACTACGGAGAGATCTGGATACGGCTATCGTCGAGATTGCTCGGCTCAGCGAGCAGCAGAACGTGCGCCAGTCAGTGGAGCAGCCCATCGCGGTGAGTAAACTAAGCCTAACTTAACCTAAACTAATCCTAACTTAACTAATACTTACCTTTTCTATTTATTGCAGCGCTACCAGCAGCCAGCAATTCCCTATCCTGAGTTCGTGGCACAATCGTTGATGAACCGTGACTGGATGCCGGGATGCCTCCAGCATCACTTTGATGCGGTACTGGGCCGGTGCGCGCAACGTCAGATGCTGCCAACCTTCATCAGGAAACTGCTTGTGGCGTTGTACCCAACAACCTACCGCAGGAAACGCCTGAGCGACCTCGGCCATGAACAACGTCTGATAATAGCACATGCGGTAGGGTGTTGGGTGACGGTGGTCCCTGATGTTGGAAGGCAGCTTAGCTGGCCATGGCTTAATAGCTCGATAGCCTACGCTATCTCGGCTGCCCGTCACATGGCCGATGAGGACAATGTATTTTTAACTGGGCACATCGACCTTATTCATCCCCCGGCTATGTTCGGCATAGCTCGCTTGCATGACAGTGGTATGGGGGGAGAATAATTGTGTTGCTAAATAAATAAATGAAATAAACCTATAAAAAGAAAATATACTTACCTGCTGCACCTGAAAAAAAGAAAATATACTTACCTGCTGCACCTGAAAAAAAGAAAATATACCTACCTGCTGCACCTGAAAAAAAGAAAATATACCTACCTGCTGTCGTCGTCGGGGTTGGTGTCCGTGAGATTGACCGTGGCTAGGTACCAGTTGACTTGCTAGGTACCAGTTGACATTTCCCATCGACCAATACTGCATTCATATGCCATGCCACCAACCCGCGGTACTCGGTGCTGCTCTCGGGATCGGTGTCCCTCGGCCTGTGACCATCTTAGGCCGATGGGATCAGCTCTGGCATGGGTGAGATGGCTTGGCGGGACCCCAGCTGTATTTCCCTACGGCCTAATGTGCATTTTTTTCAGATTCATGCTTTGGTTCAACTGACTGAGTTGAGCCGCAGAGTGGATGGTACAATTGGCTGAGTTGAGCCGCAGAGTGGAGTGTGTCCCTCGGCCTGAGACCAGTATAGGCCGATGGAATGACCTGTAGCATGTGCCAGATGGCTTGGCGGGACCCCAGCTGCATTTGCATATGGCCTAATATGCGCCAACTACCCACGGACGGACTGGGAAAAAAGCCCAGCCCAGCGCGGTTCGCCAGGCAGCTGGGCTGTGCATCATACGGCACGAGGAACGATTTTAAGAGGTGAAACGTTGTGGTGAGGTTGGACGATTACGTTGAGGAGTGCTTCGCGCACATACTCGCTCGCTCGTAGACCATGCCACCAATACGCTGCCGGTCCTCAGTGTACTTACAATACTAACAAAACACACCACCATTGTCCCATTGTGGTGCTCAGCTCGGCTCACCTATTGAAGTAAAACCGAACAATGACTTTCGTTTACTGGCCATATAGCTAAAACTAGCTACATGTCAGTAAAGTAGGTCAGTGTTCGATTCAACCATGTTGCCATATGTGGTACGTTTGTGTTTGTAGAACAAATCAAAGTAACCATACATTTTTCTTTGTTTTTTGACAGTCTAATCGTGTGAAGATGCCGGCAACGACACGTTCCATGTGGTGGGAGCAGGGGCCACCATCACGGTCGCCATCGCCGCCGCCGCCATCAGACCGTCGGCGAAAGAGACGTCGGAGTCAGTCACGGGCCACACCGCCGATAGCGCCGTCCCCGCAGCCTGGTGGGAGCCGCAGTCTGCGGCGAAGATTACGCCGTCGACGGGCCGCCACGCCGGCCACGCCGCGAGAACCGTCCCCGCAGCCTGGCCCCTCTACAGCCAGGGAATGGTCCCCGCAGCATGGCCCCTCTACAGCCAGGGAATGGTCCCCGCAGCCTGGGCCAGTCACATCCAGCCCGCAGCCTGGACCGTCGTCGAGGCGAAACACGCAGTCTCCATTGTCGTGCTGTGGCGCGGCGGGACGATTAGCGACAATGGAGCTGCGTTTCGGTGTGATGGTGTCTCAAATGGCAGAACTACGGAGAGATCTGGATACGGCTATCGTCGAGATTGCTCGGCTCAGCGAGCAGCAGAACGTGCGCCAGTCAGTGGAGCAGCCCATCGCGGTGAGTAAACTAAGCCTAACTTAACCTAAACTAATCCTAACTTAACTAATACTTACCTTTTCTATTTATTGCAGCGCTACCAGCAGCCAGCAATTCCCTATCCTGAGTTCGTGGCACAATCGTTGATGAACCGTGACTGGATGCCGGGATGCCTCCAGCATCACTTTGATGCGGTACTGGGCCGGTGCGCGCAACGTCAGATGCTGCCAACCTTCATCAGGAAACTGCTTGTGGCGTTGTACCCAACAACCTACCGCAGGAAACGCCTGAGCGACCTCGGCCATGAACAACGTCTGATAATAGCACATGCGGTAGGGTGTTGGGTGACGGTGGTCCCTGATGTTGGAAGGCAGCTTAGCTGGCCATGGCTTAATAGCTCGATAGCCTACGCTATCTCGGCTGCCCGTCACATGGCCGATGAGGACAATGTATTTTTAACTGGGCACATCGACCTTATTCATCCCCCGGCTATGTTCGGCATAGCTCGCTTGCATGACAGTGGTATGGGGGGAGAATAATTGTGTTGCTAAATAAATAAATGAAATAAACCTATAAAAAGAAAATATACTTACCTGCTGCACCTGAAAAAAAGAAAATATACTTACCTGCTGCACCTGAAAAAAAGAAAATATACCTACCTGCTGCACCTGAAAAAAAGAAAATATACCTACCTGCTGTCGTCGTCGGGGTTGGTGTCCGTGAGATTGACCGTGGCTAGGTACCAGTTGACTTGCAAGGTACCAGTTGACATTTCCCATCGACCAATACTGCATTCATATGCCATGCCACCAACCCGCGATTTTAAGAGGTGAAACGTTGTGGTGAGGTTGGACGATTACGTTGAGGAGCCACCAATACGCTGCCGGTCCTCAGTGTACTTACAATACTAACAAAACACACCACCATTGTCCCATTGTGGTGCTCAGCTCGGCTCACCTATTGAAGTCAAACCGAACAATGACTTTCGTTTACTGGCCATATAGCTAAAACTAGCTACATGTCAGTAAAGTAGGTCAGTGTTCGATTCAACCATGTTGCCATATGTGGTACGTTTGTGTTTGTAGAACAAATCAAAGTAACCATACATTTTTCTTTGTTTTTTGACAGTCTAATCGTGTGAAGATGCCGGCAACGACACGTTCCATGTGGTGGGAGCAGGGGCCACCATCACGGTCGCCATCGCCGCCGCCGCCATCAGACCGTCGGCGAAAGAGACGTCGGAGTCAGTCACGGGCCACACCGCCGATAGCGCCGTCCCCGCAGCCTGGTGGGAGCCGCAGTCTGCGGCGAAGATTACGCCGTCGACGGGCCGCCACGCCGGCCACGCCGCGAGAACCGTCCCCGCAGCCTGGCCCCTCTACAGCCAGGGAATGGTCCCCGCAGCATGGCCCCTCTACAGCCAGGGAATGGTCCCCGCAGCCTGGGCCAGTCACATCCAGCCCGCAGCCTGGACCGTCGTCGAGGCGAAACACGCAGTCTCCATTGTCGTGCTGTGGCGCGGCGGGACGATTAGCGACAATGGAGCTGCGTTTCGGTGTGATGGTGTCTCAAATGGCAGAACTACGGAGAGATCTGGATACGGCTATCGTCGAGATTGCTCGGCTCAGCGAGCAGCAGAACGTGCGCCAGTCAGTGGAGCAGCCCATTGCGGTGAGTAAACTAAGCCTAACTTAACCTAAACTAATCCTAACTTAACTAATACTTACCTTTTCTATTTATTGCAGCGCTACCAGCAGCCAGCAATTCCCTATCCTGAGTTCGTGGCACAATCGTTGATGAACCGTGACTGGATGCCGGGATGCCTCCAGCATCACTTTGATGTGGTACTGGGCCGGTGCGCGCAACGTCAGATGCTGCCAACCTTCATCAGGAAACTGCTTGTGGCGTTGTACCCAACAACCTACCGCAGGAAACGCCTGAGCGACCTCGGCCATGAACAACGTCTGATAATAGCACATGCGGTAGGGTGTTGGGTGACGGTGGTCCCTGATGTTGGAAGGCAGCTTAGCTGGCCATGGCTTAATAGCTCGATAGCCTACGCTATCTCGGCTGCCCGTCACATGGCCGATGAGGACAATGTATTTTTAACTGGGCACATCGACCTTATTCATCCCCCGGCTATGTTCGGCATAGCTCGCTTGCATGACAGTGGTATGGGGGGAGAATAATTGTGTTGCTAAATAAATAAATGAAATAAACCTATAAAAAGAAAATATACTTACCTGCTGCACCTGAAAAAAAGAAAATATACTTACCTGCTGCACCTGAAAAAAAGAAAATATACCTACCTGCTGCACCTGAAAAAAAGAAAATATACCTACCTGCTGTCGTCGTCGGGGTTGGTGTCCGTGAGATTGACCGTGGCTAGGTACCAGTTGACTTGCTAGGTACCAGTTGACATTTCCCATCGACCAATACTGCATTCATATGCCATGCCACCAACCCGCGGTACTCGGTGCTGCTCTCGGGATCGGTGTCCCTCGGCCTGTGACCATCTTAGGCCGATGGGATCAGCTCTGGCATGGGTGAGATGGCTTGGCGGGACCCCAGCTGTATTTCCCTACGGCCTAATGTGCATTTTTTTTCAGATTCATGCTTTGGTTCAACTGACTGAGTTGAGCCGCAGAGTGGATGGTACAATTGGCTGAGTTGAGCCGCAGAGTGGAGTGTGTCCCTCGGCCTGAGACCAGTATAGGCCGATGGAATGACCTGTAGCATGTGCCAGATGGCTTGGCGGGACCCCAGCTGCATTTGCATACGGCCTAATATGCGCCAACTACCCACGGACGGACTGGGAAAAAAGCCCAGCCCAGCGCGGTTCGCCAGGCAGCTGGGCTGTGCATCATACGGCACGAGGAACGATTTTAAGAGGTGAAACGTTGTGGTGAGGTTGGACGATTACGTTGAGGAGTGCTTCGCGCACATACTCGCTCGCTCGTAGACCATGCCACCAATACGCTGCCGGTCCTCAGTGTACTTACAATACTAACAAAACACACCACCATTGTCCCATTGTGGTGCTCAGCTCGGCTCACCTATTGAAGTCAAACCGAACAATGACTTTCGTTTACTGGCCATATAGCTAAAACTAGCTACATGTCAGTAAAGTAGGTCAGTGTTCGATTCAACCATGTTGCCATATGTGGTACGTTTGTGTTTGTAGAACAAATCAAAGTAACCATACATTTTTCTTTGTTTTTTGACAGTCTAATCGTGTGAAGATGCCGGCAACGACACGTTCCATGTGGTGGGAGCAGGGGCCACCATCACGGTCGCCATCGCCGCCGCCGCCATCAGACCGTCGGCGAAAGAGACGTCGGAGTCAGTCACGGGCCACACCGCCGATAGCGCCGTCCCCGCAGCCTGGTGGGAGCCGCAGTCTGCGGCGAAGATTACGCCGTCGACGGGCCGCCACGCCGGCCACGCCGCGAGAACCGTCCCCGCAGCCTGGCCCCTCTACAGCCAGGGAATGGTCCCCGCAGCATGGCCCCTCTACAGCCAGGGAATGGTCCCCGCAGCCTGGGCCAGTCACATCCAGCCCGCAGCCTGGACCGTCGTCGAGGCGAAACACGCAGTCTCCATTGTCGTGCTGTGGCGCGGCGGGACGATTAGCGACAATGGAGCTGCGTTTCGGTGTGATGGTGTCTCAAATGGCAGAACTACGGAGAGATCTGGATACGGCTATCGTCGAGATTGCTCGGCTCAGCGAGCAGCAGAACGTGCGCCAGTCAGTGGAGCAGCCCATCGCGGTGAGTAAACTAAGCCTAACTTAACCTAAACTAATCCTAACTTAACTAATACTTACCTTTTCTATTTATTGCAGCGCTACCAGCAGCCAGCAATTCCCTATCCTGAGTTCGTGGCACAATCGTTGATGAACCGTGACTGGATGCCGGGATGCCTCCAGCATCACTTTGATGCGGTACTGGGCCGGTGCGCGCAACGTCAGATGCTGCCAACCTTCATCAGGAAACTGCTTGTGGCGTTGTACCCAACAACCTACCGCAGGAAACGCCTGAGCGACCTCGGCCATGAACAACGTCTGATAATAGCACATGCGGTAGGGTGTTGGGTGACGGTGGTCCCTGATGTTGGAAGGCAGCTTAGCTGGCCATGGCTTAATAGCTCGATAGCCTACGCTATCTCGGCTGCCCGTCACATGGCCGATGAGGACAATGTATTTTTAACTGGGCACATCGACCTTATTCATCCCCCGGCTATGTTCGGCATAGCTCGCTTGCATGACAGTGGTATGGGGGGAGAATAATTGTGTTGCTAAATAAATAAATGAAATAAACCTATAAAAAGAAAATATACTTACCTGCTGCACCTGAAAAAAAGAAAATATACTTACCTGCTGCACCTGAAAAAAAGAAAATATACCTACCTGCTGCACCTGAAAAAAAGAAAATATACCTACCTGCTGTCGTCGTCGGGGTTGGTGTCCGTGAGATTGACCGTGGCTAGGTACCAGTTGACTTGCTAGGTACCAGTTGACATTTCCCATCGACCAATACTGCATTCATATGCCATGCCACCAACCCGCGGTACTCGGTGCTGCTCTCGGGATCGGTGTCCCTCGGCCTGTGACCATCTTAGGCCGATGGGATCAGCTCTGGCATGGGTGAGATGGCTTGGCGGGACCCCAGCTGTATTTCCCTACGGCCTAATGTGCATTTTTTTCAGATTCATGCTTTGGTTCAACTGACTGAGTTGAGCCGCAGAGTGGATGGTACAATTGGCTGAGTTGAGCCGCAGAGTGGAGTGTGTCCCTCGGCCTGAGACCAGTATAGGCCGATGGAATGACCTGTAGCATGTGCCAGATGGCTTGGCGGGACCCCAGCTGCATTTGCATATGGCCTAATATGCGCCAACTACCCACGGACGGACTGGGAAAAAAGCCCAGCCCAGCGCGGTTCGCCAGGCAGCTGGGCTGTGCATCATACGGCACGAGGAACGATTTTAAGAGGTGAAACGTTGTGGTGAGGTTGGACGATTACGTTGAGGAGTGCTTCGCGCACATACTCGCTCGCTCGTAGACCATGCCACCAATACGCTGCCGGTCCTCAGTGTACTTACAATACTAACAAAACACACCACCATTGTCCCATTGTGGTGCTCAGCTCGGCTCACCTATTGAAGTCAAACCGAACAATGACTTTCGTTTACTGGCCATATAGCTAAAACTAGCTACATGTCAGTAAAGTAGGTCAGTGTTCGATTCAACCATGTTGCCATATGTGGTACGTTTGTGTTTGTAGAACAAATCAAAGTAACCATACATTTTTCTTTGTTTTTTGACAGTCTAATCGTGTGAAGATGCCGGCAACGACACGTTCCATGTGGTGGGAGCAGGGGCCACCATCACGGTCGCCATCGCCGCCGCCGCCATCAGACCGTCGGCGAAAGAGACGTCGGAGTCAGTCACGGGCCACACCGCCGATAGCGCCGTCCCCGCAGCCTGGTGGGAGCCGCAGTCTGCGGCGAAGATTACGCCGTCGACGGGCCGCCACGCCGGCCACGCCGTGAGAACCGTCCCCGCAGCCTGGCCCCTCTACAGCCAGGGAATGGTCCCCGCAGCATGGCCCCTCTACAGCCAGGGAATGGTCCCCGCAGCCTGGGCCAGTCACATCCAGCCCGCAGCCTGGACCGTCGTCGAGGCGAAACACGCAGTCTCCATTGTCGTGCTGTGGCGCGGCGGGACGATTAGCGACAATGGAGCTGCGTTTCGGTGTGATTGTGTCTCAAATGGCAGAACTACGGAGAGAAATGGATACGGCTATCGTCGAGATTGCTCGGCTCAGCGAGCAGCAGAACGTGCGCCAGTCAGTGGAGCAGCCCATTGCGGTGAGTAAACTAAGCCTAACTTAACCTAAACTAATCCTAACTTAACTAATACTTACCTTTTCTATTTATTGCAGCGCTACCAGCAGCCAGCAATTCCCTATCCTGAGTTCGTGGCACAATCGTTGATGAACCGTGACTGGATGCCGGGATGCCTCCAGCATCACTTTGATGCGGTACTGGGCCGGTGCGCGCAACGTCAGATGCTGCCAACCTTCATCAGGAAACTGCTTGTGGCGTTGTACCCAACAACCTACCGCAGGA
Organism: Ochlerotatus camptorhynchus; assembly: GCF_037179485.1. Lineage (NCBI taxonomy): Eukaryota > Metazoa > Arthropoda > Insecta > Diptera > Culicidae > Ochlerotatus > Ochlerotatus camptorhynchus. Next base: position 30,409 of record NW_027041048.1, read on the forward strand.
AACGCCTGAGCGACCTCGGCCATGAACAACGTCTGATAATAGCACATGCGGTAGGGTGTTGGGTGACGGTGGTCCCTGATGTTGGAAGGCAGCTTAGCTGGCCATGGCTTAATAGCTCGATAGCCTACGCTATCTCGGCTGCCCGTCACATGGCCGATGAGGACAATGTATTTTTAACTGGGCACATCGACCTTATTCATCCCCCGGCTATGTTCGGCATAGCTCGCTTGCATGACAGTGGTATGGGGGGAGAATAATTGTGTTGCTAAATAAATAAATGAAATAAACCTATAAAAAGAAAATATACTTACCTGCTGCACCTGAAAAAAAGAAAATATACTTACCTGCTGCACCTGAAAAAAAGAAAATATACCTACCTGCTGCACCTGAAAAAAAGAAAATATACCTACCTGCTGTCGTCGTCGGGGTTGGTGTCCGTGAGATTGACCGTGGCTAGGTACCAGTTGACTTGCTAGGTACCAGTTGACATTTCCCATCGACCAATACTGCATTCATATGCCATGCCACCAACCCGCGGTACTCGGTGCTGCTCTCGGGATCGGTGTCCCTCGGCCTGTGACCATCTTAGGCCGATGGGATCAGCTCTGGCTTGGGTGAGATGGCTTGGCGGGACCCCAGCTGTATTTCCCTACGGCCTAATGTGCATTTTTTTCAGATTCATGCTTTGGTTCAACTGACTGAGTTGAGCCGCAGAGTGGATGGTACAATTGGCTGAGTTGAGCCGCAGAGTGGAGTGTGTCCCTCGGCCTGAGACCAGTATAGGCCGATGGAATGACCTGTAGCATGTGCCAGATGGCTTGGCGGGACCCCAGCTGCATTTGCATACGGCCTAATATGCGCCAACTACCCACGGACGGACTGGGAAAAAAGCCCAGCCCAGCGCGGTTCGCCAGGCAGCTGGGCTGTGCATCATACGGCACGAGGAACGATTTTAAGAGGTGAAACGTTGTGGTGAGGTTGGACGATTACGTTGAGGAGTGCTTCGCGCACATACTCGCTCGCTCGTAGACCATGCCACCAATACGCTGCCGGTCCTCAGTGTACTTACAATACTAACAAAACACACCACCATTGTCCCATTGTGGTGCTCAGCTCGGCTCACCTATTGAAGTCAAACCGAACAATGACTTTCGTTTACTGGCCATATAGCTAAAACTAGCTACATGTCAGTAAAGTAGGTCAGTGTTCGATTCAACCATGTTGCCATATGTGGTACGTTTGTGTTTGTAGAACAAATCAAAGTAACCATACATTTTTCTTTGTTTTTTGACAGTCTAATCGTGTGAAGATGCCGGCAACGACACGTTCCATGTGGTGGGAGCAGGGGCCACCATCACGGTCGCCATCGCCGCCGTCGCCATCAGACCGTCGGCGAAAGAGACGTCGGAGTCAGTCACGGGCCACACCGCCGATAGCGCCGTCCCCGCAGCCTGGTGGGAGCCGCAGTCTGCGGCGAAGATTACACCGTCGACGGGCCGCCACGCCGGCCACGCCGCGAGAACCGTCCCCGCAGCCTGGCCCCTCTACAGCCAGGGAATGGTCCCCGCAGCATGGCCCCTCTACAGCCAGGGAATGGTCCCCGCAGCCTGGGCCAGTCACATCCAGCCCGCAGCCTGGACCGTCGTCGAGGCGAAACACGCAGTCTCCATTGTCGTGCTGTGGCGCGGCGGGACGATTAGCGACAATGGAGCTGCGTTTCGGTGTGATGGTGTCTCAAATGGCAGAACTACGGAGAGATCTGGATACGGCTATCGTCGAGATTGCTCGGCTCAGCGAGCAGCAGAACGTGCGCCAGTCAGTGGAGCAGCCCATCGCGGTGAGTAAACTAAGCCTAACTTAACCTAAACTAATCCTAACTTAACTAATACTTACCTTTTCTATTTATTGCAGCGCTACCAGCAGCCAGCAATTCCCTATCCTGAGTTCGTGGCACAATCGTTGATGAACCGTGACTGGATGCCGGGATGCCTCCAGCATCACTTTGATGCGGTACTGGGCCGGTGCGCGCAACGTCAGATGCTGCCAACCTTCATCAGGAAACTGCTTGTGGCGTTGTACCCAACAACCTACCGCAGGAAACGCCTGAGCGACCTCGGCCATGAACAACGTCTGATAATAGCACATGCGGTAGGGTGTTGGGTGACGGTGGTCCCTGATGTTGGAAGGCAGCTTAGCTGGCCATGGCTTAATAGCTCGATAGCCTACGCTATCTCGGCTGCCCGTCACATGGCCGATGAGGACAATGTATTTTTAACTGGGCACATCGACCTTATTCATCCCCCGGCTATGTTCGGCATAGCTCGCTTGCATGACAGTGGTATGGGGGGAGAATAATTGTGTTGCTAAATAAATAAATGAAATAAACCTATAAAAAGAAAATATACTTACCTGCTGCACCTGAAAAAAAGAAAATATACTTACCTGCTGCACCTGAAAAAAAGAAAATATACCTACCTGCTGCACCTGAAAAAAAGAAAATATACCTACCTGCTGTCGTCGTCGGGGTTGGTGTCCGTGAGATTGACCGTGGCTAGGTACCAGTTGACTTGCTAGGTACCAGTTGACATTTCCCATCGACCAATACTGCATTCATATGCCATGCCACCAACCCGCGATTTTAAGAGGTGAAACGTTGTGGTGAGGTTGGACGATTACGTTGAGGAGTGCTTCGCGCACATACTCGCTCGCTCGTAGACCATGCCACCAATACGCTGCCGGTCCTCAGTGTACTTACAATACTAACAAAACACACCACCATTGTCCCATTGTGGTGCTCAGCTCGGCTCACCTATTGAAGTCAAACCGAACAATGACTTTCGTTTACTGGCCATATAGCTAAAACTAGCTACATGTCAGTAAAGTAGGTCAGTGTTCGATTCAACCATGTTGCCATATGTGGTACGTTTGTGTTTGTAGAACAAATCAAAGTAACCATACATTTTTCTTTGTTTTTTGACAGTCTAATCGTGTGAAGATGCCGGCAACGACACGTTCCATGTGGTGGGAGCAGGGGCCACCATCACGGTCGCCATCGCCGCCGCCGCCATCAGACCGTCGGCGAAAGAGACGTCGGAGTCAGTCACGGGCCACACCGCCGATAGCGCCGTCCCCGCAGCCTGGTGGGAGCCGCAGTCTGCGGCGAAGATTACGCCGTCGACGGGCCGCCACGCCGGCCACGCCGCGAGAACCGTCCCCGCAGCCTGGCCCCTCTACAGCCAGGGAATGGTCCCCGCAGCATGGCCCCTCTACAGCCAGGGAATGGTCCCCGCAGCCTGGGCCAGTCACATCCAGCCCGCAGCCTGGACCGTCGTCGAGGCGAAACACGCAGTCTCCATTGTCGTGCTGTGGCGCGGCGGGACGATTAGCGACAATGGAGCTGCGTTTCGGTGTGATGGTGTCTCAAATGGCAGAACTACGGAGAGATCTGGATACGGCTATCGTCGAGATTGCTCGGCTCAGCGAGCAGCAGAACGTGCGCCAGTCAGTGGAGCAGCCCATCGCGGTGAGTAAACTAAGCCTAACTTAACCTAAACTAATCCTAACTTAACTAATACTTACCTTTTCTATTTATTGCAGCGCTACCAGCAGCCAGCAATTCCCTATCCTGAGTTCGTGGCACAATCGTTGATGAACCGTGACTGGATGCCGGGATGCCTCCAGCATCACTTTGATGCGGTACTGGGCCGGTGCGCGCAACGTCAGATGCTGCCAACCTTCATCAGGAAACTGCTTGTGGCGTTGTACCCAACAACCTACCGCAGGAAACGCCTGAGCGACCTCGGCCATGAACAACGTCTGATAATAGCACATGCGGTAGGGTGTTGGGTGACGGTGGTCCCTGATGTTGGAAGGCAGCTTAGCTGGCCATGGCTTAATAGCTCGATAGCCTACGCTATCTCGGCTGCCCGTCACATGGCCGATGAGGACAATGTATTTTTAACTGGGCATATCGACCTTATTCATCCCCCGGCTATGTTCGGCATAGCTCGCTTGCATGACAGTGGTATGGGGGGAGAATAATTGTGTTGCTAAATAAATAAATGAAATAAACCTATAAAAAGAAAATATACTTACCTGCTGCACCTGAAAAAAAGAAAATATACTTACCTGCTGCACCTGAAAAAAAGAAAATATACCTACCTGCTGCACCTGAAAAAAAGGAAATATACCTACCTGCTGTCGTCGTCTGGGTTGGTGTCCGTGAGATTGACCGTGGCTAGGTACCAGTTGACTTGCTAGGTACCAGTTGACATTTCCCATCGACCAATACTGCATTCATATGCCATGCCACCAACCCGCGGTACTCGGTGCTGCTCTCGGGATCGGTGTCCCTCGGCCTGTGACCATCTTAGGCCGATGGGATCAGCTCTGGCATGGGTGAGATGGCTTGGCGGGACCCCAGCTGTATTTCCCTACGGCCTAATGTGCATTTTTTTCAGATTCATGCTTTGGTTCAACTGACTGAGTTGAGCCGCAGAGTGGATGGTACAATTGGCTGAGTTGAGCCGCAGAGTGGAGTGTGTCCCTCGGCCTGAGACCAGTATAGGCCGATGGAATGACCTGTAGCATGTGCCAGATGGCTTGGCGGGACCCCAGCTGCATTTGCATACGGCCTAATATGCGCCAACTACCCACGGACGGACTGGGAAAAAAGCCCAGCCCAGCGCGGTTCGCCAGGCAGCTGGGCTGTGCATCATACGGCACGAGGAACGATTTTAAGAGGTGAAACGTTGTGGTGAGGTTGGACGATTACGTTGAGGAGTGCTTCGCGCACATACTCGCTCGCTCGTAGACCATGCCACCAATACGCTGCCGGTCCTCAGTGTACTTACAATACTAACAAAACACACCACCATTGTCCCATTGTGGTGCTCAGCTCGGCTCACCTATTGAAGTCAAACCGAACAATGACTTTCGTTTACTGGCCATATAGCTAAAACTAGCTACATGTCAGTAAAGTAGGTCAGTGTTCGATTCAACCATGTTGCCATATGTGGTACGTTTGTGTTTGTAGAACAAATCAAAGTAACCATACATTTTTCTTTGTTTTTTGACAGTCTAATCGTGTGAAGATGCCGGCAACGACACGTTCCATGTGGTGGGAGCAGGGGCCACCATCACGGTCGCCATCGCCGCCGCCGCCATCAGACCGTCGGCGAAAGAGACGTCGGAGTCAGTCACGGGCCACACCGCCGATAGCGCCGTCCCCGCAGCCTGGTGGGAGCCGCAGTCTGCGGCGAAGATTACGCCGTCGACGGGCCGCCACGCCGGCCACGCCGCGAGAACCGTCCCCGCAGCCTGGCCCCTCTACAGCCAGGGAATGGTCCCCGCAGCATGGCCCCTCTACAGCCAGGGAATGGTCCCCGCAGCCTGGGCCAGTCACATCCAGCCCGCAGCCTGGACCGTCGTCGAGGCGAAACACGCAGTCTCCATTGTCGTGCTGTGGCGCGGCGGGACGATTAGCGACAATGGAGCTGCGTTTCGGTGTGATGGTGTCTCAAATGGCAGAACTACGGAGAGATCTGGATACGGCTATCGTCGAGATTGCTCGGCTCAGCGAGCAGCAGAACGTGCGCCAGTCAGTGGAGCAGCCCATCGCGGTGAGTAAACTAAGCCTAACTTAACCTAAACTAATCCTAACTTAACTAATACTTACCTTTTCTATTTATTGCAGCGCTACCAGCAGCCAGCAATTCCCTATCCTGAGTTCGTGGCACAATCGTTGATGAACCGTGACTGGATGCCGGGATGCCTCCAGCATCACTTTGATGCGGTACTGGGCCGGTGCGCGCAACGTCAGATGCTGCCAACCTTCATCAGGAAACTGCTTGTGGCGTTGTACCCAACAACCTACCGCAGGAAACGCCTGAGCGACCTCGGCCATGAACAACGTCTGATAATAGCACATGCGGTAGGGTGTTGGGTGACGGTGGTCCCTGATGTTGGAAGGCAGCTTAGCTGGCCATGGCTTAATAGCTCGATAGCCTACGCTATCTCGGCTGCCCGTCACATGGCCGATGAGGACAATGTATTTTTAACTGGGCACATCGACCTTATTCATCCCCCGGCTATGTTCGGCATAGCTCGCTTGCATGACAGTGGTATGGGGGGAGAATAATTGTGTTGCTAAATAAATAAATGAAATAAACCTATAAAAAGAAAATATACTTACCTGCTGCACCTGAAAAAAAGAAAATATACTTACCTGCTGCACCTGAAAAAAAGAAAATATACCTACCTGCTGCACCTGAAAAAAAGAAAATATACCTACCTGCTGTCGTCGTCTGGGTTGGTGTCCGTGAGACTGACCGTGGCTAGGTACCAGTTGACTTGCTAGGTACCAGTTGACATTTCCCATCGACCAATACTGCATTCATATGCCATGCCACCAACCCGCGGTACTCGGTGCTGCTCTCGGGATCGGTGTCCCTCGGCCTGTGACCATCTTAGGCCGATGGGATCAGCTCTGGCATGGGTGAGATGGCTTGGCGGGACCCCAGCTGTATTTCCCTACGGCCTAATGTGCATTTTTTTCAGATTCATGCTTTGGTTCAACTGACTGAGTTGAGCCGCAGAGTGGATGGTACAATTGGCTGAGTTGAGCCGCAGAGTGGAGTGTGTCCCTCGGCCTGAGACCAGTATAGGCCGATGGAATGACCTGTAGCATGTGCCAGATGGCTTGGCGGGACCCCAGCTGCATTTGCATACGGCCTAATATGCGCCAACTACCCACGGACGGACTGGGAAAAAAGCCCAGCCCAGCGCGGTTCGCCAGGCAGCTGGGCTGTGCATCATACGGCACGAGGAACGATTTTAAGAGGTGAAACGTTGTGGTGAGGTTGGACGATTACGTTGAGGAGTGCTTCGCGCACATACTCGCTCGCTCGTAGACCATGCCACCAATACGCTGCCGGTCCTCAGTGTACTTACAATACTAACAAAACACACCACCATTGTCCCATTGTGGTGCTCAGCTCGGCTCACCTATTGAAGTCAAACCGAACAATGACTTTCGTTTACTGGCCATATAGCTAAAACTAGCTACATGTCAGTAAAGTAGGTCAGTGTTCGATTCAACCATGTTGCCATATGTGGTACGTTTGTGTTTGTAGAACAAATCAAAGTAACCATACATTTTTCTTTGTTTTTTGACAGTCTAATCGTGTGAAGATGCCGGCAACGACACGTTCCATGTGGTGGGAGCAGGGGCCACCATCACGGTCGCCATCGCCGCCGCCGCCATCAGACCGTCGGCGAAAGAGACGTCGGAGTCAGTCACGGGCCACACCGCCGATAGCGCCGTCCCCGCAGCCTGGTGGGAGCCGCAGTCTGCGGCGAAGATTACGCCGTCGACGGGCCGCCACGCCGGCCACGCCGCGAGAACCGTCCCCGCAGCCTGGCCCCTCTACAGCCAGGGAATGGTCCCCGCAGCATGGCCCCTCTACAGCCAGGGAATGGTCCCCGCAGCCTGGGCCAGTCACATCCAGCCCGCAGCCTGGACCGTCGTCGAGGCGAAACACGCAGTCTCCATTGTCGTGCTGTGGCGCGGCGGGACGATTAGCGACAATGGAGCTGCGTTTCGGTGTGATGGTGTCTCAAATGGCAGAACTACGGAGAGATCTGGATACGGCTATCGTCGAGATTGCTCGGCTCAGCGAGCAGCAGAACGTGCGCCAGTCAGTGGAGCAGCCCATCGCGGTGAGTAAACTAAGCCTAACTTAACCTAAACTAATCCTAACTTAACTAATACTTACCTTTTCTATTTATTGCAGCGCTACCAGCAGCCAGCAATTCCCTATCCTGAGTTCGTGGCACAATCGTTGATGAACCGTGACTGGATGCCGGGATGCCTCCAGCATCACTTTGATGCGGTACTGGGCCGGTGCGCGCAACGTCAGATGCTGCCAACCTTCATCAGGAAACTGCTTGTGGCGATGTACCCAACAACCTACCGCAGGAAACGCCTGAGCGACCTCGGCCATGAACAACGTCTGATAATAGCACATGCGGTAGGGTGTTGGGTGACGGTGGTCCCTGATGTTGGAAGGCAGCTTAGCTGGCCATGGCTTAATAGCTCGATAGCCTACGCTATCTCGGCTGCCCGTCACATGGCCGATGAGGACAATGTATTTTTAACTGGGCACATCGACCTTATTCATCCCCCGGCTATGTTCGGCATAGCTCGCTTGCATGACAGTGGTATGGGGGGAGAATAATTGTGTTGCTAAATAAATAAATGAAATAAACCTATAAAAAGAAAATATACTTACCTGCTGCACCTGAAAAAAAGAAAATATACTTACCTGCTGCACCTGAAAAAAAGAAAATATACCTACCTGCTGCACCTGAAAAAAAGAAAATATACCTACCTGCTGTCGTCGTCGGGGTTGGTGTCCGTGAGATTGACCGTGGCTAGGTACCAGTTGACTTGCTAGGTACCAGTTGACATTTCCCATCGACCAATACTGCATTCATATGCCATGCCACCAACCCGCGGTACTCGGTGCTGCTCTCGGGATCGGTGTCCCTCGGCCTGTGACCATCTTAGGCCGATGGGATCAGCTCTGGCATGGGTGAGATGGCTTGGCGGGACCCCAGCTGTATTTCCCTACGGCCTAATGTGCATTTTTTTCAGATTCATGCTTTGGTTCAACTGACTGAGTTGAGCCGCAGAGTGGATGGTACAATTGGCTGAGTTGAGCCGCAGAGTGGAGTGTGTCCCTCGGCCTGAGACCAGTATAGGCCGATGGAATGACCTGTAGCATGTGCCAGATGGCTTGGCGGGACCCCAGCTGCATTTGCATACGGCCTAATATGCGCCAACTACCCACGGACGGACTGGGAAAAAAGCCCAGCCCAGCGCGGTTCGCCAGGCAGCTGGGCTGTGCATCATACGGCACGAGGAACGATTTTAAGAGGTGAAACGTTGTGGTGAGGTTGGACGATTACGTTGAGGAGTGCTTCGCGCACATACTCGCTCGCTCGTAGACCATGCCACCAATACGCTGCCGGTCCTCAGTGTACTTACAATACTAACAAAACACACCACCATTGTCCCATTGTGGTGCTCAGCTCGGCTCACCTATTGAAGTCAAACCGAACAATGACTTTCGTTTACTGGCCATATAGCTAAAACTAGCTACATGTCAGTAAAGTAGGTCAGTGTTCGATTCAACCATGTTGCCATATGTGGTACGTTTGTGTTTGTAGAACAAATCAAAGTAACCATACATTTTTCTTTGTTTTTTGACAGTCTAATCGTGTGAAGATGCCGGCAACGACACGTTCCATGTGGTGGGAGCAGGGGCCACCATCACGGTCGCCATCGCCGCCGCCGCCATCAGACCGTCGGCGAAAGAGACGTCGGAGTCAGTCACGGGCCACACCGCCGATAGCGCCGTCCCCGCAGCCTGGTGGGAGCCGCAGTCTGCGGCGAAGATTACGCCGTCGACGGGCCGCCACGCCGGCCACGCCGCGAGAACCGTCCCCGCAGCCTGGCCCCTCTACAGCCAGGGAATGGTCCCCGCAGCATGGCCCCTCTACAGCCAGGGAATGGTCCCCGCAGCCTGGGCCAGTCACATCCAGCCCGCAGCCTGGACCGTCGTCGAGGCGAAACACGCAGTCTCCATTGTCGTGCTGTGGCGCGGCGGGACGATTAGCGACAATGGAGCTGCGTTTCGGTGTGATGGTGTCTCAAATGGCAGAACTACGGAGAGATCTGGATACGGCTATCGTCGAGATTGCTCGGCTCAGCGAGCAGCAGAACGTGCGCCAGTCAGTGGAGCAGCCCATCGCGGTGAGTAAACTAAGCCTAACTTAACCTAAACTAATCCTAACTTAACTAATACTTACCTTTTCTATTTATTGCAGCGCTACCAGCAGCCAGCAATTCCCTATCCTGAGTTCGTGGCACAATCGTTGATGAACCGTGACTGGATGCCGGGATGCCTCCAGCATCACTTTGATGCGGTACTGGGCCGGTGCGCGCAACGTCAGATGCTGCCAACCTTCATCAGGAAACTGCTTGTGGCGTTGTACCCAACAACCTACCGCAGGAAACGCCTGAGCGACCTCGGCCATGAACAACGTCTGATAATAGCACATGCGGTAGGGTGTTGGGTGACGGTGGTCCCTGATGTTGGAAGGCAGCTTAGCTGGCCATGGCTTAATAGCTCGATAGCCTACGCTATCTCGGCTGCCCGTCACATGGCCGATGAGGACAATGTATTTTTAACTGGGCACATCGACCTTATTCATCCCCCGGCTATGTTCGGCATAGCTCGCTTGCATGACAGTGGTATGGGGGGAGAATAATTGTGTTGCTAAATAAATAAATGAAATAAACCTATAAAAAGAAAATATACTTACCTGCTGCACCTGAAAAAAAGAAAATATACTTACCTGCTGCACCTGAAAAAAGAAAATATACCTACCTGCTGCACCTGAAAAAAAGAAAATATACCTACCTGCTGTCGTCGTCGGGGTTGGTGTCCGTGAGATTGACCGTGGCTAGGTACCAGTTGACTTGCTAGGTACCAGTTGACATTTCCCATCGACAAATACTGCATTCATATGCCATGCCACCAACCCGCGGTACTCGGTGCTGCTCTCGGGATCGGTGTCCCTCGGCCTGTGACCATCTTAGGCCGATGGGATCAGCTCTGGCATGGGTGAGATGGCTTGGCGGGACCCCAGCTGTATTTCCCTACGGCCTAATGTGCATTTTTTTCAGATTCATGCTTTGGTTCAACTGACTGAGTTGAGCCGCAGAGTGGATGGTACAATTGGCTGAGTTGAGCCGCAGAGTGGAGTGTGTCCCTCGGCCTGAGACCAGTATAGGCCGATGGAATGACCTGTAGCATGTGCCAGATGGCTTGGCGGGACCCTAGCTGCATTTGCATACGGCCTAATATGCGCCAACTACCCACGGACGGACTGGGAAAAAAGCCCAGCCCAGCGCGGTTCGCCAGGCAGCTGGGCTGTGCATCATACGGCACGAGGAACGATTTTAAGAGGTGAAACGTTGTGGTGAGGTTGGACGATTACGTTGAGGAGTGCTTCGCGCACATACTCGCTCGCTCGTAGACCATGCCACCAATACGCTGCCGGTCCTCAGTGTACTTACAATACTAACAAAACACACCACCATTGTCCCATTGTGGTGCTCAGCTCGGCTCACCTATTGAAGTCAAACCGAACAATGACTTTCGTTTACTGGCCATATAGCTAAAACTAGCTACATGTCAGTAAAGTAGGTCAGTGTTCGATTCAACCATGTTGCCATATGTGGTACGTTTGTGTTTGTAGAACAAATCAAAGTAACCATACATTTTTCTTTGTTTTTTGACAGTCTAATCGTGTGAAGATGCCGGCAACGACACGTTCCATGTGGTGGGAGCAGGGGCCACCATCACGGTCGCCATCGCCGCCGCCGCCATCAGACCGTCGGCGAAAGAGACGTCGGAGTCAGTCACGGGCCACACCGCCGATAGCGCCGTCCCCGCAGCCTGGTGGGAGCCGCAGTCTGCGGCGAAGATTACGCCGTCGACGGGCCGCCACGCCGGCCACGCCGCGAGAACCGTCCCCGCAGCCTGGCCCCTCTACAGCCAGGGAATGGTCCCCGCAGCATGGCCCCTCTACAGCCAGGGAATGGTCCCCGCAGCCTGGGCCAGTCACATCCAGCCCGCAGCCTGGACCGTCGTCGAGGCGAAACACGCAGTCTCCATTGTCGTGCTGTGGCGCGGCGGGACGATTAGCGACAATGGAGCTGCGTTTCGGTGTGATGGTGTCTCAAATGGCAGAACTACGGAGAGATCTGGATACGGCTATCGTCGAGATTGCTCGGCTCAGCGAGCAGCAGAACGTGCGCCAGTCAGTGGAGCAACCCATCGCGGTGAGTAAACTAAGCCTAACTTAACCTAAACTAATCCTAACTTAACTAATACTTACCTTTTCTATTTATTGCAGCGCTACCAGCAGCCAGCAATTCCCTATCCTGAGTTCGTGGCACAATCGTTGATGAACCGTGACTGGATGCCGGGATGCCTCCAGCATCACTTTGATGCGGTACTGGGCCGGTGCGCGCAACGTCAGATGCTGCCAACCTTCATCAGGAAACTGCTTGTGGCGTTGTACCCAACAACCTACCGCAGGAAACGCCTGAGCGACCTCGGCCATGAACAACGTCTGATAATAGCACATGCGGTAGGGTGTTGGGTGACGGTGGTCCCTGATGTTGGAAGGCAGCTTAGCTGGCCATGGCTTAATAGCTCGATAGCCTACGCTATCTCGGCTGCCCGTCACATGGCCGATGAGGACAATGTATTTTTAACTGGGCACATCGACCTTATTCATCCCCCGGCTATGTTCGGCATAGCTCGCTTGCATGACAGTGGTATGGGGGGAGAATAATTGTGTTGCTAAATAAATAAATGAAATAAACCTATAAAAAGAAAATATACTTACCTGCTGCACCTGAAAAAAAGAAAATATACTTACCTGCTGCACCTGAAAAAAAGAAAATATACCTACCTGCTGCACCTGAAAAAAAGAAAATATACCTACCTGCTGTCGTCGTCGGGGTTGGTGTCCGTGAGATTGACCGTGGCTAGGTACCAGTTGACTTGCTAGGTACCAGTTGACATTTCCCATCGACCAATACTGCATTCATATGCCATGCCACCAACCCGCGGTACTCGGTGCTGCTCTCGGGATCGGTGTCCCTCGGCCTGTGACCATCTTAGGCCGATGGGATCAGCTCTGGCATGGGTGAGATGGCTTGGCGGGACCCCAGCTGTATTTCCCTACGGCCTAATGTGCATTTTTTCAGATTCATGCTTTGGTTCAACTGACTGAGTTGAGCCGCAGAGTGGATGGTACAATTGGCTGAGTTGAGCCGCAGAGTGGAGTGTGTCCCTCGGCCTGAGACCAGTATAGGCCGATGGAATGACCTGTAGCATGTGCCAGATGGCTTGGCGGGACCCCAGCTGCATTTGCATACGGCCTAATATGCGCCAACTACCCACGGACGGACTGGGAAAAAAGCCCAGCCCAGCGCGGTTCGCCAGGCAGCTGGGCTGTGCATCATACGGCACGAGGAACGATTTTAAGAGGTGAAACGTTGTGGTGAGGTTGGACGATTACGTTGAGGAGTGCTTCGCGCACATACTCGCTCGCTCGTAGACCATGCCACCAATACGCTGCCGGTCCTCAGTGTACTTACAATACTAACAAAACACACCACCATTGTCCCATTGTGGTGCTCAGCTCGGCTCACCTATTGAAGTCAAACCGAACAATGACTTTCGTTTACTGGCCATATAGCTAAAACTAGCTACATGTCAGTAAAGTAGGTCAGTGTTCGATTCAACCATGTTGCCATATGTGGTACGTTTGTGTTTGTAGAACAAATCAAAGTAACCATACATTTTTCTTTGTTTTTTGACAGTCTAATCGTGTGAAGATGCCGGCAACGACACGTTCCATGTGGTGGGAGCAGGGGCCACCATCACGGTCGCCATCGCCGCCGCCGCCATCAGACCGTCGGCGAAAGAGACGTCGGAGTCAGTCACGGGCCACACCGCCGATAGCGCCGTCCCCGCAGCCTGGTGGGAGCCGCAGTCTGCGGCGAAGATTACGCCGTCGACGGGCCGCCACGCCGGCCACGCCGCGAGAACCGTCCCCGCAGCCTGGCCCCTCTACAGCCAGGGAATGGTCCCCGCAGCATGGCCCCTCTACAGCCAGGGAATGGTCCCCGCAGCCTGGGCCAGTCACATCCAGCCCGCAGCCTGGACCGTCGTCGAGGCGAAACACGCAGTCTCCATTGTCGTGCTGTGGCGCGGCGGGACGATTAGCGACAATGGAGCTGCGTTTCGGTGTGATGGTGTCTCAAATGGCAGAACTACGGAGAGATCTGGATACGGCTATCGTCGAGATTGCTCGGCTCAGCGAGCAGCAGAACGTGCGCCAGTCAGTGGAGCAGCCCATCGCGGTGAGTAAACTAAGCCTAACTTAACCTAAACTAATCCTAACTTAACTAATACTTACCTTTTCTATTTATTGCAGCGCTACCAGCAGCCAGCAATTCCCTATCCTGAGTTCGTGGCACAATCGTTGATGAACCGTGACTGGATGCCGGGATGCCTCCAGCATCACTTTGATGCGGTACTGGGCCGGTGCGCGCAACGTCAGATGCTGCCAACCTTCATCAGGAAACTGCTTGTGGCGTTGTACCCAACAACCTACCGCAGGAAACGCCTGAGCGACCTCGGCCATGAACAACGTCTGATAATAGCACATGCGGTAGGGTGTTGGGTGACGGTGGTCCCTGATGTTGGAAGGCAGCTTAGCTGGCCATGGCTTAATAGCTCGATAGCCTACGCTATCTCGGCTGCCCGTCACATGGCCGATGAGGACAATGTATTTTTAACTGGGCACATCGACCTTATTCATCCCCCGGCTATGTTCGGCATAGCTCGCTTGCATGACAGTGGTATGGGGGGAGAATAATTGTGTTGCTAAATAAATAAATGAAATAAACCTATAAAAAGAAAATATACTTACCTGCTGCACCTGAAAAAAAGAAAATATACTTACCTGCTGCACCTGAAAAAAAGAAAATATACCTACCTGCTGCACCTGAAAAAAAGAAAATATACCTACCTGCTGTCGTCGTCGGGGTTGGTGTCCGTGAGATTGACCGTGGCTAGGTACCAGTTGACTTGCTAGGTACCAGTTGACATTTCCCATCGACCAATACTGCATTCATATGCCATGCCACCAACCCGCGGTACTCGGTGCTGCTCTCGGGATCGGTGTCCCTCGGCCTGTGACCATCTTAGGCCGATGGGATCAGCTCTGGCATGGGTGAGATGGCTTGGCGGGACCCCAGCTGTATTTCCCTACGGCCTAATGTGCATTTTTTTCAGATTCATGCTTTGGTTCAACTGACTGAGTTGAGCCGCAGAGTGGATGGTACAATTGGCTGAGTTGAGCCGCAGAGTGGAGTGTGTCCCTCGGCCTGAGACCAGTATAGGCCGATGGAATGACCTGTAGCATGTGCCAGATGGCTTGGCGGGACCCCAGCTGCATTTGCATACGGCCTAATATGCGCCAACTACCCACGGACGGACTGGGAAAAAAGCCCAGCCCAGCGCGGTTCGCCAGGCAGCTGGGCTGTGCATCATACGGCACGAGGAACGATTTTAAGAGGTGAAACGTTGTGGTGAGGTTGGACGATTACGTTGAGGAGTGCTTCGCGCACATACTCGCTCGCTCGTAGACCATGCCACCAATACGCTGCCGGTCCTCAGTGTACTTACAATACTAACAAAACACACCACCATTGTCCCATTGTGGTGCTCAGCTCGGCTCACCTATTGAAGTCAAACCGAACAATGACTTTCGTTTACTGGCCATATAGCTAAAACTAGCTACATGTCAGTAAAGTAGGTCAGTGTTCGATTCAACCATGTTGCCATATGTGGTACGTTTGTGTTTGTAGAACAAATCAAAGTAACCATACATTTTTCTTTGTTTTTTGACAGTCTAATCGTGTGAAGATGCCGGCAACGACACGTTACATGTGGTGGGAGCAGGGGCCACCATCACGGTCGCCATCGCCGCCGCCGCCATCAGACCGTCGGCGAAAGAGACGTCGGAGTCAGTCACGGGCCACACCGCCGATAGCGCCGTCCCCGCAGCCTGGTGGGAGCCGCAGTCTGCGGCGAAGATTACGCCGTCGACGGGCCGCCACGCCGGCCACGCCGCGAGAACCGTCCCCGCAGCCTGGCCCCTCTACAGCCAGGGAATGGTCCCCGCAGCATGGCCCCTCTACAGCCAGGGAATGGTCCCCGCAGCCTGGGCCAGTCACATCCAGCCCGCAGCCTGGACCGTCGTCGAGGCGAAACACGCAGTCTCCATTGTCGTGCTGTGGCGCGGCGGGACGATTAGCGACAATGGAGCTGCGTTTCGGTGTGATGGTGTCTCAAATGGCAGAACTACGGAGAGATCTGGATACGGCTATCGTCGAGATTGCTCGGCTCAGCGAGCAGCAGAACGTGCGCCAGTCAGTGGAGCAGCCCATCGCGGTGAGTAAACTAAGCCTAACTTAACCTAAACTAATCCTAACTTAACTAATACTTACCTTTTCTATTTATTGCAGCGCTACCAGCAGCCAGCAATTCCCTATCCTGAGTTCGTGGCACAATCGTTGATGAACCGTGACTGGATGCCGGGATGCCTCCAGCATCACTTTGATGCGGTACTGGGCCGGTGCGCGCAACGTCAGATGCTGCCAACCTTCATCAGGAAACTGCTTGTGGCGTTGTACCCAACAACCTACCGCAGGAAACGCCTGAGCGACCTCGGCCATGAACAACGTCTGATAATAGCACATGCGGTAGGGTGTTGGGTGACGGTGGTCCCTGATGTTGGAAGGCAGCTTAGCTGGCCATGGCTTAATAGCTCGATAGCCTACGCTATCTCGGCTGCCCGTCACATGGCCGATGAGGACAATGTATTTTTAACTGGGCACATCGACCTTATTCATCCCCCGGCTATGTTCGGCATAGCTCGCTTGCATGACAGTGGTATGGGGGGAGAATAATTGTGTTGCTAAATAAATAAATGAAATAAACCTATAAAAAGAAAATATACTTACCTGCTGCACCTGAAAAAAAGAAAATATACTTACCTGCTGCACCTGAAAAAAAGAAAATATACCTACCTGCTGCACCTGAAAAAAAGAAAATATACCTACCTGCTGTCGTCGTCGGGGTTGGTGTCCGTGAGATTGACCGTGGCTAGGTACCAGTTGACTTGCTAGGTACCAGTTGACATTTCCCATCGACCAATACTGCATTCATATGCCATGCCACCAACCCGCGGTACTCGGTGCTGCTCTCGGGATCGGTGTCCCTCGGCCTGTGACCATCTTAGGCCGATGGGATCAGCTCTGGCATGGGTGAGATGGCTTGGCGGGACCCCAGCTGTATTTCCCTACGGCCTAATGTGCATTTTTTTTCAGATTCATGCTTTGGTTCAACTGACTGAGTTGAGCCGCAGAGTGGATGGTACAATTGGCTGAGTTGAGCCGCAGAGTGGAGTGTGTCCCTCGGCCTGAGACCAGTATAGGCCGATGGAATGACCTGTAGCATGTGCCAGATGGCTTGGCGGGACCCCAGCTGCATTTGCATACGGCCTAATATGCGCCAACTACCCACGGACGGACTGGGAAAAAAGCCCAGCCCAGCGCGGTTCGCCAGGCAGCTGGGCTGTGCATCATACGGCACGAGGAACGATTTTAAGAGGTGAAACGTTGTGGTGAGGTTGGACGATTACGTTGAGGAGTGCTTCGCGCACATACTCGCTCGCTCGTAGACCATGCCACCAATACGCTGCCGGTCCTCAGTGTACTTACAATACTAACAAAACACACCACCATTGTCCCATTGTGGTGCTCAGCTCGGCTCACCTATTGAAGTCAAACCGAACAATGACTTTCGTTTACTGGCCATATAGCTAAAACTAGCTACATGTCAGTAAAGTAGGTCAGTGTTCGATTCAACCATGTTGCCATATGTGGTACGTTTGTGTTTGTAGAACAAATCAAAGTAACCATACATTTTTCTTTGTTTTTTGACAGTCTAATCGTGTGAAGATGCCGGCAACGACACGTTCCATGTGGTGGGAGCAGGGGCCACCATCACGGTCGCCATCGCCGCCGCCGCCATCAGACCGTCGGCGAAAGAGACGTCGGAGTCAGTCACGGGCCACACCGCCGATAGCGCCGTCCCCGCAGCCTGGTGGGAGCCGCAGTCTGCGGCGAAGATTACGCCGTCGACGGGCCGCCACGCCGGCCACGCCGCGAGAACCGTCCCCGCAGCCTGGCCCCTCTACAGCCAGGGAATGGTCCCCGCAGCATGGCCCCTCTACAGCCAGGGAATGGTCCCCGCAGCCTGGGCCAGTCACATCCAGCCCGCAGCCTGGACCGTCGTCGAGGCGAAACACGCAGTCTCCATTGTCGTGCTGTGGCGCGGCGGGACGATTAGCGACAATGGAGCTGCGTTTCGGTGTGATGGTGTCTCAAATGGCAGAACTACGGAGAGATCTGGATACGGCTATCGTCGAGATTGCTCGGCTCAGCGAGCAGCAGAACGTGCGCCAGTCAGTGGAGCAGCCCATCGCGGTGAGTAAACTAAGCCTAACTTAACCTAAACTAATCCTAACTTAACTAATACTTACCTTTTCTATTTATTGCAGCGCTACCAGCAGCCAGCAATTCCCTATCCTGAGTTCGTGGCACAATCGTTGATGAACCGTGACTGGATGCCGGGATGCCTCCAGCATCACTTTGATGCGGTACTGGGCCGGTGCGCGCAACGTCAGATGCTGCCAACCTTCATCAGGAAACTGCTTGTGGCGTTGTACCCAACAACCTACCGCAGGAAACGCCTGAGCGACCTCGGCCATGAACAACGTCTGATAATAGCACATGCGGTAGGGTGTTGGGTGACGGTGGTCCCTGATGTTGGAAGGCAGCTTAGCTGGCCATGGCTTAATAGCTCGATAGCCTACGCTATCTCGGCTGCCCGTCACATGGCCGATGAGGACAATGTATTTTTAACTGGGCACATCGACCTTATTCATCCCCCGGCTATGTTCGGCATAGCTCGCTTGCATGACAGTGGTATGGGGGGAGAATAATTGTGTTGCTAAATAAATAAATGAAATAAACCTATAAAAAGAAAATATACTTACCTGCTGCACCTGAAAAAAAGAAAATATACTTACCTGCTGCACCTGAAAAAAAGAAAATATACCTACCTGCTGCACCTGAAAAAAAGAAAATATACCTACCTGCTGTCGTCGTCGGGGTTGGTGTCCGTGAGATTGACCGTGGCTAGGTACCAGTTGACTTGCTAGGTACCAGTTGACATTTCCCATCGACCAATACTGCATTCATATGCCATGCCACCAACCCGCGGTACTCGGTGCTGCTCTCGGGATCGGTGTCCCTCGGCCTGTGACCATCTTAGGCCGATGGGATCAGCTCTGGCATGGGTGAGATGGCTTGGCGGGACCCCAGCTGTATTTCCCTACGGCCTAATGTGCATTTTTTTCAGATTCATGCTTTGGTTCAACTGACTGAGTTGAGCCGCAGAGTGGATGGTACAATTGGCTGAGTTGAGCCGCAGAGTGGAGTGTGTCCCTCGGCCTGAGACCAGTATAGGCCGATGGAATGACCTGTAGCATGTGCCAGATGGCTTGGCGGGACCCCAGCTGCATTTGCATACGGCCTAATATGCGCCAACTACCCACGGACGGACTGGGAAAAAAGCCCAGCCCAGCGCGGTTCGCCAGGCAGCTGGGCTGTGCATCATACGGCACGAGGAACGATTTTAAGAGGTGAAACGTTGTGGTGAGGTTGGACGATTACGTTGAGGAGTGCTTCGCGCACATACTCGCTCGCTCGTAGACCATGCCACCAATACGCTGCCGGTCCTCAGTGTACTTACAATACTAACAAAACACACCACCATTGTCCCATTGTGGTGCTCAGCTCGGCTCACCTATTGAAGTCAAACCGAACAATGACTTTCGTTTACTGGCCATATAGCTAAAACTAGCTACATGTCAGTAAAGTAGGTCAGTGTTCGATTCAACCATGTTGCCATATGTGGTACGTTTGTGTTTGTAGAACAAATCAAAGTAACCATACATTTTTCTTTGTTTTTTGACAGTCTAATCGTGTGAAGATGCCGGCAACGACACGTTCCATGTGGTGGGAGCAGGGGCCACCATCACGGTCGCCATCGCCGCCGCCGCCATCAGACCGTCGGCGAAAGAGACGTCGGAGTCAGTCACGGGCCACACCGCCGATAGCGCCGTCCCCGCAGCCTGGTGGGAGCCGCAGTCTGCGGCGAAGATTACGCCGTCGACGGGCCGCCACGCCGGCCACGCCGCGAGAACCGTCCCCGCAGCCTGGCTCCTCTACAGCCAGGGAATGGTCCCCGCAGCATGGCCCCTCTACAGCCAGGGAATGGTCCCCGCAGCCTGGGCCAGTCACATCCAGCCCGCAGCCTGGACCGTCGTCGAGGCGAAACACGCAGTCTCCATTGTCGTGCTGTGGCGCGGCGGGACGATTAGCGACAATGGAGCTGCGTTTCGGTGTGATGGTGTCTCAAATGGCAGAACTACGGAGAGATCTGGATACGGCTATCGTCGAGATTGCTCGGCTCAGCGAGCAGCAGAACGTGCGCCAGTCAGTGGAGCAGCCCATCGCGGTGAGTAAACTAAGCCTAACTTAACCTAAACTAATCCTAACTTAACTAATACTTACCTTTTCTATTTATTGCAGCGCTACCAGCAGCCAGCAATTCCCTATCCTGAGTTCGTGGCACAATCGTTGATGAACCGTGACTGGATGCCGGGATGCCTCCAGCATCACTTTGATGCGGTACTGGGCCGGTGCGCGCAACGTCAGATGCTGCCAACCTTCATCAGGAAACTGCTTGTGGCGTTGTACCCAACAACCTACCGCAGGAAACGCCTGAGCGACCTCGGCCATGAACAACGTCTGATAATAGCACATGCGGTAGGGTGTTGGGTGACGGTGGTCCCTGATGTTGGAAGGCAGCTTAGCTGGCCATGGCTTAATAGCTCGATAGCCTACGCTATCTCGGCTGCCCGTCACATGGCCGATGAGGACAATGTATTTTTAACTGGGCACATCGACCTTATTCATCCCCCGGCTATGTTCGGCATAGCTCGCTTGCATGACAGTGGTATGGGGGGAGAATAATTGTGTTGCTAAATAAATAAATGAAATAAACCTATAAAAAGAAAATATACTTACCTGCTGCACCTGAAAAAAAGAAAATATACTTACCTGCTGCACCTGAAAAAAAGAAAATATACCTACCTGCTGCACCTGAAAAAAAGAAAATATACCTACCTGCTGTCGTCGTCGGGGTTGGTGTCCGTGAGATTGACCGTGGCTAGGTACCAGTTGACTTGCTAGGTACCAGTTGACATTTCCCATCGACCAATACTGCATTCATATGCCATGCCACCAACCCGCGGTACTCGGTGCTGCTCTCGGGATCGGTGTCCCTCGGCCTGTGACCATCTTAGGCCGATGGGATCAGCTCTGGCATGGGTGAGATGGCTTGGCGGGACCCCAGCTGTATTTCCCTACGGCCTAATGTGCATTTTTTTCAGATTCATGCTTTGGTTCAACTGACTGAGTTGAGCCGCAGAGTGGATGGTACAATTGGCTGAGTTGAGCCGCAGAGTGGAGTGTGTCCCTCGGCCTGAGACCAGTATAGGCCGATGGAATGACCTGTAGCATGTGCCAGATGGCTTGGCGGGACCCCAGCTGCATTTGCATACGGCCTAATATGCGCCAACTACCCACGGACGGACTGGGAAAAAAGCCCAGCCCAGCGCGGTTCGCCAGGCAGCTGGGCTGTGCATCATACGGCACGAGGAACGATTTTAAGAGGTGAAACGTTGTGGTGAGGTTGGACGATTACGTTGAGGAGTGCTTCGCGCACATACTCGCTCGCTCGTAGACCATGCCACCAATACGCTGCCGGTCCTCAGTGTACTTACAATACTAACAAAACACACCACCATTGTCCCATTGTGGTGCTCAGCTCGGCTCACCTATTGAAGTCAAACCGAACAATGACTTTCGTTTACTGGCCATATAGCTAAAACTAGCTACATGTCAGTAAAGTAGGTCAGTGTTCGATTCAACCATGTTGCCATATGTGGTACGTTTGTGTTTGTAGAACAAATCAAAGTAACCATACATTTTTCTTTGTTTTTTGACAGTCTAATCGTGTGAAGATGCCGGCAACGACACGTTCCATGTGGTGGGAGCAGGGGCCACCATCACGGTCGCCATCGCCGCCGCCGCCATCAGACCGTCGGCGAAAGAGACGTCGGAGTCAGTCACGGGCCACACCGCCGATAGCGCCGTCCCCGCAGCCTGGTGGGAGCCGCAGTCTGCGGCGAAGATTACGCCGTCGACGGGCCGCCACGCCGGCCACGCCGCGAGAACCGTCCCCGCAGCCTGGCTCCTCTACAGCCAGGGAATGGTCCCCGCAGCATGGCCCCTCTACAGCCAGGGAATGGTCCCCGCAGCCTGGGCCAGTCACATCCAGCCCGCAGCCTGGACCGTCGTCGAGGCGAAACACGCAGTCTCCATTGTCGTGCTGTGGCGCGGCGGGACGATTAGCGACAATGGAGCTGCGTTTCGGTGTGATGGTGTCTCAAATGGCAGAACTACGGAGAGATCTGGATACGGCTATCGTCGAGATTGCTCGGCTCAGCGAGCAGCAGAACGTGCGCCAGTCAGTGGAGCAGCCCATCGCGGTGAGTAAACTAAGCCTAACTTAACCTAAACTAATCCTAACTTAACTAATACTTACCTTTTCTATTTATTGCAGCGCTACCAGCAGCCAGCAATTCCCTATCCTGAGTTCGTGGCACAATCGTTGATGAACCGTGACTGGATGCCGGGATGCCTCCAGCATCACTTTGATGCGGTACTGGGCCGGTGCGCGCAACGTCAGATGCTGCCAACCTTCATCAGGAAACTGCTTGTGGCGTTGTACCCAACAACCTACCGCAGGAAACGCCTGAGCGACCTCGGCCATGAACAACGTCTGATAATAGCACATGCGGTAGGGTGTTGGGTGACGGTGGTCCCTGATGTTGGAAGGCAGCTTAGCTGGCCATGGCTTAATAGCTCGATAGCCTACGCTATCTCGGCTGCCCGTCACATGGCCGATGAGGACAATGTATTTTTAACTGGGCACATCGACCTTATTCATCCCCCGGCTATGTTCGGCATAGCTCGCTTGCATGACAGTGGTATGGGGGGAGAATAATTGTGTTGCTAAATAAATAAATGAAATAAACCTATAAAAAGAAAATATACTTACCTGCTGCACCTGAAAAAAAGAAAATATACTTACCTGCTGCACCTGAAAAAAAGAAAATATACCTACCTGCTGCACCTGAAAAAAAGAAAATATACCTACCTGCTGTCGTCGTCGGGGTTGGTGTCCGTGAGATTGACCGTGGCTAGGTACCAGTTGACTTGCTAGGTACCAGTTGACATTTCCCATCGACCAATACTGCATTCATATGCCATGCCACCAACCCGCGGTACTCGGTGCTGCTCTCGGGATCGGTGTCCCTCGGCCTGTGACCATCTTAGGCCGATGGGATCAGCTCTGGCATGGGTGAGATGGCTTGGCGGGACCCCAGCTGTATTTCCCTACGGCCTAATGTGCATTTTTTTCAGATTCATGCTTTGGTTCAACTGACTGAGTTGAGCCGCAGAGTGGATGGTACAATTGGCTGAGTTGAGCCGCAGAGTGGAGTGTGTCCCTCGGCCTGAGACCAGTATAGGCCGATGGAATGACCTGTAGCATGTGCCAGATGGCTTGGCGGGACCCCAGCTGCATTTGCATACGGCCTAATATGCGCCAACTACCCACGGACGGACTGGGAAAAAAGCCCAGCCCAGCGCGGTTCGCCAGGCAGCTGGGCTGTGCATCATACGGCACGAGGAACGATTTTAAGAGGTGAAACGTTGTGGTGAGGTTGGACGATTACGTTGAGGAGTGCTTCGCGCACATACTCGCTCGCTCGTAGACCATGCCACCAATACGCTGCCGGTCCTCAGTGTACTTACAATACTAACAAAACACACCACCATTGTCCCATTGTGGTGCTCAGCTCGGCTCACCTATTGAAGTCAAACCGAACAATGACTTTCGTTTACTGGCCATATAGCTAAAACTAGCTACATGTCAGTAAAGTAGGTCAGTGTTCGATTCAACCATGTTGCCATATGTGGTACGTTTGTGTTTGTAGAACAAATCAAAGTAACCATACATTTTTCTTTGTTTTTTGACAGTCTAATCGTGTGAAGATGCCGGCAACGACACGTTCCATGTGGTGGGAGCAGGGGCCACCATCACGGTCGCCATCGCCGCCGCCGCCATCAGACCGTCGGCGAAAGAGACGTCGGAGTCAGTCACGGGCCACACCGCCGATAGCGCCGTCCCCGCAGCCTGGTGGGAGCCGCAGTCTGCGGCGAAGATTACGCCGTCGACGGGCCGCCACGCCGGCCACGCCGCGAGAACCGTCCCCGCAGCCTGGCCCCTCTACAGCCAGGGAATGGTCCCCGCAGCATGGCCCCTCTACAGCCAGGGAATGGTCCCCGCAGCCTGGGCCAGTCACATCCAGCCCGCAGCCTGGACCGTCGTCGAGGCGAAACACGCAGTCTCCATTGTCGTGCTGTGGCGCGGCGGGACGATTAGCGACAATGGAGCTGCGTTTCGGTGTGATGGTGTCTCAAATGGCAGAACTACGGAGAGATCTGGATACGGCTATCGTCGAGATTGCTCGGCTCAGCGAGCAGCAGAACGTGCGCCAGTCAGTGGAGCAGCCCATCGCGGTGAGTAAACTAAGCCTAACTTAACCTAAACTAATCCTAACTTAACTAATACTTACCTTTTCTATTTATTGCAGCGCTACCAGCAGCCAGCAATTCCCTATCCTGAGTTCGTGGCACAATCGTTGATGAACCGTGACTGGATGCCGGGATGCCTCCAGCATCACTTTGATGCGGTACTGGGCCGGTGCGCGCAACGTCAGATGCTGCCAACCTTCATCAGGAAACTGCTTGTGGCGTTGTACCCAACAACCTACCGCAGGAAACGCCTGAGCGACCTCGGCCATGAACAACGTCTGATAATAGCACATGCGGTAGGGTGTTGGGTGACGGTGGTCCCTGATGTTGGAAGGCAGCTTAGCTGGCCATGGCTTAATAGCTCGATAGCCTACGCTATCTCGGCTGCCCGTCACATGGCCGATGAGGACAATGTATTTTTAACTGGGCACATCGACCTTATTCATCCCCCGGCTATGTTCGGCATAGCTCGCTTGCATGACAGTGGTATGGGGGGAGAATAATTGTGTTGCTAAATAAATAAATGAAATAAACCTATAAAAAGAAAATATACTTACCTGCTGCACCTGAAAAAAAGAAAATATACTTACCTGCTGCACCTGAAAAAAAGAAAATATACCTACCTGCTGCACCTGAAAAAAAGAAAATATACCTACCTGCTGTCGTCGTCGGGGTTGGTGTCCGTGAGATTGACCGTGGCTAGGTACCAGTTGACTTGCTAGGTACCAGTTGACATTTCCCATCGACCAATACTGCATTCATATGCCATGCCACCAACCCGCGGTACTCGGTGCTGCTCTCGGGATCGGTGTCCCTCGGCCTGTGACCATCTTAGGCCGATGGGATCAGCTCTGGCATGGGTGAGATGGCTTGGCGGGACCCCAGCTGTATTTCCCTACGGCCTAATGTGCATTTTTTTCAGATTCATGCTTTGGTTCAACTGACTGAGTTGAGCCGCAGAGTGGATGGTACAATTGGCTGAGTTGAGCCGCAGAGTGGAGTGTGTCCCTCGGCCTGAGACCAGTATAGGCCGATGGAATGACCTGTAGCATGTGCCAGATGGCTTGGCGGGACCCCAGCTGCATTTGCATACGGCCTAATATGCGCCAACTACCCACGGACGGACTGGGAAAAAAGCCCAGCCCAGCGCGGTTCGCCAGGCAGCTGGGCTGTGCATCATACGGCACGAGGAACGATTTTAAGAGGTGAAACGTTGTGGTGAGGTTGGACGATTACGTTGAGGAGTGCTTCGCGCACATACTCGCTCGCTCGTAGACCATGCCACCAATACGCTGCCGGTCCTCAGTGTACTTACAATACTAACAAAACACACCACCATTGTCCCATTGTGGTGCTCAGCTCGGCTCACCTATTGAAGTCAAACCGAACAATGACTTTCGTTTACTGGCCATATAGCTAAAACTAGCTACATGTCAGTAAAGTAGGTCAGTGTTCGATTCAACCATGTTGCCATATGTGGTACGTTTGTGTTTGTAGAACAAATCAAAGTAACCATACATTTTTCTTTGTTTTTTGACAGTCTAATCGTGTGAAGATGCCGGCAACGACACGTTCCATGTGGTGGGAGCAGGGGCCACCATCACGGTCGCCATCGCCGCCGCTGCCATCAGACCGTCGGCGAAAGAGACGTCGGAGTCAGTCACGGGCCACACCGCCGATAGCGCCGTCCCCGCAGCCTGGTGGGAGCCGCAGTCTGCGGCGAAGATTACGCCGTCGACGGGCCGCCACGCCGGCCACGCCGCGAGAACCGTCCCCGCAGCCTGGCCCCTCTACAGCCAGGGAATGGTCCCCGCAGCATGGCCCCTCTACAGCCAGGGAATGGTCCCCGCAGCCTGGGCCAGTCACATCCAGCCCGCAGCCTGGACCGTCGTCGAGGCGAAACACGCAGTCTCCATTGTCGTGCTGTGGCGCGGCGGGACGATTAGCGACAATGGAGCTGCGTTTCGGTGTGATGGTGTCTCAAATGGCAGAACTACGGAGAGATCTGGATACGGCTATCGTCGAGATTGCTCGGCTCAGTGAGCAGCAGAACGTGCGCCAGTCAGTGGAGCAGCCCATCGCGGTGAGTAAACTAAGCCTAACTTAACCTAAACTAATCCTAACTTAACTAATACTTACCTTTTCTATTTATTGCAGCGCTACCAGCAGCCAGCAATTCCCTATCCTGAGTTCGTGGCAGAATCGTTGATGAACCGTGACTGGATGCCGGGATGCCTCCAGCATCACTTTGATGCGGTACTGGGCCGGTGCGCGCAACGTCAGATGCTGCCAACCTTCATCAGGAAACTGCTTGTGGCGTTGTACCCAACAACCTACCGCAGGAAACGCCTGAGCGACCTCGGCCATGAACAACGTCTGATAATAGCACATGCGGTAGGGTGTTGGGTGACGGTGGTCCCTGATGTTGGAAGGCAGCTTAGCTGGCCATGGCTTAATAGCTCGATAGCCTACGCTATCTCGGCTGCCCGTCACATGGCCGATGAGGACAATGTATTTTTAACTGGGCACATCGACCTTATTCATCCCCCGGCTATGTTCGGCATAGCTCGCTTGCATGACAGTGGTATGGGGGGAGAATAATTGTGTTGCTAAATAAATAAATGAAATAAACCTATAAAAAGAAAATATACTTACCTGCTGCACCTGAAAAAAAGAAAATATACTTACCTGCTGCACCTGAAAAAAAGAAAATATACCTACCTGCTGCACCTGAAAAAAAGAAAATATACCTACCTGCTGTCGTCGTCGGGGTTGGTGTCCGTGAGATTGACCGTGGCTAGGTACCAGTTGACTTGCTAGGTACCAGTTGACATTTCCCATCGACCAATACTGCATTCATATGCCATGCCACCAACCCGCGGTACTCGGTGCTGCTCTCGGGATCGGTGTCCCTCGGCCTGTGACCATCTTAGGCCGATGGGATCAGCTCTGGCATGGGTGAGATGGCTTGGCGGGACCCCAGCTGTATTTCCCTACGGCCTAATGTGCATTTTTTCAGATTCATGCTTTGGTTCAACTGAGTGAGTTGAGCCGCAGAGTGGATGGTACAATTGGCTGAGTTGAGCCGCAGAGTGGAGTGTGTCCCTCGGCCTGAGACCAGTATAGGCCGATGGAATGACCTGTAGCGTGTGCCAGATGGCTTGGCGGGACACCAGCTGCATTTGCATACGGCCTAATATGCGCCAACTACCCACGGACGGACTGGGAAAAAAGCCCAGCCCAGCGCGGTTCGCCAGGCAGCTGGGCTGTGCATCATACGGCACGAGGAACGATTTTAAGAGGTGAAACGTTGTGGTGAGGTTGGACGATTACGTTGAGGAGTGCTTCGCGCACATACTCGCTCGCTCGTAGACCATGCCACCAATACGCTGCCGGTCCTCAGTGTACTTACAATACTAACAAAACACACCACCATTGTCCCATTGTGGTGCTCAGCTCGGCTCACCTATTGAAGTCAAACCGAACAATGACTTTCGTTTACTGGCCATATAGCTAAAACTAGCTACATGTCAGTAAAGTAGGTCAGTGTTCGATTCAACCATGTTGCCATATGTGGTACGTTTGTGTTTGTAGAACAAATCAAAGTAACCATACATTTTTCTTTGTTTTTTGACAGTCTAATCGTGTGAAGATGCCGGCAACGACACGTTCCATGTGGTGGGAGCAGGGGCCACCATCACGGTCGCCATCGCCGCCGCCGCCATCAGACCGTCGGCGAAAGAGACGTCGGAGTCAGTCACGGGCCACACCGCCGATAGCGCCGTCCCCGCAGCCTGGTGGGAGCCGCAGTCTGCGGCGAAGATTACGCCGTCGACGGGCCGCCACGCCGGCCACGCCGCGAGAACCGTCCCCGCAGCCTGGCCCCTCTACAGCCAGGGAATGGTCCCCGCAGCATGGCCCCTCTACAGCCAGGGAATGGTCCCCGCAGCCTGGGCCAGTCACATCCAGCCCGCAGCCTGGACCGTCGTCGAGGCGAAACACGCAGTCTCCATTGTCGTGCTGTGGCGCGGCGGGACGATTAGCGACAATGGAGCTGCGTTTCGGTGTGATGGTGTCTCAAATGGCAGAACTACGGAGAGATCTGGATACGGCTATCGTCGAGATTGCTCGGCTCAGCGAGCAGCAGAACGTGCGCCAGTCAGTGGAGCAGCCCATCGCGGTGAGTAAACTAAGCCTAACTTAACCTAAACTAATCCTAACTTAACTAATACTTACCTTTTCTATTTATTGCAGCGCTACCAGCAGCCAGCAATTCCCTATCCTGAGTTCGTGGCACAATCGTTGATGAACCGTGACTGGATGCCGGGATGCCTCCAGCATCACTTTGATGCGGTACTGGGCCGGTGCGCGCAACGTCAGATGCTGCCAACCTTCATCAGGAAACTGCTTGTGGCGTTGTACCCAACAACCTACCGCAGGAAACGCCTGAGCGACCTCGGCCATGAACAACGTCTGATAATAGCACATGCGGTAGGGTGTTGGGTGACGGTGGTCCCTGATGTTGGAAGGCAGCTTAGCTGGCCATGGCTTAATAGCTCAATAGCCTACGCTATCTCGGCTGCCCGTCACATGGCCGATGAGGACAATGTATTTTTAACTGGGCACATCGACCTTATTCATCCCCCGGCTATGTTCGGCATAGCTCGCTTGCATGACAGTGGTATGGGGGGAGAATAATTGTGTTGCTAAATAAATAAATGAAATAAACCTATAAAAAGAAAATATACTTACCTGCTGCACCTGAAAAAAAGAAAATATACTTACCTGCTGCACCTGAAAAAAAGAAAATATACCTACCTGCTGCACCTGAAAAAAAGAAAATATACCTACCTGCTGTCGTCGTCGGGGTTGGTGTCCGTGAGATTGACCGTGGCTAGGTACCAGTTGACTTGCTAGGTACCAGTTGACATTTCCCATCGACCAATACTGCATTCATATGCCATGCCACCAACCCGCGGTACTCGGTGCTGCTCTCGGGATCGGTGTCCCTCGGCCTGTGACCATCTTAGGCCGATGGGATCAGCTCTGGCATGGGTGAGATGGCTTGGCGGGACCCCAGCTGTATTTCCCTACGGCCTAATGTGCATTTTTTTCAGATTCATGCTTTGGTTCAACTGACTGAGTTGAGCCGCAGAGTGGATGGTACAATTGGCTGAGTTGAGCCGCAGAGTGGAGTGTGTCCCTCGGCCTGAGACCAGTATAGGCCGATGGAATGACCTGTAGCATGTGCCAGATGGCTTGGCGGGACCCCAGCTGCATTTGCATACGGCCTAATATGCGCCAACTACCCACGGACGGACTGGGAAAAAAGCCCAGCCCAGCGCGGTTCGCCAGGCAGCTGGGCTGTGCATCATACGGCACGAGGAACGATTTTAAGAGGTGAAACGTTGTGGTGAGGTTGGACGATTACGTTGAGGAGTGCTTCGCGCACATACTCGCTCGCTCGTAGACCATGCCACCAATACGCTGCCGGTCCTCAGTGTACTTACAATACTAACAAAACACACCACCATTGTCCCATTGTGGTGCTCAGCTCGGCTCACCTATTGAAGTCAAACCGAACAATGACTTTCGTTTACTGGCCATATAGCTAAAACTAGCTACATGTCAGTAAAGTAGGTCAGTGTTCGATTCAACCATGTTGCCATATGTGGTACGTTTGTGTTTGTAGAACAAATCAAAGTAACCATACATTTTTCTTTGTTTTTTGACAGTCTAATCGTGTGAAGATGCCGGCAACGACACGTTCCATGTGGTGGGAGCAGGGGCCACCATCACGGTCGCCATCGCCGCCGCCGCCATCAGACCGTCGGCGAAAGAGACGTCGGAGTCAGTCACGGGCCACACCGCCGATAGCGCCGTCCCCGCAGCCTGGTGGGAGCCGCAGTCTGCGGCGAAGATTACGCCGTCGACGGGCCGCCACGCCGGCCACGCCGCGAGAACCGTCCCCGCAGCCTGGCCCCTCTACGCAGCCTGGCCCCTCTACAGCCAGGGAATGGTCCCCGCAGCATGGCCCCTCTACAGCCAGGGAATGGTCCCCGCAGCCTGGGCCAGTCACATCCAGCCCGCAGCCTGGACCGTCGTCGAGGCGAAACACGCAGTCTCCATTGTCGTGCTGTGGCGCGGCGGGACGATTAGCGACAATGGAGCTGCGTTTCGGTGTGATGGTGTCTCAAATGGCAGAACTACGGAGAGATCTGGATACGGCTATCGTCGAGATTGCTCGGCTCAGCGAGCAGCAGAACGTGCGCCAGTCAGTGGAGCAGCCCATCGCGGTGAGTAAACTAAGCCTAACTTAACCTAAACTAATCCTAACTTAACTAATACTTACCTTTTCTATTTATTGCAGCGCTACCAGCAGCCAGCAATTCCCTATCCTGAGTTCGTGGCACAATCGTTGATGAACCGTGACTGGATGCCGGGATGCCTCCAGCATCACTTTGATGCGGTACTGGGCCGGTGCGCGCAACGTCAGATGCTGCCAACCTTCATCAGGAAACTGCTTGTGGCGTTGTACCCAACAACCTACCGCAGGAAACGCCTGAGCGACCTCGGCCATGAACAACGTCTGATAATAGCACATGCGGTAGGGGGTTTTTCAGATTCATGCTTTGGTTCAACTGACTGAGTTGAGCCGCAGAGTGGATGGTACAATTGGCTGAGTTGAGCCGCAGAGTGGAGTGTGTCCCTCGGCCTGAGACCAGTATAGGCCGATGGAATGACCTGTAGCATGTGCCAGATGGCTTGGCGGGACCCCAGCTGCATTTGCATACGGCCTAATATGCGCCAACTACCCACGGACGGACTGGGAAAAAAGCCCAGCCCAGCGCGGTTCGCCAGGCAGCTGGGCTGTGCATCATACGGCACGAGGAACGATTTTAAGAGGTGAAACGTTGTGGTGAGGTTGGACGATTACGTTGAGGAGTGCTTCGCGCACATACTCGCTCGCTCGTAGACCATGCCACCAATACGCTGCCGGTCCTCAGTGTACTTACAATACTAACAAAACACACCACCATTGTCCCATTGTGGTGCTCAGCTCGGCTCACCTATTGAAGTCAAACCGAACAATGACTTTCGTTTACTGGCCATATAGCTAAAACTAGCTACATGTCAGTAAAGTAGGTCAGTGTTCGATTCAACCATGTTGCCATATGTGGTACGTTTGTGTTTGTAGAACAAATCAAAGTAACCATACATTTTTCTTTGTTTTTTGACAGTCTAATCGTGTGAAGATGCCGGCAACGACACGTTCTATGTGGTGGGAGCAGGGGCCACCATCACGGTCGCCATCGCCGCCGCCGCCATCAGACCGTCGGCGAAAGAGACGTCGGAGTCAGTCACGGGCCACACCGCCGATAGCGCCGTCCCCGCAGCCTGGTGGGAGCCGCAGTCTGCGGCGAAGATTACGCCGTCGACGGGCCGCCACGCTGGCCACGCCGCGAGAACCGTCCCCGCAGCCTGGCCCCTCTACGCAGCCTGGCCCCTCTACAGCCAGGGAATGGTCCCCGCAGCATGGCCCCTCTACAGCCAGGGAATGGTCCCCGCAGCCTGGACCGTCGTCGAGGCGAAACACGCAGTCTCCATTGTCGTGCTGTGGTGCGGCGGGACGATTAGCGACAATGGAGCTGCGTTTCGGTGTGATGGTGTCTCAAATGGCAGAACTACGGAGAGATCTGGATACGGCTATCGTCGAGATTGCTCGGCTCAGCGAGCAGCAGAACGTGCGCCAGTCAGTGGAGCAGCCCATCGCGGTGAGTAAACTAAGCCTAACTTAACCTAAACTAATCCTAACTTAACTAATACTTACCTTTTCTATTTATTGCAGCGCTACCAGCAGCCAGCAATTCCCTATCCTGAGTTCGTGGCACAATCGTTGATGAACCGTGACTGGATGCCGGGATGCCTCCAGCATCACTTTGATGCGGTACTGGGCCGGTGCGCGCAACGTCAGATGCTGCCAACCTTCATCAGGAAACTGCTTGTGGCGTTGTACCCAACAACCTACCGCAGGAAACGCCTGAGCGACCTCGGCCATGAACAACGTCTGATAATAGCACATGCGGTAGGGGGTTTTTCAGATTCATGCTTTGGTTCAACTGACTGAGTTGAGCCGCAGAGTGGATGGTACAATTGGCTGAGTTGAGCCGCAGAGTGGAGTGTGTCCCTCGGCCTGAGACCAGTATAGGCCGATGGAATGACCTGTAGCATGTGCCAGATGGCTTGGCGGGACCCCAGCTGCATTTGCATACGGCCTAATATGCGCCAACTACCCACGGACGGACTGGGAAAAAAGCCCAGCCCAGCGCGGTTCGCCAGGCAGCTGGGCTGTGCATCATACGGCACGAGGAACGATTTTAAGAGGTGAAACGTTGTGGTGAGGTTGGACGATTACGTTGAGGAGTGCTTCGCGCACATACTCGCTCGCTCGTAGACCATGCCACCAATACGCTGCCGGTCCTCAGTGTACTTACAATACTAACAAAACACACCACCATTGTCCCATTGTGGTGCTCAGCTCGGCTCACCTATTGAAGTCAAACCGAACAATGACTTTCGTTTACTGGCCATATAGCTAAAACTAGCTACATGTCAGTAAAGTAGGTCAGTGTTCGATTCAACCATGTTGCCATATGTGGTACGTTTGTGTTTGTAGAACAAATCAAAGTAACCATACATTTTTCTTTGTTTTTTGACAGTCTAATCGTGTGAAGATGCCGGCAACGACACGTTCCATGTGGTGGGAGCAGGGGCCACCATCACGGTCGCCATCGCCGCCGCCGCCATCAGACCGTCGGCGAAAGAGACGTCGGAGTCAGTCACGGGCCACACCGCCGATAGCGCCGTCCCCGCAGCCTGGTGGGAGCCGCAGTCTGCGGCGAAGATTACGCCGTCGACGGGCCGCCACGCCGGCCACGCCGCGAGAACCGTCCCCGCAGCCTGGCCCCTCTACAGCCAGGGAATGGTCCCCGCAGCATGGCCCCTCTACAGCCAGGGAATGGTCCCCGCAGCCTGGGCCAGTCACATCCAGCCCGCAGCCTAGACCGTCGTCGAGGCGAAACACGCAGTCTCCATTGTCGTGCTGTGGCGCGGCGGGACGATTAGCGACAATGGAGCTGCGTTTCGGTGTGATGGTGTCTCAAATGGCAGAACTAAACTGGGAAAAAAGCCCAGCCCAGCGCGGTTCGCCAGGCAGCTGGGCTGTGCATCATACGGCACGAGGAACGATTTTAAGAGGTGAAACGTTGTGGTGAGGTTGGACGATTACGTTGAGGAGTGCTTCGCGCACATACTCGCTCGCTCGTAGACCATGCCACCAATACGCTGCCGGTCCTCAGTGTACTTACAATACTAACAAAACACACCACCATTGTCCCATTGTGGTGCTCAGCTCGGCTCACCTATTGAAGTCAAACCGAACAATGACTTTCGTTTACTGGCCATATAGCTAAAACTAGCTACATGTCAGTAAAGTAGGTCAGTGTTCGATTCAACCATGTTGCCATATGTGGTACGTTTGTGTTTGTAGAACAAATCAAAGTAACCATACATTTTTCTTTGTTTTTTGACAGTCTAATCGTGTGAAGATGCCGGCAACGACACGTTCCATGTGGTGGGAGCAGGGGCCACCATCACGGTCGCCATCGCCGCCGCCGCCATCAGACCGTCGGCGAAAGAGACGTCGGAGTCAGTCACGGGCCACACCGCCGATAGCGCCGTCCCCGCAGCCTGGTGGGAGCCGCAGTCTGCGGCGAAGATTACGCCGTCGACGGGCCGCCACGCCGGCCACGCCGCGAGAACCGTCCCCGCAGCCTGGCCCCTCTACGCAGCCTGGCCCCTCTACAGCCAGGGAATGGTCCCCGCAGCATGGCCCCTCTACAGCCAGGGAATGGTCCCCGCAGCCTGGGCCAGTCACATCCAGCCCGCAGCCTGGACCGTCGTCGAGGCGAAACACGCAGTCTCCATTGTCGTGCTGTGGCGCGGCGGGACGATTAGCGACAATGGAGCTGCGTTTCGGTGTGATGGTGTCTCAAATGGCAGAACTACGGAGAGATCTGGATACGGCTATCGTCGAGATTGCTCGGCTCAGCGAGCAGCAGAACGTGCGCCAGTCAGTGGAGCAGCCCATCGCGGTGAGTAAACTAAGCCTAACTTAACCTAAACTAATCCTAACTTAACTAATACTTACCTTTTCTATTTATTGCAGCGCTACCAGCAGCCAGCAATTCCCTATCCTGAGTTCGTGGCACAATCGTTGATGAACCGTGACTGGATGCCGGGATGCCTCCAGCATCACTTTGATGCGGTACTGGGCCGGTGCGCGCAACGTCAGATGCTGCCAACCTTCATCAGGAAACTGCTTGTGGCGTTGTACCCAACAACCTACCGCAGGAAACGCCTGAGCGACCTCGGCCATGAACAACGTCTGATAATAGCACATGCGGTAGGGGGTTTTTCAGATTCATGCTTTGGTTCAACTGACTGAGTTGAGCCGCAGAGTGGATGGTACAATTGGCTGAGTTGAGCCGCAGAGTGGAGTGTGTCCCTCGGCCTGAGACCAGTATAGGCCGATGGAATGACCTGTAGCATGTGCCAGATGGCTTGGCGGGACCCCAGCTGCATTTGCATACGGCCTAATATGCGCCAACTACCCACGGACGGACTGGGAAAAAAGCCCAGCCCAGCGCGGTTCGCCAGGCAGCTGGGCTGTGCATCATACGGCACGAGGAACGATTTTAAGAGGTGAAACGTTGTGGTGAGGTTGGACGATTACGTTGAGGAGTGCTTCGCGCACATACTCGCTCGCTCGTAGACCATGCCACCAATACGCTGCCGGTCCTCAGTGTACTTACAATACTAACAAAACACACCACCATTGTCCCATTGTGGTGCTCAGCTCGGCTCACCTATTGAAGTCAAACCGAACAATGACTTTCGTTTACTGGCCATATAGCTAAAACTAGCTACATGTCAGTAAAGTAGGTCAGTGTTCGATTCAACCATGTTGCCATATGTGGTACGTTTGTGTTTGTAGAACAAATCAAAGTAACCATACATTTTTCTTTGTTTTTTGACAGTCTAATCGTGTGAAGATGCCGGCAACGACACGTTCCATGTGGTGGGAGCAGGGGCCACCATCACGGTCGCCATCGCCGCCGCCGCCATCAGACCGTCGGCGAAAGAGACGTCGGAGTCAGTCACGGGCCACACCGCCGATAGCGCCGTCCCCGCAGCCTGGTGGGAGCCGCAGTCTGCGGCGAAGATTACGCCGTCGACGGGCTGCCACGCCGGCCACGCCGCGAGAACCGTCCCCGCAGCCTGGCCCCTCTACGCAGCCTGGCCCCTCTACAGCCAGGGAATGGTCCCCGCAGCATGGCCCCTCTACAGCCAGGGAATGGTCCCCGCAGCCTGGGCCAGTCACATCCAGCCCGCAGCCTGGACCGTCGTCGAGGCGAAACACGCAGTCTCCATTGTCGTGCTGTGGCGCGGCGGGACGATTAGCGACAATGGAGCTGCGTTTCGGTGTGATGGTGTCTCAAATGGCAGAACTACGGAGAGATCTGGATACGGCTATCGTCGAGATTGCTCGGCTCAGCGAGCAGCAGAACGTGCGCCAGTCAGTGGAGCAGCCCATCGCGGTGAGTAAACTAAGCCTAACTTAACCTAAACTAATCCTAACTTAACTAATACTTACCTTTTCTATTTATTGCAGCGCTACCAGCAGCCAGCAATTCCCTATCCTGAGTTCGTGGCACAATCGTTGATGAACCGTGACTGGATGCCGGGATGCCTCCAGCATCACTTTGATGCGGTACTGGGCCGGTGCGCGCAACGTCAGATGCTGCCAACCTTCATCAGGAAACTGCTTGTGGCGTTGTACCCAACAACCTACCGCAGGAAACGCCTGAGCGACCTCGGCCATGAACAACGTCTGATAATAGCACATGCGGTAGGGGGTTTTTCAGATTCATGCTTTGGTTCAACTGACTGAGTTGAGCCGCAGAGTGGATGGTACAATTGGCTGAGTTGAGCCGCAGAGTGGAGTGTGTCCCTCGGCCTGAGACCAGTATAGGCCGATGGAATGACCTGTAGCATGTGCCAGATGGCTTGGCGGGACCCCAGCTGCATTTGCATACGGCCTAATATGCGCCAACTACCCACGGACGGACTGGGAAAAAAGCCCAGCCCAGCGCGGTTCGCCAGGCAGCTGGGCTGTGCATCATACGGCACGAGGAACGATTTTAAGAGGTGAAACGTTGTGGTGAGGTTGGACGATTACGTTGAGGAGTGCTTCGCGCACATACTCGCTCGCTCGTAGACCATGCCACCAATACGCTGCCGGTCCTCAGTGTACTTACAATACTAACAAAACACACCACCATTGTCCCATTGTGGTGCTCAGCTCGGCTCACCTATTGAAGTCAAACCGAACAATGACTTTCGTTTACTGGCCATATAGCTAAAACTAGCTACATGTCAGTAAAGTAGGTCAGTGTTCGATTCAACCATGTTGCCATATGTGGTACGTTTGTGTTTGTAGAACAAATCAAAGTAACCATACATTTTTCTTTGTTTTTTGACAGTCTAATCGTGTGAAGATGCCGGCAACGACACGTTCCATGTGGTGGGAGCAGGGGCCACCATCACGGTCGCCATCGCCGCCGCCGCCATCAGACCGTCGGCGAAAGAGACGTCGGAGTCAGTCACGGGCCACACCGCCGATAGCGCCGTCCCCGCAGCCTGGTGGGAGCCGCAGTCTGCGGCGAAGATTACGCCGTCGACGGGCCGCCACGCCGGCCACGCCGCGAGAACCGTCCCCGCAGCCTGGCCCCTCTACAGCCAGGGAATGGTCCCCGCAGCATGGCCCCTCTACAGCCAGGGAATGGTCCCCGCAGCCTGGGCCAGTCACATCCAGCCCGCAGCCTGGACCGTCGTCGAGGCGAAACACGCAGTCTCCATTGTCGTGCTGTGGCGCGGCGGGACGATTAGCGACAATGGAGCTGCGTTTCGGTGTGATGGTGTCTCAAATGGCAGAACTACGGAGAGATCTGGATACGGCTATCGTCGAGATTGCTCGGCTCAGCGAGCAGCAGAACGTGCGCCAGTCAGTGGAGCAGCCCATCGCGGTGAGTAAACTAAGCCTAACTTAACCTAAACTAATCCTAACTTAACTAATACTTACCTTTTCTATTTATTGCAGCGCTACCAGCAGCCAGCAATTCCCTATCCTGAGTTCGTGGCACAATCGTTGATGAACCGTGACTGGATGCCGGGATGCCTCCAGCATCACTTTGATGCGGTACTGGGCCGGTGCGCGCAACGTCAGATGCTGCCAACCTTCATCAGGAAACTGCTTGTGGCGTTGTACCCAACAACCTACCGCAGGAAACGCCTGAGCGACCTCGGCCATGAACAACGTCTGATAATAGCACATGCGGTAGGGTGTTGGGTGACGGTGGTCCCTGATGTTGGAAGGCAGCTTAGCTGGCCATGGCTTAATAGCTCGATAGCCTACGCTATCTCGGCTGCCCGTCACATGGCCGATGAGGACAATGTATTTTTAACTGGGCACATCGACCTTATTCATCCCCCGGCTATGTTCGGCATAGCTCGCTTGCATGACAGTGGTATGGGGGGAGAATAATTGTGTTGCTAAATAAATAAATGAAATAAACCTATAAAAAGAAAATATACTTACCTGCTGCACCTGAAAAAAAGAAAATATACTTACCTGCTGCACCTGAAAAAAAAGAAAATATACCTACCTGCTGCACCTGAAAAAAAGAAAATATACCTACCTGCTGTCGTCGTCGGGGTTGGTGTCCGTGAGATTGACCGTGGCTAGGTACCAGTTGACTTGCTAGGTACCAGTTGACATTTCCCATCGACCAATACTGCATTCATATGCCATGCCACCAACCCGCGGTACTCGGTGCTGCTCTCGGGATCGGTGTCCCTCGGCCTGTGACCATCTTAGGCCGATGGGATCAGCTCTGGCATGGGTGAGATGGCTTGGCGGGACCCCAGCTGTATTTCCCTACGGCCTAATGTGCATTTTTTTCAGATTCATGCTTTGGTTCAACTGACTGAGTTGAGCCGCAGAGTGGATGGTACAATTGGCTGAGTTGAGCCGCAGAGTGGAGTGTGTCCCTCGGCCTGAGACCAGTATAGGCCGATGGAATGACCTGTAGCATGTGCCAGATGGCTTGGCGGGACCCCAGCTGCATTTGCATA
This sequence comes from Ochlerotatus camptorhynchus, assembly GCF_037179485.1. Lineage (NCBI taxonomy): Eukaryota > Metazoa > Arthropoda > Insecta > Diptera > Culicidae > Ochlerotatus > Ochlerotatus camptorhynchus. Next base: position 69,182 of record NW_027041048.1, read on the forward strand.
CGGCCTAATATGCGCCAACTACCCACGGACGGACTGGGAAAAAAGCCCAGCCCAGCGCGGTTCGCCAGGCAGCTGGGCTGTGCATCATACGGCACGAGGAACGATTTTAAGAGGTGAAACGTTGTGGTGAGGTTGGACGATTACGTTGAGGAGTGCTTCGCGCACATACTCGCTCGCTCGTAGACCATGCCACCAATACGCTGCCGGTCCTCAGTGTACTTACAATACTAACAAAACACACCACCATTGTCCCATTGTGGTGCTCAGCTCGGCTCACCTATTGAAGTCAAACCGAACAATGACTTTCGTTTACTGGCCATATAGCTAAAACTAGCTACATGTCAGTAAAGTAGGTCAGTGTTCGATTCAACCATGTTGCCATATGTGGTACGTTTGTGTTTGTAGAACAAATCAAAGTAACCATACATTTTTCTTTGTTTTTTGACAGTCTAATCGTGTGAAGATGCCGGCAACGACACGTTCTATGTGGTGGGAGCAGGGGCCACCATCACGGTCGCCATCGCCGCCGCCGCCATCAGACCGTCGGCGAAAGAGACGTCGGAGTCAGTCACGGGCCACACCGCCGATAGCGCCGTCCCCGCAGCCTGGTGGGAGCCGCAGTCTGCGGCGAAGATTACGCCGTCGACGGGCCGCCACGCTGGCCACGCCGCGAGAACCGTCCCCGCAGCCTGGCCCCTCTACGCAGCCTGGCCCCTCTACAGCCAGGGAATGGTCCCCGCAGCATGGCCCCTCTACAGCCAGGGAATGGTCCCCGCAGCCTGGACCGTCGTCGAGGCGAAACACGCAGTCTCCATTGTCGTGCTGTGGCGCGGCGGGACGATTAGCGACAATGGAGCTGCGTTTCGGTGTGATGGTGTCTCAAATGGCAGAACTACGGAGAGATCTGGATACGGCTATCGTCGAGATTGCTCGGCTCAGCGAGCAGCAGAACGTGCGCCAGTCAGTGGAGCAGCCCATCGCGGTGAGTAAACTAAGCCTAACTTAACCTAAACTAATCCTAACTTAACTAATACTTACCTTTTCTATTTATTGCAGCGCTACCAGCAGCCAGCAATTCCCTATCCTGAGTTCGTGGCACAATCGTTGATGAACCGTGACTGGATGCCGGGATGCCTCCAGCATCACTTTGATGCGGTACTGGGCCGGTGCGCGCAACGTCAGATGCTGCCAACCTTCATCAGGAAACTGCTTGTGGCGTTGTACCCAACAACCTACCGCAGGAAACGCCTGAGCGACCTCGGCCATGAACAACGTCTGATAATAGCACATGCGGTAGGGGGTTTTTCAGATTCATGCTTTGGTTCAACTGACTGAGTTGAGCCGCAGAGTGGATGGTACAATTGGCTGAGTTGAGCCGCAGAGTGGAGTGTGTCCCTCGGCCTGAGACCAGTATAGGCCGATGGAATGACCTGTAGCATGTGCCAGATGGCTTGGCGGGACCCCAGCTGCATTTGCATACGGCCTAATATGCGCCAACTACCCACGGACGGACTGGGAAAAAAGCCCAGCCCAGCGCGGTTCGCCAGGCAGCTGGGCTGTGCATCATACGGCACGAGGAACGATTTTAAGAGGTGAAACGTTGTGGTGAGGTTGGACGATTACGTTGAGGAGTGCTTCGCGCACATACTCGCTCGCTCGTAGACCATGCCACCAATACGCTGCCGGTCCTCAGTGTACTTACAATACTAACAAAACACACCACCATTGTCCCATTGTGGTGCTCAGCTCGGCTCACCTATTGAAGTCAAACCGAACAATGACTTTCGTTTACTGGCCATATAGCTAAAACTAGCTACATGTCAGTAAAGTAGGTCAGTGTTCGATTCAACCATGTTGCCATATGTGGTACGTTTGTGTTTGTAGAACAAATCAAAGTAACCATACATTTTTCTTTGTTTTTTGACAGTCTAATCGTGTGAAGATGCCGGCAACGACACGTTCCATGTGGTGGGAGCAGGGGCCACCATCACGGTCGCCATCGCCGCCGCCGCCATCAGACCGTCGGCGAAAGAGACGTCGGAGTCAGTCACGGGCCACACCGCCGATAGCGCCGTCCCCGCAGCCTGGTGGGAGCCGCAGTCTGCGGCGAAGATTACGCCGTCGACGGGCTGCCACGCCGGCCACGCCGCGAGAACCGTCCCCGCAGCCTGGCCCCTCTACGCAGCCTGGCCCCTCTACAGCCAGGGAATGGTCCCCGCAGCATGGCCCCTCTACAGCCAGGGAATGGTCCCCGCAGCCTGGGCCAGTCACATCCAGCCCGCAGCCTGGACCGTCGTCGAGGCGAAACACGCAGTCTCCATTGTCGTGCTGTGGCGCGGCGGGACGATTAGCGACAATGGAGCTGCGTTTCGGTGTGATGGTGTCTCAAATGGCAGAACTACGGAGAGATCTGGATACGGCTATCGTCGAGATTGCTCGGCTCAGCGAGCAGCAGAACGTGCGCCAGTCAGTGGAGCAGCCCATCGCGGTGAGTAAACTAAGCCTAACTTAACCTAAACTAATCCTAACTTAACTAATACTTACCTTTTCTATTTATTGCAGCGCTACCAGCAGCCAGCAATTCCCTATCCTGAGTTCGTGGCACAATCGTTGATGAACCGTGACTGGATGCCGGGATGCCTCCAGCATCACTTTGATGCGGTACTGGGCCGGTGCGCGCAACGTCAGATGCTGCCAACCTTCATCAGGAAACTGCTTGTGGCGTTGTACCCAACAACCTACCGCAGGAAACGCCTGAGCGACCTCGGCCATGAACAACGTCTGATAATAGCACATGCGGTAGGGGGTTTTTCAGATTCATGCTTTGGTTCAACTGACTGAGTTGAGCCGCAGAGTGGATGGTACAATTGGCTGAGTTGAGCCGCAGAGTGGAGTGTGTCCCTCGGCCTGAGACCAGTATAGGCCGATGGAATGACCTGTAGCATGTGCCAGATGGCTTGGCGGGACCCCAGCTGCATTTGCATACGGCCTAATATGCGCCAACTACCCACGGACGGACTGGGAAAAAAGCCCAGCCCAGCGCGGTTCGCCAGGCAGCTGGGCTGTGCATCATACGGCACGAGGAACGATTTTAAGAGGTGAAACGTTGTGGTGAGGTTGGACGATTACGTTGAGGAGTGCTTCGCGCACATACTCGCTCGCTCGTAGACCATGCCACCAATACGCTGCCGGTCCTCAGTGTACTTACAATACTAACAAAACACACCACCATTGTCCCATTGTGGTGCTCAGCTCGGCTCACCTATTGAAGTCAAACCGAACAATGACTTTCGTTTACTGGCCATATAGCTAAAACTAGCTACATGTCAGTAAAGTAGGTCAGTGTTCGATTCAACCATGTTGCCATATGTGGTACGTTTGTGTTTGTAGAACAAATCAAAGTAACCATACATTTTTCTTTGTTTTTTGACAGTCTAATCGTGTGAAGATGCCGGCAACGACACGTTCCATGTGGTGGGAGCAGGGGCCACCATCACGGTCGCCATCGCCGCCGCCGCCATCAGACCGTCGGCGAAAGAGACGTCGGAGTCAGTCACGGGCCACACCGCCGATAGCGCCGTCCCCGCAGCCTGGTGGGAGCCGCAGTCTGCGGCGAAGATTACGCCGTCGACGGGCCGCCACGCCGGCCACGCCGCGAGAACCGTCCCCGCAGCCTGGCCCCTCTACAGCCAGGGAATGGTCCCCGCAGCATGGCCCCTCTACAGCCAGGGAATGGTCCCCGCAGCCTGGGCCAGTCACATCCAGCCCGCAGCCTGGACCGTCGTCGAGGCGAAACACGCAGTCTCCATTGTCGTGCTGTGGCGCGGCGGGACGATTAGCGACAATGGAGCTGCGTTTCGGTGTGATGGTGTCTCAAATGGCAGAACTACGGAGAGATCTGGATACGGCTATCGTCGAGATTGCTCGGCTCAGCGAGCAGCAGAACGTGCGCCAGTCAGTGGAGCAGCCCATCGCGGTGAGTAAACTAAGCCTAACTTAACCTAAACTAATCCTAACTTAACTAATACTTACCTTTTCTATTTATTGCAGCGCTACCAGCAGCCAGCAATTCCCTATCCTGAGTTCGTGGCACAATCGTTGATGAACCGTGACTGGATGCCGGGATGCCTCCAGCATCACTTTGATGCGGTACTGGGCCGGTGCGCGCAACGTCAGATGCTGCCAACCTTCATCAGGAAACTGCTTGTGGCGTTGTACCCAACAACCTACCGCAGGAAACGCCTGAGCGACCTCGGCCATGAACAACGTCTGATAATAGCACATGCGGTAGGGTGTTGGGTGACGGTGGTCCATGATGTTGGAAGGCAGCTTAGCTGGCCATGGCTTAATAGCTCGATAGCCTACGCTATCTCGGCTGCCCGTCACATGGCCGATGAGGACAATGTATTTTTAACTGGGCACATCGACCTTATTCATCCCCCGGCTATGTTCGGCATAGCTCGCTTGCATGACAGTGGTATGGGGGGAGAATAATTGTGTTGCTAAATAAATAAATGAAATAAACCTATAAAAAGAAAATATACTTACCTGCTGCACCTGAAAAAAAGAAAATATACTTACCTGCTGCACCTGAAAAAAAGAAAATATACCTACCTGCTGCACCTGAAAAAAAAGAAAATATACCTACCTGCTGTCGTCGTCGGGGTTGGTGTCCGTGAGATTGACCGTGGCTAGGTACCAGTTGACTTGCTAGGTACCAGTTGACATTTCCCATCGACCAATACTGCATTCATATGCCATGCCACCAACCCGCGGTACTCGGTGCTGCTCTCGGGATCGGTGTCCCTCGGCCTGTGACCATCTTAGGCCGATGGGATCAGCTCTGGCATGGGTGAGATGGCTTGGCGGGACCCCAGCTGTATTTCCCTACGGCCTAATGTGCATTTTTTTCAGATTCATGCTTTGGTTCAACTGACTGAGTTGAGCCGCAGAGTGGATGGTACAATTGGCTGAGTTGAGCCGCAGAGTGGAGTGTGTCCCTCGGCCTGAGACCAGTATAGGCCGATGGAATGACCTGTAGCATGTGCCAGATGGCTTGGCGGGACCCCAGCTGCATTTGCATACGGCCTAATATGCGCCAACTACCCACGGACGGACTGGGAAAAAAGCCCAGCCCAGCGCGGTTCGCCAGGCAGCTGGGCTGTGCATCATACGGCACGAGGAACGATTTTAAGAGGTGAAACGTTGTGGTGAGGTTGGACGATTACGTTGAGGAGTGCTTCGCGCACATACTCGCTCGCTCGTAGACCATGCCACCAATACGCTGCCGGTCCTCAGTGTACTTACAATACTAACAAAACACACCACCATTGTCCCATTGTGGTGCTCAGCTCGGCTCACCTATTGAAGTCAAACCGAACAATGACTTTCGTTTACTGGCCATATAGCTAAAACTAGCTACATGTCAGTAAAGTAGGTCAGTGTTCGATTCAACCATGTTGCCATATGTGGTACGTTTGTGTTTGTAGAACAAATCAAAGTAACCATACATTTTTCTTTGTTTTTTGACAGTCTAATCGTGTGAAGATGCCGGCAACGACACGTTCCATGTGGTGGGAGCAGGGGCCACCATCACGGTCGCCATCGCCGCCGCCGCCATCAGACCGTCGGCGAAAGAGACGTCGGAGTCAGTCACGGGCCACACCGCCGATAGCGCCGTCCCCGCAGCCTGGTGGGAGCCGCAGTCTGCGGCGAAGATTACGCCGTCGACGGGCCGCCACGCCGGCCACGCCGCGAGAACCGTCCCCGCAGCCTGGCCCCTCTACAGCCAGGGAATGGTCCCCGCAGCATGGCCCCTCTACAGCCAGGGAATGGTCCCCGCAGCCTGGGCCAGTCACATCCAGCCCGCAGCCTGGACCGTCGTCGAGGCGAAACACGCAGTCTCCATTGTCGTGCTGTGGCGCGGCGGGACGATTAGCGACAATGGAGCTGCGTTTCGGTGTGATGGTGTCTCAAATGGCAGAACTACGGAGAGATCTGGATACGGCTATCGTCGAGATTGCTCGGCTCAGCGAGCAGCAGAACGTGCGCCAGTCAGTGGAGCAGCCCATCGCGGTGAGTAAACTAAGCCTAACTTAACCTAAACTAATCCTAACTTAACTAATACTTACCTTTTCTATTTATTGCAGCGCTACCAGCAGCCAGCAATTCCCTATCCTGAGTTCGTGGCACAATCGTTGATGAACCGTGACTGGATGCCGGGATGCCTCCAGCATCACTTTGATGCGGTACTGGGCCGGTGCGCGCAACGTCAGATGCTGCCAACCTTCATCAGGAAACTGCTTGTGGCGTTGTACCCAACAACCTACCGCAGGAAACGCCTGAGCGACCTCGGCCATGAACAACGTCTGATAATAGCACATGCGGTAGGGTGTTGGGTGACGGTGGTCCCTGATGTTGGAAGGCAGCTTAGCTGGCCATGGCTTAATAGCTCGATAGCCTACGCTATCTCGGCTGCCCGTCACATGGCCGATGAGGACAATGTATTTTTAACTGGGCACATCGACCTTATTCATCCCCCGGCTATGTTCGGCATAGCTCGCTTGCATGACAGTGGTATGGGGGGAGAATAATTGTGTTGCTAAATAAATAAATGAAATAAACCTATAAAAAGAAAATATACTTACCTGCTGCACCTGAAAAAAAGAAAATATACTTACCTGCTGCACCTGAAAAAAAAGAAAATATACCTACCTGCTGCACCTGAAAAAAAGAAAATATACCTACCTGCTGTCGTCGTCGGGGTTGGTGTCCGTGAGATTGACCGTGGCTAGGTACCAGTTGACTTGCTAGGTACCAGTTGACATTTCCCATCGACCAATACTGCATTCATATGCCATGCCACCAACCCGCGGTACTCGGTGCTGCTCTCGGGATCGGTGTCCCTCGGCCTGTGACCATCTTAGGCCGATGGGATCAGCTCTGGCATGGGTGAGATGGCTTGGCGGGACCCCAGCTGTATTTCCCTACGGCCTAATGTGCATTTTTTTCAGATTCATGCTTTGGTTCAACTGACTGAGTTGAGCCGCAGAGTGGATGGTACAATTGGCTGAGTTGAGCCGCAGAGTGGAGTGTGTCCCTCGGCCTGAGACCAGTATAGGCCGATGGAATGACCTGTAGCATGTGCCAGATGGCTTGGCGGGACCCCAGCTGCATTTGCATACGGCCTAATATGCGCCAACTACCCACGGACGGACTGGGAAAAAAGCCCAGCCCAGCGCGGTTCGCCAGGCAGCTGGGCTGTGCATCATACGGCACGAGGAACGATTTTAAGAGGTGAAACGTTGTGGTGAGGTTGGACGATTACGTTGAGGAGTGCTTCGCGCACATACTCGCTCGCTCGTAGACCATGCCACCAATACGCTGCCGGTCCTCAGTGTACTTACAATACTAACAAAACACACCACCATTGTCCCATTGTGGTGCTCAGCTCGGCTCACCTATTGAAGTCAAACCGAACAATGACTTTCGTTTACTGGCCATATAGCTAAAACTAGCTACATGTCAGTAAAGTAGGTCAGTGTTCGATTCAACCATGTTGCCATATGTGGTACGTTTGTGTTTGTAGAACAAATCAAAGTAACCATACATTTTTCTTTGTTTTTTGACAGTCTAATCGTGTGAAGATGCCGGCAACGACACGTTCTATGTGGTGGGAGCAGGGGCCACCATCACGGTCGCCATCGCCGCCGCCGCCATCAGACCGTCGGCGAAAGAGACGTCGGAGTCAGTCACGGGCCACACCGCCGATAGCGCCGTCCCCGCAGCCTGGTGGGAGCCGCAGTCTGCGGCGAAGATTACGCCGTCGACGGGCCGCCACGCTGGCCACGCCGCGAGAACCGTCCCCGCAGCCTGGCCCCTCTACGCAGCCTGGCCCCTCTACAGCCAGGGAATGGTCCCCGCAGCATGGCCCCTCTACAGCCAGGGAATGGTCCCCGCAGCCTGGACCGTCGTCGAGGCGAAACACGCAGTCTCCATTGTCGTGCTGTGGCGCGGCGGGACGATTAGCGACAATGGAGCTGCGTTTCGGTGTGATGGTGTCTCAAATGGCAGAACTACGGAGAGATCTGGATACGGCTATCGTCGAGATTGCTCGGCTCAGCGAGCAGCAGAACGTGCGCCAGTCAGTGGAGCAGCCCATCGCGGTGAGTAAACTAAGCCTAACTTAACCTAAACTAATCCTAACTTAACTAATACTTACCTTTTCTATTTATTGCAGCGCTACCAGCAGCCAGCAATTCCCTATCCTGAGTTCGTGGCACAATCGTTGATGAACCGTGACTGGATGCCGGGATGCCTCCAGCATCACTTTGATGCGGTACTGGGCCGGTGCGCGCAACGTCAGATGCTGCCAACCTTCATCAGGAAACTGCTTGTGGCGTTGTACCCAACAACCTACCGCAGGAAACGCCTGAGCGACCTCGGCCATGAACAACGTCTGATAATAGCACATGCGGTAGGGGGTTTTTCAGATTCATGCTTTGGTTCAACTGACTGAGTTGAGCCGCAGAGTGGATGGTACAATTGGCTGAGTTGAGCCGCAGAGTGGAGTGTGTCCCTCGGCCTGAGACCAGTATAGGCCGATGGAATGACCTGTAGCATGTGCCAGATGGCTTGGCGGGACCCCAGCTGCATTTGCATACGGCCTAATATGCGCCAACTACCCACGGACGGACTGGGAAAAAAGCCCAGCCCAGCGCGGTTCGCCAGGCAGCTGGGCTGTGCATCATACGGCACGAGGAACGATTTTAAGAGGTGAAACGTTGTGGTGAGGTTGGACGATTACGTTGAGGAGTGCTTCGCGCACATACTCGCTCGCTCGTAGACCATGCCACCAATACGCTGCCGGTCCTCAGTGTACTTACAATACTAACAAAACACACCACCATTGTCCCATTGTGGTGCTCAGCTCGGCTCACCTATTGAAGTCAAACCGAACAATGACTTTCGTTTACTGGCCATATAGCTAAAACTAGCTACATGTCAGTAAAGTAGGTCAGTGTTCGATTCAACCATGTTGCCATATGTGGTACGTTTGTGTTTGTAGAACAAATCAAAGTAACCATACATTTTTCTTTGTTTTTTGACAGTCTAATCGTGTGAAGATGCCGGCAACGACACGTTCCATGTGGTGGGAGCAGGGGCCACCATCACGGTCGCCATCGCCGCCGCCGCCATCAGACCGTCGGCGAAAGAGACGTCGGAGTCAGTCACGGGCCACACCGCCGATAGCGCCGTCCCCGCAGCCTGGTGGGAGCCGCAGTCTGCGGCGAAGATTACGCCGTCGACGGGCCGCCACGCCGGCCACGCCGCGAGAACCGTCCCCGCAGCCTGGCCCCTCTACAGCCAGGGAATGGTCCCCGCAGCATGGCCCCTCTACAGCCAGGGAATGGTCCCCGCAGCCTGGGCCAGTCACATCCAGCCCGCAGCCTGGACCGTCGTCGAGGCGAAACACGCAGTCTCCATTGTCGTGCTGTGGCGCGGCGGGACGATTAGCGACAATGGAGCTGCGTTTCGGTGTGATGGTGTCTCAAATGGCAGAACTAAACTGGGAAAAAAGCCCAGCCCAGCGCGGTTTGCCAGGCAGCTGGGCTGTGCATCATACGGCACGAGGAACGATTTTAAGAGGTGAAACGTTGTGGTGAGGTTGGACGATTACGTTGAGGAGTGCTTCGCGCACATACTCGCTCGCTCGTAGACCATGCCACCAATACGCTGCCGGTCCTCAGTGTACTTACAATACTAACAAAACACACCACCATTGTCCCATTGTGGTGCTCAGCTCGGCTCACCTATTGAAGTCAAACCGAACAATGACTTTCGTTTACTGGCCATATAGCTAAAACTAGCTACATGTCAGTAAAGTAGGTCAGTGTTCGATTCAACCATGTTGCCATATGTGGTACGTTTGTGTTTGTAGAACAAATCAAAGTAACCATACATTTTTCTTTGTTTTTTGACAGTCTAATCGTGTGAAGATGCCGGCAACGACACGTTCCATGTGGTGGGAGCAGGGGCCACCATCACGGTCGCCATCGCCGCCGCCGCCATCAGACCGTCGGCGAAAGAGACGTCGGAGTCAGTCACGGGCCACACCGCCGTCCCCGCAGCCTGGTGGGAGCCGCAGTCTGCGGCGAAGATTACGCCGTCGACGGGCCGCCACGCCGGCCACGCCGCGAGAACCGTCCCCGCAGCCTGGCCCCTCTACGCAGCCTGGCCCCTCTACAGCCAGGGAATGGTCCCCGCAGCATGGCCCCTCTACAGCCAGGGAATGGTCCCCGCAGCCTGGGCCAGTCACATCCAGCCCGCAGCCTGGACCGTCGTCGAGGCGAAACACGCAGTCTCTATTGTCGTGCTGTGGCGCGGCGGGACGATTAGCGACAATGGAGCTGCGTTTCGGTGTGATGGTGTCTCAAATGGCAGAACTACGGAGAGATCTGGATACGGCTATCGTCGAGATTGCTCGGCTCAGCGAGCAGCAGAACGTGCGCCAGTCAGTGGAGCAGCCCATCGCGGTGAGTAAACTAAGCCTAACTTAACCTAAACTAATCCTAACTTAACTAATACTTACCTTTTCTATTTATTGCAGCGCTACCAGCAGCCAGCAATTCCCTATCCTGAGTTCGTGGCACAATCGTTGATGAACCGTGACTGGATGCCGGGATGCCTCCAGCATCACTTTGATGCGGTACTGGGCCGGTGCGCGCAACGTCAGATGCTGCCAACCTTCATCAGGAAACTGCTTGTGGCGTTGTACCCAACAACCTACCGCAGGAAACGCCTGAGCGACCTCGGCCATGAACAACGTCTGATAATAGCACATGCGGTAGGGGGTTTTTCAGATTCATGCTTTGGTTCAACTGACTGAGTTGAGCCGCAGAGTGGATGGTACAATTGGCTGAGTTGAGCCGCAGAGTGGAGTGTGTCCCTCGGCCTGAGACCAGTATAGGCCGATGGAATGACCTGTAGCATGTGCCAGATGGCTTGGCGGGACCCCAGCTGCATTTGCATACGGCCTAATATGCGCCAACATTTTTAACTGGGCACATCGACCTTATTCATCCCCCGGCTATGTTCGGCATAGCTCGCTTGCATGACAGTGGTATGGGGGGAGAATAATTGTGTTGCTAAATAAATAAATGAAATAAACCTATAAAAAGAAAATATACTTACCTGCTGCACCTGAAAAAAAGAAAATATACTTACCTGCTGCACCTGAAAAAAAGAAAATATACCTACCTGCTGCACCTGAAAAAAAGAAAATATACCTACCTGCTGTCGTCGTCGGGGTTGGTGTCCGTGAGATTGACCGTGGCTAGGTACCAGTTGACTTGCTAGGTACCAGTTGACATTTCCCATCGACCAATACTGCATTCATATGCCATGCCACCAACCCGCGGTACTCGGTGCTGCTCTCGGGATCGGTGTCCCTCGGCCTGTGACCATCTTAGGCCGATGGGATCAGCTCTGGCATGGGTGAGATGGCTTGGCGGGACCCCAGCTGTATTTCCCTACGGCCTAATGTGCATTTTTTTCAGATTCATGCTTTGGTTCAACTGACTGAGTTGAGCCGCAGAGTGGATGGTACAATTGGCTGAGTTGAGCCGCAGAGTGGAGTGTGTCCCTCGGCCTGAGACCAGTATAGGCCGATGGAATGACCTGTAGCATGTGCCAGATGGCTTGGCGGGACCCCAGCTGCATTTGCATACGGCCTAATATGCGCCAACTACCCACGGACGGACTGGGAAAAAAGCCCAGCCCAGCGCGGTTCGCCAGGCAGCTGGGCTGTGCATCATACGGCACGAGGAACGATTTTAAGAGGTGAAACGTTGTGGTGAGGTTGGACGATTACGTTGAGGAGTGCTTCGCGCACATACTCGCTCGCTCGTAGACCATGCCACCAATACGCTGCCGGTCCTCAGTGTACTTACAATACTAACAAAACACACCACCATTGTCCCATTGTGGTGCTCAGCTCGGCTCACCTATTGAAGTCAAACCGAACAATGACTTTCGTTTACTGGCCATATAGCTAAAACTAGCTACATGTCAGTAAAGTAGGTCAGTGTTCGATTCAACCATGTTGCCATATGTGGTACGTTTGTGTTTGTAGAACAAATCAAAGTAACCATACATTTTTCTTTGTTTTTTGACAGTCTAATCGTGTGAAGATGCCGGCAACGACACGTTCCATGTGGTGGGAGCAGGGGCCACCATCACGGTCGCCATCGCCGCCGCCGCCATCAGACCGTCGGCGAAAGAGACGTCGGAGTCAGTCACGGGCCACACCGCCGATAGCGCCGTCCCCGCAGCCTGGTGGGAGCCGCAGTCTGCGGCGAAGATTACGCCGTCGACGGGCCGCCACGCCGGCCACGCCGCGAGAACCGTCCCCGCAGCCTGGCCCCTCTACAGCCAGGGAATGGTCCCCGCAGCATGGCCCCTCTACAGCCAGGGAATGGTCCCCGCAGCCTGGGCCAGTCACATCCAGCCCGCAGCCTGGACCGTCGTCGAGGCGAAACACGCAGTCTCCATTGTCGTGCTGTGGCGCGGCGGGACGATTAGCGACAATGGAGCTGCGTTTCGGTGTGATGGTGTCTCAAATGGCAGAACTACGGAGAGATCTGGATACGGCTATCGTCGAGATTGCTCGGCTCAGCGAGCAGCAGAACGTGCGCCAGTCAGTGGAGCAGCCCATCGCGGTGAGTAAACTAAGCCTAACTTAACCTAAACTAATCCTAACTTAACTAATACTTACCTTTTCTATTTATTGCAGCGCTACCAGCAGCCAGCAATTCCCTATCCTGAGTTCGTGGCACAATCGTTGATGAACCGTGACTGGATGCCGGGATGCCTCCAGCATCACTTTGATGCGGTACTGGGCCGGTGCGCGCAACGTCAGATGCTGCCAACCTTCATCAGGAAACTGCTTGTGGCGTTGTACCCAACAACCTACCGCAGGAAACGCCTGAGCGACCTCGGCCATGAACAACGTCTGATAATAGCACATGCGGTAGGGTGTTGGGTGACGGTGGTCCCTGATGTTGGAAGGCAGCTTAGCTGGCCATGGCTTAATAGCTCGATAGCCTACGCTATCTCGGCTGCCCGTCACATGGCCGATGAGGACAATGTATTTTTAACTGGGCACATCGACCTTATTCATCCCCCGGCTATGTTCGGCATAGCTCGCTTGCATGACAGTGGTATGGGGGGAGAATAATTGTGTTGCTAAATAAATAAATGAAATAAACCTATAAAAAGAAAATATACTTACCTGCTGCACCTGAAAAAAAGAAAATATACTTACCTGCTGCACCTGAAAAAAAGAAAATATACCTACCTGCTGCACCTGAAAAAAAGAAAATATACCTACCTGCTGTCGTCGTCGGGGTTGGTGTCCGTGAGATTGACCGTGGCTAGGTACCAGTTGACTTGCTAGGTACCAGTTGACATTTCCCATCGACCAATACTGCATTCATATGCCATGCCACCAACCCGCGGTACTCGGTGCTGCTCTCGGGATCGGTGTCCCTCGGCCTGTGACCATCTTAGGCCGATGGGATCAGCTCTGGCATGGGTGAGATGGCTTGGCGGGACCCCAGCTGTATTTCCCTACGGCCTAATGTGCATTTTTTTCAGATTCATGCTTTGGTTCAACTGACTGAGTTGAGCCGCAGAGTGGATGGTACAATTGGCTGAGTTGAGCCGCAGAGTGGAGTGTGTCCCTCGGCCTGAGACCAGTATAGGCCGATGGAATGACCTGTAGCATGTGCCAGATGGCTTGGCGGGACCCCAGCTGCATTTGCATACGGCCTAATATGCGCCAACTACCCACGGACGGACTGGGAAAAAAGCCCAGCCCAGCGCGGTTCGCCAGGCAGCTGGGCTGTGCATCATACGGCACGAGGAACGATTTTAAGAGGTGAAACGTTGTGGTGAGGTTGGACGATTACGTTGAGGAGTGCTTCGCGCACATACTCGCTCGCTCGTAGACCATGCCACCAATACGCTGCCGGTCCTCAGTGTACTTACAATACTAACAAAACACACCACCATTGTCCCATTGTGGTGCTCAGCTCGGCTCACCTATTGAAGTCAAACCGAACAATGACTTTCGTTTACTGGCCATATAGCTAAAACTAGCTACATGTCAGTAAAGTAGGTCAGTGTTCGTTTCAACCATGTTGCCATATGTGGTACGTTTGTGTTTGTAGAACAAATCAAAGTAACCATACATTTTTCTTTGTTTTTTGACAGTCTAATCGTGTGAAGATGCCGGCAACGACACGTTCCATGTGGTGGGAGCAGGGGCCACCATCACGGTCGCCATCGCCGCCGCCGCCATCAGACCGTCGGCGAAAGAGACGTCGGAGTCAGTCACGGGCCACACCGCCGATAGCGCCGTCCCCGCAGCCTGGTGGGAGCCGCAGTCTGCGGCGAAGATTACGCCGTCGACGGGCCGCCACGCCGGCCACGCCGCGAGAACCGTCCCCGCAGCCTGGCCCCTCTACAGCCAGGGAATGGTCCCCGCAGCATGGCCCCTCTACAGCCAGGGAATGGTCCCCGCAGCCTGGGCCAGTCACATCCAGCCCGCAGCCTGGACCGTCGTCGAGGCGAAACACGCAGTCTCCATTGTCGTGCTGTGGCGCGGCGGGACGATTAGCGACAATGGAGCTGCGTTTCGGTGTGATGGTGTCTCAAATGGCAGAACTACGGAGAGATCTGGATACGGCTATCGTCGAGATTGCTCGGCTCAGCGAGCAGCAGAACGTGTGCCAGTCAGTGGAGCAGCCCATTGCGGTGAGTAAACTAAGCCTAACTTAACCTAAACTAATCCTAACTTAACTAATACTTACCTTTTCTATTTATTGCAGCGCTACCAGCAGCCAGCAATTCCCTATCCTGAGTTCGTGGCACAATCGTTGATGAACCGTGACTGGATGCCGGGATGCCTCCAGCATCACTTTGATGCGGTACTGGGCCGGTGCGCGCAACGTCAGATGCTGCCAACCTTCATCAGGAAACTGCTTGTGGCGTTGTACCCAACAACCTACCGCAGGAAACGCCTGAGCGACCTCGGCCATGAACAACGTCTGATAATAGCACATGCGGTAGGGTGTTGGGTGACGGTGGTCCCTGATGTTGGAAGGCAGCTTAGCTGGCCATGGCTTAATAGCTCGATAGCCTACGCTATCTCGGCTGCCCGTCACATGGCCGATGAGGACAATGTATTTTTAACTGGGCACATCGACCTTATTCATCCCCCGGCTATGTTCGGCATAGCTCGCTTGCATGACAGTGGTATGGGGGGAGAATAATTGTGTTGCTAAATAAATAAATGAAATAAACCTATAAAAAGAAAATATACTTACCTGCTGCACCTGAAAAAAAGAAAATATACTTACCTGCTGCACCTGAAAAAAAGAAAATATACCTACCTGCTGCACCTGAAAAAAAGAAAATATACCTACCTGCTGTCGTCGTCGGGGTTGGTGTCCGTGAGATTGACCGTGGCTAGGTACCAGTTGACTTGCTAGGTACCAGTTGACATTTCCCATCGACCAATACTGCATTCATATGCCATGCCACCAACCCGCGGTACTCGGTGCTGCTCTCGGGATCGGTGTCCCTCGGCCTGTGACCATCTTAGGCCGATGGGATCAGCTCTGGCATGGGTGAGATGGCTTGGCGGGACCCCAGCTGTATTTCCCTACGGCCTAATGTGCATTTTTTTCAGATTCATGCTTTGGTTCAACTGACTGAGTTGAGCCGCAGAGTGGATGGTACAATTGGCTGAGTTGAGCCGCAGAGTGGAGTGTGTCCCTCGGCCTGAGACCAGTATAGGCCGATGGAATGACCTGTAGCATGTGCCAGATGGCTTGGCGGGACCCCAGCTGCATTTGCATACGGCCTAATATGCGCCAACTACCCACGGACGGACTGGGAAAAAAGCCCAGCCCAGCGCGGTTCGCCAGGCAGCTGGGCTGTGCATCATACGGCACGAGGAACGATTTTAAGAGGTGAAACGTTGTGGTGAGGTTGGACGATTACGTTGAGGAGTGCTTCGCGCACATACTCGCTCGCTCGTAGACCATGCCACCAATACGCTGCCGGTCCTCAGTGTACTTACAATACTAACAAAACACACCACCATTGTCCCATTGTGGTGCTCAGCTCGGCTCACCTATTGAAGTCAAACCGAACAATGACTTTCGTTTACTGGCCATATAGCTAAAACTAGCTACATGTCAGTAAAGTAGGTCAGTGTTCGATTCAACCATGTTGCCATATGTGGTACGTTTGTGTTTGTAGAACAAATCAAAGTAACCATACATTTTTCTTTGTTTTTTGACAGTCTAATCGTGTGAAGATGCCGGTAACGACACGTTCCATGTGGTGGGAGCAGGGGCCACCATCACGGTCGCCATCGCCGCCGCCGCCATCAGACCGTCGGCGAAAGAGACGTCGGAGTCAGTCACGGGCCACACCGCCGATAGCGCCGTCCCCGCAGCCTGGTGGGAGCCGCAGTCTGCGGCGAAGATTACGCCGTCGACGGGCCGCCACGCCGGCCACGCCGCGAGAACCGTCCCCGCAGCCTGGCCCCTCTACAGCCAGGGAATGGTCCCCGCAGCATGGCCCCTCTACAGCCAGGGAATGGTCCCCGCAGCCTGGGCCAGTCACATCCAGCCCGCAGCCTGGACCGTCGTCGAGGCGAAACACGCAGTCTCCATTGTCGTGCTGTGGCGCGGCGGGACGATTAGCGACAATGGAGCTGCGTTTCGGTGTGATGGTGTCTCAAATGGCAGAACTACGGAGAGATCTGGATACGGCTATCGTCGAGATTGCTCGGCTCAGCGAGCAGCAGAACGTGCGCCAGTCAGTGGAGCAGCCCATCGCGGTGAGTAAACTAAGCCTAACTTAACCTAAACTAATCCTAACTTAACTAATACTTACCTTTTCTATTTATTGCAGCGCTACCAGCAGCCAGCAATTCCCTATCCTGAGTTCGTGGCACAATCGTTGATGAACCGTGACTGGATGCCGGGATGCCTCCAGCATCACTTTGATGCGGTACTGGGCCGGTGCGCGCAACGTCAGATGCTGCCAACCTTCATCAGGAAACTGCTTGTGGCGTTGTACCCAACAACCTACCGCAGGAAACGCCTGAGCGACCTCGGCCATGAACAACGTCTGATAATAGCACATGCGGTAGGGTGTTGGGTGACGGTGGTCCCTGATGTTGGAAGGCAGCTTAGCTGGCCATGGCTTAATAGCTCGATAGCCTACGCTATCTCGGCTGCCCGTCACATGGCCGATGAGGACAATGTATTTTTAACTGGGCACATCGACCTTATTCATCCCCCGGCTATGTTCGGCATAGCTCGCTTGCATGACAGTGGTATGGGGGGAGAATAATTGTGTTGCTAAATAAATAAATGAAATAAACCTATAAAAAGAAAATATACTTACCTGCTGCACCTGAAAAAAAGAAAATATACTTACCTGCTGCACCTGAAAAAAAGAAAATATACCTACCTGCTGCACCTGAAAAAAAGAAAATATACCTACCTGCTGTCGTCGTCGGGGTTGGTGTCCGTGAGATTGACCGTGGCTAGGTACCAGTTGACTTGCTAGGTACCAGTTGACATTTCCCATCGACCAATACTGCATTCATATGCCATGCCACCAACCCGCGGTACTCGGTGCTGCTCTCGGGATCGGTGTCCCTCGGCCTGTGACCATCTTAGGCCGATGGGATCAGCTCTGGCATGGGTGAGATGGCTTGGCGGGACCCCAGCTGTATTTCCCTACGGCCTAATGTGCATTTTTTTCAGATTCATGCTTTGGTTCAACTGACTGAGTTGAGCCGCAGAGTGGATGGTACAATTGGCTGAGTTGAGCCGCAGAGTGGAGTGTGTCCCTCGGCCTGAGACCAGTATAGGCCGATGGAATGACCTGTAGCATGTGCCAGATGGCTTGGCGGGACCCCAGCTGCATTTGCATATGGCCTAATATGCGCCAACTACCCACGGACGGACTGGGAAAAAAGCCCAGCCCAGCGCGGTTCGCCAGGCAGCTGGGCTGTGCATCATACGGCACGAGGAACGATTTTAAGAGGTGAAACGTTGTGGTGAGGTTGGAAGATTACGTTGAGGAGTGCTTCGCGCACATACTCGCTCGCTCGTAGACCATGCCACCAATACGCTGCCGGTCCTCAGTGTACTTACAATACTAACAAAACACACCACCATTGTCCCATTGTGGTGCTCAGCTCGGCTCACCTATTGAAGTCAAACCGAACAATGACTTTCGTTTACTGGCCATATAGCTAAAACTAGCTACATGTCAGTAAAGTAGGTCAGTGTTCGATTCAACCATGTTGCCATATGTGGTACGTTTGTGTTTGTAGAACAAATCAAAGTAACCATACATTTTTCTTTGTTTTTTGACAGTCTAATCGTGTGAAGATGCCGGCAACGACACGTTCCATGTGGTGGGAGCAGGGGCCACCATCACGGTCGCCATCGCCGCCGCCGCCATCAGACCGTCGGCGAAAGAGACGTCGGAGTCAGTCACGGGCCACACCGCCGATAGCGCCGTCCCCGCAGCCTGGTGGGAGCCGCAGTCTGCGGCGAAGATTACGCCGTCGACGGGCCGCCACGCCGGCCACGCCGCGAGAACCGTCCCCGCAGCCTGGCCCCTCTACAGCCAGGGAATGGTCCCCGCAGCATGGCCCCTCTACAGCCAGGGAATGGTCCCCGCAGCCTGGGCCAGTCACATCCAGCCCGCAGCCTGGACCGTCGTCGAGGCGAAACACGCAGTCTCCATTGTCGTGCTGTGGCGCGGCGGGACGATTAGCGACAATGGAGCTGCGTTTTGGTGTGATGGTGTCTCAAATGGCAGAACTACGGAGAGATCTGGATACGGCTATCGTCGAGATTGCTCGGCTCAGCGAGCAGCAGAACGTGCGCCAGTCAGTGGAGCAGCCCATTGCGGTGAGTAAACTAAGCCTAACTTAACCTAAACTAATCCTAACTTAACTAATACTTACCTTTTCTATTTATTGCAGCGCTACCAGCAGCCAGCAATTCCCTATCCTGAGTTCGTGGCACAATCGTTGATGAACCGTGACTGGATGCCGGGATGCCTCCAGCATCACTTTGATGCGGTACTGGGCCGGTGCGCGCAACGTCAGATGCTGCCAACCTTCATCAGGAAACTGCTTGTGGCGTTGTACCCAACAACCTACCGCAGGAAACGCCTGAGCGACCTCGGCCATGAACAACGTCTGATAATAGCACATGCGGTAGGGTGTTGGGTGACGGTGGTCCCTGATGTTGGAAGGCAGCTTAGCTGGCCATGGCTTAATAGCTCGATAGCCTACGCTATCTCGGCTGCCCGTCACATGGCCGATGAGGACAATGTATTTTTAACTGGGCACATCGACCTTATTCATCCCCCGGCTATGTTCGGCATAGCTCGCTTGCATGACAGTGGTATGGGGGGAGAATAATTGTGTTGCTAAATAAATAAATGAAATAAACCTATAAAAAGAAAATATACTTACCTGCTGCACCTGAAAAAAAGAAAATATACTTACCTGCTGCACCTGAAAAAAAGAAAATATACCTACCTGCTGCACCTGAAAAAAAGAAAATATACCTACCTGCTGTCGTCGTCGGGGTTGGTGTCCGTGAGATTGACCGTGGCTAGGTACCAGTTGACTTGCTAGGTACCAGTTGACATTTCCCATCGACCAATACTGCATTCATATGCCATGCCACCAACCCGCGGTACTCGGTGCTGCTCTCGGGATCGGTGTCCCTCGGCCTGTGACCATCTTAGGCCGATGGGATCAGCTCTGGCATGGGTGAGATGGCTTGGCGGGACCCCAGCTGTATTTCCCTACGGCCTAATGTGCATTTTTTTCAGATTCATGCTTTGGTTCAACTGACTGAGTTGAGCCGCAGAGTGGATGGTACAATTGGCTGAGTTGAGCCGCAGAGTGGAGTGTGTCCCTCGGCCTGAGACCAGTATAGGCCGATGGAATGACCTGTAGCATGTGCCAGATGGCTTGGCGGGACCCCAGCTGCATTTGCATACGGCCTAATATGCGCCAACTACCCACGGACGGACTGGGAAAAAAGCCCAGCCCAGCGCGGTTCGCCAGGCAGCTGGGCTGTGCATCATACGGCACGAGGAACGATTTTAAGAGGTGAAACGTTGTGGTGAGGTTGGACGATTACGTTGAGGAGTGCTTCGCGCACATACTCGCTCGCTCGTAGACCATGCCACCAATACGCTGCCGGTCCTCAGTGTACTTACAATACTAACAAAACACACCACCATTGTCCCATTGTGGTGCTCAGCTCGGCTCACCTATTGAAGTCAAACCGAACAATGACTTTCGTTTACTGGCCATATAGCTAAAACTAGCTACATGTCAGTAAAGTAGGTCAGTGTTCGATTCAACCATGTTGCCATATGTGGTACGTTTGTGTTTGTAGAACAAATCAAAGTAACCATACATTTTTCTTTGTTTTTTGACAGTCTAATCGTGTGAAGATGCCGGCAACGACACGTTCCATGTGGTGGGAGCAGGGGCCACCATCACGGTCGCCATCGCCGCCGCCGCCATCAGACCGTCGGCGAAAGAGACGTCGGAGTCAGTCACGGGCCACACCGCCGATAGCGCCGTCCCCGCAGCCTGGTGGGAGCCGCAGTCTGCGGCGAAGATTACGCCGTCGACGGGCCGCCACGCCGGCCACGCCGCGAGAACCGTCCCCGCAGCCTGGCCCCTCTACAGCCAGGGAATGGTCCCCGCAGCATGGCCCCTCTACAGCCAGGGAATGGTCCCCGCAGCCTGGGCCAGTCACATCCAGCCCGCAGCCTGGACCGTCGTCGAGGCGAAACACGCAGTCTCCATTGTCGTGCTGTGGCGCGGCGGGACGATTAGCGACAATGGAGCTGCGTTTCGGTGTGATGGTGTCTCAAATGGCAGAACTACGGAGAGATCTGGATACGGCTATCGTCGAGATTGCTCGGCTCAGCGAGCAGCAGAACGTGCGCCAGTCAGTGGAGCAGCCCATCGCGGTGAGTAAACTAAGCCTAACTTAACCTAAACTAATCCTAACTTAACTAATACTTACCTTTTCTATTTATTGCAGCGCTACCAGCAGCCAGCAATTCCCTATCCTGAGTTCGTGGCACAATCGTTGATGAACCGTGACTGGATGCCGGGATGCCTCCAGCATCACTTTGATGCGGTACTGGGCCGGTGCGCGCAACGTCAGATGCTGCCAACCTTCATCAGGAAACTGCTTGTGGCGTTGTACCCAACAACCTACCGCAGGAAACGCCTGAGCGACCTCGGCCATGAACAACGTCTGATAATAGCACATGCGGTAGGGTGTTGGGTGACGGTGGTCCCTGATGTTGGAAGGCAGCTTAGCTGGCCATGGCTTAATAGCTCGATAGCCTACGCTATCTCGGCTGCCCGTCACATGGCCGATGAGGACAATGTATTTTTAACTGGGCACATCGACCTTATTCATCCCCCGGCTATGTTCGGCATAGCTCGCTTGCATGACAGTGGTATGGGGGGAGAATAATTGTGTTGCTAAATAAATAAATGAAATAAACCTATAAAAAGAAAATATACTTACCTGCTGCACCTGAAAAAAAGAAAATATACTTACCTGCTGCACCTGAAAAAAAGAAAATATACCTACCTGCTGCACCTGAAAAAAAGAAAATATACCTACCTGCTGTCGTCGTCGGGGTTGGTGTCCGTGAGATTGACCGTGGCTAGGTACCAGTTGACTTGCTAGGTACCAGTTGACATTTCCCATCGACCAATACTGCATTCATATGCCATGCCACCAACCCGCGGTACTCGGTGCTGCTCTCGGGATCGGTGTCCCTCGGCCTGTGACCATCTTAGGCCGATGGGATCAGCTCTGGCATGGGTGAGATGGCTTGGCGGGACCCCAGCTGTATTTCCCTACGGCCTAATGTGCATTTTTTTCAGATTCATGCTTTGGTTCAACTGACTGAGTTGAGCCGCAGAGTGGATGGTACAATTGGCTGAGTTGAGCCGCAGAGTGGAGTGTGTCCCTCGGCCTGAGACCAGTATAGGCCGATGGAATGACCTGTAGCATGTGCCAGATGGCTTGGCGGGACCCCAGCTGCATTTGCATACGGCCTAATATGCGCCAACTACCCACGGACGGACTGGGAAAAAAGCCCAGCCCAGCGCGGTTCGCCAGGCAGCTGGGCTGTGCATCATACGGCACGAGGAACGATTTTAAGAGGTGAAACGTTGTGGTGAGGTTGGACGATTACGTTGAGGAGTGCTTCGCGCACATACTCGCTCGCTCGTAGACCATGCCACCAATACGCTGCCGGTCCTCAGTGTACTTACAATACTAACAAAACACACCACCATTGTCCCATTGTGGTGCTCAGCTCGGCTCACCTATTGAAGTCAAACCGAACAATGACTTTCGTTTACTGGCCATATAGCTAAAACTAGCTACATGTCAGTAAAGTAGGTCAGTGTTCGATTCAACCATGTTGCCATATGTGGTACGTTTGTGTTTGTAGAACAAATCAAAGTAACCATACATTTTTCTTTGTTTTTTGACAGTCTAATCGTGTGAAGATGCCGGCAACGACACGTTCCATGTGGTGGGAGCAGGGGCCACCATCACGGTCGCCATCGCCGCCGCCGCCATCAGACCGTCGGCGAAAGAGACGTCGGAGTCAGTCACGGGCCACACCGCCGATAGCGCCGTCCCCGCAGCCTGGTGGGAGCCGCAGTCTGCGGCGAAGATTACGCCGTCGACGGGCCGCCACGCCGGCCACGCCGCGAGAACCGTCCCCGCAGCCTGGCCCCTCTACAGCCAGGGAATGGTCCCCGCAGCATGGCCCCTCTACAGCCAGGGAATGGTCCCCGCAGCCTGGGCCAGTCACATCCAGCCCGCAGCCTGGACCGTCGTCGAGGCGAAACACGCAGTCTCCATTGTCGTGCTGTGGCGCGGCGGGACGATTAGCGACAATGGAGCTGCGTTTCGGTGTGATGGTGTCTCAAATGGCAGAACTACGGAGAGATCTGGATACGGCTATCGTCGAGATTGCTCGGCTCAGCGAGCAGCAGAACGTGCGCCAGTCAGTGGAGCAGCCCATCGCGGTGAGTAAACTAAGCCTAACTTAACCTAAACTAATCCTAACTTAACTAATACTTACCTTTTCTATTTATTGCAGCGCTACCAGCAGCCAGCAATTCCCTATCCTGAGTTCGTGGCACAATCGTTGATGAACCGTGACTGGATGCCGGGATGCCTCCAGCATCACTTTGATGCGGTACTGGGCCGGTGCGCGCAACGTCAGATGCTGCCAACCTTCATCAGGAAACTGCTTGTGGCGTTGTACCCAACAACCTACCGCAGGAAACGCCTGAGCGACCTCGGCCATGAACAACGTCTGATAATAGCACATGCGGTAGGGTGTTGGGTGACGGTGGTCCCTGATGTTGGAAGGCAGCTTAGCTGGCCATGGCTTAATAGCTCGATAGCCTACGCTATCTCGGCTGCCCGTCACATGGCCGATGAGGACAATGTATTTTTAACTGGGCACATCGACCTTATTCATCCCCCGGCTATGTTCGGCATAGCTCGCTTGCATGACAGTGGTATGGGGGGAGAATAATTGTGTTGCTAAATAAATAAATTAAATAAACCTATAAAAAGAAAATATACTTACCTGCTGCACCTGAAAAAAAGAAAATATACTTACCTGCTGCACCTGAAAAAAAGAAAATATACCTACCTGCTGCACCTGAAAAAAAGAAAATATACCTACCTGCTGTCGTCGTCGGGGTTGGTGTCCGTGAGATTGACCGTGGCTAGGTACCAGTTGACTTGCTAGGTACCAGTTGACATTTCCCATCGACCAATACTGCATTCATATGCCATGCCACCAACCCGCGGTACTCGGTGCTGCTCTCGGGATCGGTGTCCCTCGGCCTGTGACCATCTTAGGCCGATGGGATCAGCTCTGGCATGGGTGAGATGGCTTGGCGGGACCCCAGCTGTATTTCCCTACGGCCTAATGTGCATTTTTTTCAGATTCATGCTTTGGTTCAACTGACTGAGTTGAGCCGCAGAGTGGATGGTACAATTGGCTGAGTTGAGCCGCAGAGTGGAGTGTGTCCCTCGGCCTGAGACCAGTATAGGCCGATGGAATGACCTGTAGCATGTGCCAGATGGCTTGGCGGGACCCCAGCTGCATTTGCATACGGCCTAATATGCGCCAACTACCCACGGACGGACTGGGAAAAAAGCCCAGCCCAGCGCGGTTCGCCAGGCAGCTGGGCTGTGCATCATACGGCACGAGGAACGATTTTAAGAGGTGAAACGTTGTGGTGAGGTTGGACGATTACGTTGAGGAGTGCTTCGCGCACATACTCGCTCGCTCGTAGACCATGCCACCAATACGCTGCCGGTCCTCAGTGTACTTACAATACTAACAAAACACACCACCATTGTCCCATTGTGGTGCTCAGCTCGGCTCACCTATTGAAGTCAAACCGAACAATGACTTTCGTTTACTGGCCATATAGCTAAAACTAGCTACATGTCAGTAAAGTAGGTCAGTGTTCGATTCAACCATGTTGCCATATGTGGTACGTTTGTGTTTGTAGAACAAATCAAAGTAACCATACATTTTTCTTTGTTTTTTGACAGTCTAATCGTGTGAAGATGCCGGCAACGACACGTTCCATGTGGTGGGAGCAGGGGCCACCATCACGGTCGCCATCGCCGCCGCCGCCATCAGACCGTCGGCGAAAGAGACGTCGGAGTCAGTCACGGGCCACACCGCCGATAGCGCCGTCCCCGCAGCCTGGTGGGAGCCGCAGTCTGCGGCGAAGATTACGCCGTCGACGGGCCGCCACGCCGGCCACGCCGCGAGAACTGTCCCCGCAGCCTGGCCCCTCTACAGCCAGGGAATGGTCCCCGCAGCATGGCCCCTCTACAGCCAGGGAATGGTCCCCGCAGCCTGGGCCAGTCACATCCAGCCCGCAGCCTGGACCGTCGTCGAGGCGAAACACGCAGTCTCCATTGTCGTGCTGTGGCGCGGCGGGACGATTAGCGACAATGGAGCTGCGTTTCGGTGTGATGGTGTCTCAAATGGCAGAACTACGGAGAGATCTGGATACGGCTATCGTCGAGATTGCTCGGCTCAGCGAGCAGCAGAACGTGCGCCAGTCAGTGGAGCAGCCCATCGCGGTGAGTAAACTAAGCCTAACTTAACCTAAACTAATCCTAACTTAACTAATACTTACCTTTTCTATTTATTGCAGCGCTACCAGCAGCCAGCAATTCCCTATCCTGAGTTCGTGGCACAATCGTTGATGAACCGTGACTGGATGCCGGGATGCCTCCAGCATCACTTTGATGCGGTACTGGGCCGGTGCGCGCAACGTCAGATGCTGCCAACCTTCATCAGGAAACTGCTTGTGGCGTTGTACCCAACAACCTACCGCAGGAAACGCCTGAGCGACCTCGGCCATGAACAACGTCTGATAATAGCACATGCGGTAGGGTGTTGGGTGACGGTGGTCCCTGATGTTGGAAGGCAGCTTAGCTGGCCATGGCTTAATAGCTCGATAGCCTACGCTATCTCGGCTGCCCGTCACATGGCCGATGAGGACAATGTATTTTTAACTGGGCACATCGACCTTATTCATCCCCCGGCTATGTTCGGCATAGCTCGCTTGCATGACAGTGGTATGGGGGGAGAATAATTGTGTTGCTAAATAAATAAATGAAATAAACCTATAAAAAGAAAATATACTTACCTGCTGCACCTGAAAAAAAGAAAATATACTTACCTGCTGCACCTGAAAAAAAGAAAATATACCTACCTGCTGCACCTGAAAAAAAGAAAATATACCTACCTGCTGTCGTCGTCGGGGTTGGTGTCCGTGAGATTGACCGTGGCTAGGTACCAGTTGACTTGCTAGGTACCAGTTGACATTTCCCATCGACCAATACTGCATTCATATGCCATGCCACCAACCCGCGGTACTCGGTGCTGCTCTCGGGATCGGTGTCCCTCGGCCTGTGACCATCTTAGGCCGATGGGATCAGCTCTGGCATGGGTGAGATGGCTTGGCGGGACCCCAGCTGTATTTCCCTACGGCCTAATGTGCATTTTTTTCAGATTCATGCTTTGGTTCAACTGACTGAGTTGAGCCGCAGAGTGGATGGTACAATTGGCTGAGTTGAGCCGCAGAGTGGAGTGTGTCCCTCGGCCTGAGACCAGTATAGGCCGATGGAATGACCTGTAGCATGTGCCAGATGGCTTGGCGGGACCCCAGCTGCATTTGCATACGGCCTAATATGCGCCAACTACCCACGGACGGACTGGGAAAAAAGCCCAGCCCAGCGCGGTTCGCCAGGCAGCTGGGCTGTGCATCATACGGCACGAGGAACGATTTTAAGAGGTGAAACGTTGTGGTGAGGTTGGACGATTACGTTGAGGAGTGCTTCGCGCACATACTCGCTCGCTCGTAGACCATGCCACCAATACGCTGCCGGTCCTCAGTGTACTTACAATACTAACAAAACACACCACCATTGTCCCATTGTGGTGCTCAGCTCGGCTCACCTATTGAAGTCAAACCGAACAATGACTTTCGTTTACTGGCCATATAGCTAAAACTAGCTACATGTCAGTAAAGTAGGTCAGTGTTCGATTCAACCATGTTGCCATATGTGGTACGTTTGTGTTTGTAGAACAAATCAAAGTAACCATACATTTTTCTTTGTTTTTTGACAGTCTAATCGTGTGAAGATGCCGGCAACGACACGTTCCATGTGGTGGGAGCAGGGGCCACCATCACGGTCGCCATCGCCGCCGCCGCCATCAGACCGTCGGCGAAAGAGACGTCGGAGTCAGTCACGGGCCACACCGCCGATAGCGCCGTCCCCGCAGCCTGGTGGGAGCCGCAGTCTGCGGCGAAGATTACGCCGTCGACGGGCCACCACGCCGGCCACGCCGCGAGAACCGTCCCCGCAGCCTGGCCCCTCTACAGCCAGGGAATGGTCCCCGCAGCATGGCCCCTCTACAGCCAGGGAATGGTCCCCGCAGCCTGGGCCAGTCACATCCAGCCCGCAGCCTGGACCGTCGTCGAGGCGAAACACGCAGTCTCCATTGTCGTGCTGTGGCGCGGCGGGACGATTAGCGACAATGGAGCTGCGTTTCGGTGTGATGGTGTCTCAAATGGCAGAACTACGGAGAGATCTGGATACGGCTATCGTCGAGATTGCTCGGCTCAGCGAGCAGCAGAACGTGCGCCAGTCAGTGGAGCAGCCCATCGCGGTGAGTAAACTAAGCCTAACTTAACCTAAACTAATCCTAACTTAACTAATACTTACCTTTTCTATTTATTGCAGCGCTACCAGCAGCCAGCAATTCCCTATCCTGAGTTCGTGGCACAATCGTTGATGAACCGTGACTGGATGCCGGGATGCCTCCAGCATCACTTTGATGCGGTACTGGGCCGGTGCGCGCAACGTCAGATGCTGCCAACCTTCATCAGGAAACTGCTTGTGGCGTTGTACCCAACAACCTACCGCAGGAAACGCCTGAGCGACCTCGGCCATGAACAACGTCTGATAATAGCACATGCGGTAGGGTGTTGGGTGACGGTGGTCCCTGATGTTGGAAGGCAGCTTAGCTGGCCATGGCTTAATAGATCGATAGCCTACGCTATCTCGGCTGCCCGTCACATGGCCGATGAGGACAATGTATTTTTAACTGGGCACATCGACCTTATTCATCCCCCGGCTATGTTCGGCATAGCTCGCTTGCATGACAGTGGTATGGGGGGAGAATAATTGTGTTGCTAAATAAATAAATGAAATAAACCTATAAAAAGAAAATATACTTACCTGCTGCACCTGAAAAAAAGAAAATATACTTACCTGCTACACCTGAAAAAAAGAAAATATACCTACCTGCTGCACCTGAAAAAAAGAAAATATACCTACCTGCTGTCGTCGTCGGGGTTGGTGTCCGTGAGATTGACCGTGGCTAGGTACCAGTTGACTTGCTAGGTACCAGTTGACATTTCCCATCGACCAATACTGCATTCATATGCCATGCCACCAACCCGCGGTACTCGGTGCTGCTCTCGGGATCGGTGTCCCTCGGCCTGTGACCATCTTAGGCCGATGGGATCAGCTCTGGCATGGGTGAGATGGCTTGGCGGGACCCCAGCTGTATTTCCCTACGGCCTAATGTGCATTTTTTTTCAGATTCATGCTTTGGTTCAACTGACTGAGTTGAGCCGCAGAGTGGATGGTACAATTGGCTGAGTTGAGCCGCAGAGTGGAGTGTGTCCCTCGGCCTGAGACCAGTATAGGCCGATGGAATGACCTGTAGCATGTGCCAGATGGCTTGGCGGGACCCCAGCTGCATTTGCATACGGCCTAATATGCGCCAACTACCCACGGACGGACTGGGAAAAAAGCCCAGCCCAGCGCGGTTCGCCAGGCAGCTGGGCTGTGCATCATACGGCACGAGGAACGATTTTAAGAGGTGAAACGTTGTGGTGAGGTTGGACGATTACGTTGAGGAGTGCTTCGCGCACATACTCGCTCGCTCGTAGACCATGCCACCAATACGCTGCCGGTCCTCAGTGTACTTACAATACTAACAAAACACACCACCATTGTCCCATTGTGGTGCTCAGCTCGGCTCACCTATTGAAGTCAAACCGAACAATGACTTTCGTTTACTGGCCATATAGCTAAAACTAGCTACATGTCAGTAAAGTAGGTCAGTGTTCGATTCAACCATGTTGCCATATGTGGTACGTTTGTGTTTGTAGAACAAATCAAAGTAACCATACATTTTTCTTTGTTTTTTGACAGTCTAATCGTGTGAAGATGCCGGCAACGACACGTTCCATGTGGTGGGAGCAGGGGCCACCATCACGGTCGCCATCGCCGCCGCCGCCATCAGACCGTCGGCGAAAGAGACGTCGGAGTCAGTCACGGGCCACACCGCCGATAGCGCCGTCCCCGCAGCCTGGTGGGAGCCGCAGTCTGCGGCGAAGATTACGCCGTCGACGGGCCGCCACGCCGGCCACGCCGCGAGAACCGTCCCCGCAGCCTGGCCCCTCTACAGCCAGGGAATGGTCCCCGCAGCATGGCCCCTCTACAGCCAGGGAATGGTCCCCGCAGCCTGGGCCAGTCACATCCAGCCCGCAGCCTGGACCGTCGTCGAGGCGAAACACGCAGTCTCCATTGTCGTGCTGTGGCGCGGCGGGACGATTAGCGACAATGGAGCTGCGTTTCGGTGTGATGGTGTCTCAAATGGCAGAACTACGGAGAGATCTGGATACGGCTATCGTCGAGATTGCTCGGCTCAGCGAGCAGCAGAACGTGCGCCAGTCAGTGGAGCAGCCCATCGCGGTGAGTAAACTAAGCCTAACTTAACCTAAACTAATCCTAACTTAACTAATACTTACCTTTTCTATTTATTGCAGCGCTACCAGCAGCCAGCAATTCCCTATCCTGAGTTCGTGGCACAATCGTTGATGAACCGTGACTGGATGCCGGGATGCCTCCAGCATCACTTTGATGCGGTACTGGGCCGGTGCGCGCAACGTCAGATGCTGCCAACCTTCATCAGGAAACTGCTTGTGGCGTTGTACCCAACAACCTACCGCAGGAAACGCCTGAGCGACCTCGGCCATGAACAACGTCTGATAATAGCACATGCGGTAGGGTGTTGGGTGACGGTGGTCCCTGATGTTGGAAGGCAGCTTAGCTGGCCATGGCTTAATAGCTCGATAGCCTACGCTATCTCGGCTGCCCGTCACATGGCCGATGAGGACAATGTATTTTTAACTGGGCACATCGACCTTATTCATCCCCCGGCTATGTTCGGCATAGCTCGCTTGCATGACAGTGGTATGGGGGGAGAATAATTGTGTTGCTAAATAAATAAATGAAATAAACCTATAAAAAGAAAATATACTTACCTGCTGCACCTGAAAAAAAGAAAATATACTTACCTGCTGCACCTGAAAAAAAGAAAATATACCTACCTGCTGCACCTGAAAAAAAGAAAATATACCTACCTGCTGTCGTCGTCGGGGTTGGTGTCCGTGAGATTGACCGTGGCTAGGTACCAGTTGACTTGCTAGGTACCAGTTGACATTTCCCATCGACCAATACTGCATTCATATGCCATGCCACCAACCCGCGGTACTCGGTGCTGCTCTCGGGATCGGTGTCCCTCGGCCTGTGACCATCTTAGGCCGATGGGATCAGCTCTGGCATGGGTGAGATGGCTTGGCGGGACCCCAGCTGTATTTCCCTACGGCCTAATGTGCATTTTTTTCAGATTCATGCTTTGGTTCAACTGACTGAGTTGAGCCGCAGAGTGGATGGTACAATTGGCTGAGTTGAGCCGCAGAGTGGAGTGTGTCCCTCGGCCTGAGACCAGTATAGGCCGATGGAATGACCTGTAGCATGTGCCAGATGGCTTGGCGGGACCCCAGCTGCATTTGCATACGGCCTAATATGCGCCAACTACCCACGGACGGACTGGGAAAAAAGCCCAGCCCAGCGCGGTTCGCCAGGCAGCTGGGCTGTGCATCATACGGCACGAGGAACGATTTTAAGAGGTGAAACGTTGTGGTGAGGTTGGACGATTACGTTGAGGAGTGCTTCGCGCACATACTCGCTCGCTCGTAGACCATGCCACCAATACGCTGCCGGTCCTCAGTGTACTTACAATACTAACAAAACACACCACCATTGTCCCATTGTGGTGCTCAGCTCGGCTCACCTATTGAAGTCAAACCGAACAATGACTTTCGTTTACTGGCCATATAGCTAAAACTAGCTACATGTCAGTAAAGTAGGTCAGTGTTCGATTCAACCATGTTGCCATATGTGGTACGTTTGTGTTTGTAGAACAAATCAAAGTAACCATACATTTTTCTTTGTTTTTTGACAGTCTAATCGTGTGAAGATGCCGGCAACGACACGTTCCATGTGGTGGGAGCAGGGGCCACCATCACGGTCGCCATCGCCGCCGCCGCCATCAGACCGTCGGCGAAAGAGACGTCGGAGTCAGTCACGGGCCACACCGCCGATAGCGCCGTCCCCGCAGCCTGGTGGGAGCCGCAGTCTGCGGCGAAGATTACGCCGTCGACGGGCCGCCACGCCGGCCACGCCGCGAGAACCGTCCCCGCAGCCTGGCCCCTCTACAGCCAGGGAATGGTCCCCGCAGCATGGCCCCTCTACAGCCAGGGAATGGTCCCCGCAGCCTGGGCCAGTCACATCCAGCCCGCAGCCTGGACCGTCGTCGAGGCGAAACACGCAGTCTCCATTGTCGTGCTGTGGCGCGGCGGGACGATTAGCGACAATGGAGCTGCGTTTCGGTGTGATGGTGTCTCAAATGGCAGAACTACGGAGAGATCTGGATACGGCTATCGTCGAGATTGCTCGGCTCAGCGAGCAGCAGAACGTGCGCCAGTCAGTGGAGCAGCCCATCGCGGTGAGTAAACTAAGCCTAACTTAACCTAAACTAATCCTAACTTAACTAATACTTACCTTTTCTATTTATTGCAGCGCTACCAGCAGCCAGCAATTCCCTATCCTGAGTTCGTGGCACAATCGTTGATGAACCGTGACTGGATGCCGGGATGCCTCCAGCATCACTTTGATGCGGTACTGGGCCGGTGCGCGCAACGTCAGATGCTGCCAACCTTCATCAGGAAACTGCTTGTGGCGTTGTACCCAACAACCTACCGCAGGAAACGCCTGAGCGACCTCGGCCATGAACAACGTCTGATAATAGCACATGCGGTAGGGTGTTGGGTGACGGTGGTCCCTGATGTTGGAAGGCAGCTTAGCTGGCCATGGCTTAATAGCTCGATAGCCTACGCTATCTCGGCTGCCCGTCACATGGCCGATGAGGACAATGTATTTTTAACTGGGCACATCGACCTTATTCATCCCCCGGCTATGTTCGGCATAGCTCGCTTGCATGACAGTGGTATGGGGGGAGAATAATTGTGTTGCTAAATAAATAAATGAAATAAACCTATAAAAAGAAAATATACTTACCTGCTGCACCTGAAAAAAAGAAAATATACTTACCTGCTGCACCTGAAAAAAAGAAAATATACCTACCTGCTGCACCTGAAAAAAAGAAAATATACCTACCTGCTGTCGTCGTCGGGGTTGGTGTCCGTGAGATTGACCGTGGCTAGGTACCAGTTGACTTGCTAGGTACCAGTTGACATTTCCCATCGACCAATACTGCATTCATATGCCATGCCACCAACCCGCGGTACTCGGTGCTGCTCTCGGGATCGGTGTCCCTCGGCCTGTGACCATCTTAGGCCGATGGGATCAGCTCTGGCATGGGTGAGATGGCTTGGCGGGACCCCAGCTGTATTTCCCTACGGCCTAATGTGCATTTTTTTCAGATTCATGCTTTGGTTCAACTGACTGAGTTGAGCCGCAGAGTGGATGGTACAATTGGCTGAGTTGAGCCGCAGAGTGGAGTGTGTCCCTCGGCCTGAGACCAGTATAGGCCGATGGAATGACCTGTAGCATGTGCCAGATGGCTTGGCGGGACCCCAGCTGCATTTGCATACGGCCTAATATGCGCCAACTACCCACGGACGGACTGGGAAAAAAGCCCAGCCCAGCGCGGTTCGCCAGGCAGCTGGGCTGTGCATCATACGGCACGAGGAACGATTTTAAGAGGTGAAACGTTGTGGTGAGGTTGGACGATTACGTTGAGGAATGCTTCGCGCACATACTCGCTCGCTCGTAGACCATGCCACCAATACGCTGCCGGTCCTCAGTGTACTTACAATACTAACAAAACACACCACCATTGTCCCATTGTGGTGCTCAGCTCGGCTCACCTATTGAAGTCAAACCGAACAATGACTTTCGTTTACTGGCCATATAGCTAAAACTAGCTACATGTCAGTAAAGTAGGTCAGTGTTCGATTCAACCATGTTGCCATATGTGGTACGTTTGTGTTTGTAGAACAAATCAAAGTAACCATACATTTTTCTTTGTTTTTTGACAGTCTAATCGTGTGAAGATGCCGGCAACGACACGTTCCATGTGGTGGGAGCAGGGGCCACCATCACGGTCGCCATCGCCGCCGCCGCCATCAGACCGTCGGCGAAAGAGACGTCGGAGTCAGTCACGGGCCACACCGCCGATAGCGCCGTCCCCGCAGCCTGGTGGGAGCCGCAGTCTGCGGCGAAGATTACGCCGTCGACGGGCCGCCACGCCGGCCACGCCGCGAGAACCGTCCCCGCAGCCTGGCCCCTCTACAGCCAGGGAATGGTCCCCGCAGCATGGCCCCTCTACAGCCAGGGAATGGTCCCCGCAGCCTGGGCCAGTCACATCCAGCCCGCAGCCTGGACCGTCGTCGAGGCGAAACACGCAGTCTCCATTGTCGTGCTGTGGCGCGGCGGGACGATTAGCGACAATGGAGCTGCGTTTCGGTGTGATGGTGTCTCAAATGGCAGAACTACGGAGAGATCTGGATACGGCTATCGTCGAGATTGCTCGGCTCAGCGAGCAGCAGAACGTGCGCCAGTCAGTGGAGCAGCCCATCGCGGTGAGTAAACTAAGCCTAACTTAACCTAAACTAATCCTAACTTAACTAATACTTACCTTTTCTATTTATTGCAGCGCTACCAGCAGCCAGCAATTCCCTATCCTGAGTTCGTGGCACAATCGTTGATGAACCGTGACTGGATGCCGGGATGCCTCCAGCATCACTTTGATGCGGTACTGGGCCGGTGCGCGCAACGTCAGATGCTGCCAACCTTCATCAGGAAACTGCTTGTGGCGTTGTACCCAACAACCTACCGCAGGAAACGCCTGAGCGACCTCGGCCATGAACAACGTCTGATAATAGCACATGCGGTAGGGTGTTGGGTGACGGTGGTCCCTGATGTTGGAAGGCAGCTTAGCTGGCCATGGCTTAATAGCTCGATAGCCTACGCTATCTCGGCTGCCCGTCACATGGCCGATGAGGACAATGTATTTTTAACTGGGCACATCGACCTTATTCATCCCCCGGCTATGTTCGGCATAGCTCGCTTGCATGACAGTGTTATGGGGGGAGAATAATTGTGTTGCTAAATAAATAAATGAAATAAACCTATAAAAAGAAAATATACTTACCTG
This sequence comes from Ochlerotatus camptorhynchus, assembly GCF_037179485.1. Classification (NCBI taxonomy): domain Eukaryota; kingdom Metazoa; phylum Arthropoda; class Insecta; order Diptera; family Culicidae; genus Ochlerotatus; species Ochlerotatus camptorhynchus. The sequence continues at coordinate 103,457 of NW_027041048.1, forward strand.
CTGCACCTGAAAAAAAGAAAATATACTTACCTGCTGCACCTGAAAAAAAGAAAATATACCTACCTGCTGCACCTGAAAAAAAGAAAATATACCTACCTGCTGTCGTCGTCGGGGTTGGTGTCCGTGAGATTGACCGTGGCTAGGTACCAGTTGACTTGCTAGGTACCAGTTGACATTTCCCATCGACCAATACTGCATTCATATGCCATGCCACCAACCCGCGGTACTCGGTGCTGCTCTCGGGATCGGTGTCCCTCGGCCTGTGACCATCTTAGGCCGATGGGATCAGCTCTGGCATGGGTGAGATGGCTTGGCGGGACCCCAGCTGTATTTCCCTACGGCCTAATGTGCATTTTTTTCAGATTCATGCTTTGGTTCAACTGACTGAGTTGAGCCGCAGAGTGGATGGTACAATTGGCTGAGTTGAGCCGCAGAGTGGAGTGTGTCCCTCGGCCTGAGACCAGTATAGGCCGATGGAATGACCTGTAGCATGTGCCAGATGGCTTGGCGGGACCCCAGCTGCATTTGCATACGGCCTAATATGCGCCAACTACCCACGGACGGACTGGGAAAAAAGCCCAGCCCAGCGCGGTTCGCCAGGCAGCTGGGCTGTGCATCATACGGCACGAGGAACGATTTTAAGAGGTGAAACGTTGTGGTGAGGTTGGACGATTGCCATATGTGGTACGTTTGTGTTTGTAGAACAAATCAAAGTAACCATACATTTTTCTTTGTTTTTTGACAGTCTAATCGTGTGAAGATGCCGGCAACGACACGTTCCATGTGGTGGGAGCAGGGGCCACCATCACGGTCGCCATCGCCGCCGCCGCCATCAGACCGTCGGCGAAAGAGACGTCGGAGTCAGTCACGGGCCACACCGCCGATAGCGCCGTCCCCGCAGCCTGGTGGGAGCCGCAGTCTGCGGCGAAGATTACGCCGTCGACGGGCCGCCACGCCGGCCACGCCGCGAGAACCGTCCCCGCAGCCTGGCCCCTCTACAGCCAGGGAATGGTCCCCGCAGCATGGCCCCTCTACAGCCAGGGAATGGTCCCCGCAGCCTGGGCCAGTCACATCCAGCCCGCAGCCTGGACCATCGTCGAGGCGAAACACGCAGTCTCCATTGTCGTGCTGTGGCGCGGCGGGACGATTAGCGACAATGGAGCTGCGTTTCGGTGTGATGGTGTCTCAAATGGCAGAACTACGGAGAGATCTGGATACGGCTATCGTCGAGATTGCTCGGCTCAGCGAGCAGCAGAACGTGCGCCAGTCAGTGGAGCAGCCCATCGCGGTGAGTAAACTAAGCCTAACTTAACCTAAACTAATCCTAACTTAACTAATACTTACCTTTTCTATTTATTGCAGCGCTACCAGCAGCCAGCAATTCCCTATCCTGAGTTCGTGGCACAATCGTTGATGAACCGTGACTGGATGCCGGGATGCCTCCAGCATCACTTTGATGCGGTACTGGGCCAGTGCGCGCAACGTCAGATGCTGCCAACCTTCATCAGGAAACTGCTTGTGGCGTTGTACCCAACAACCTACCGCAGGAAACGCCTGAGCGACCTCGGCCATGAACAACGTCTGATAATAGCACATGCGGTAGGGTGTTGGGTGACGGTGGTCCCTGATGTTGGAAGGCAGCTTAGCTGGCCATGGCTTAATAGCTCGATAGCCTACGCTATCTCGGCTGCCCGTCACATGGCCGATGAGGACAATGTATTTTTAACTGGGCACATCGACCTTATTCATCCCCCGGCTATGTTCGGCATAGCTCGCTTGCATGACAGTGGTATGGGGGGAGAATAATTGTGTTGCTAAATAAATAAATGAAATAAACCTATAAAAAGAAAATATACTTACCTGCTGCACCTGAAAAAAAGAAAATATACTTACCTGCTGCACCTGAAAAAAAGAAAATATACCTACCTGCTGCACCTGAAAAAAAGAAAATATACCTACCTGCTGTCGTCGTCGGGGTTGGTGTCCGTGAGATTGACCGTGGCTAGGTACCAGTTGACTTGCTAGGTACCAGTTGACATTTCCCATCGACCAATACTGCATTCATATGCCATGCCACCAACCCGCGGTACTCGGTGCTGCTCTCGGGATCGGTGTCCCTCGGCCTGTGACCATCTTAGGCCGATGGGATCAGCTCTGGCATGGGTGAGATGGCTTGGCGGGACCCCAGCTGTATTTCCCTACGGCCTAATGTGCATTTTTTTCAGATTCATGCTTTGGTTCAACTGACTGAGTTGAGCCGCAGAGTGGATGGTACAATTGGCTGAGTTGAGCCGCAGAGTGGAGTGTGTCCCTCGGCCTGAGACCAGTATAGGCCGATGGAATGACCTGTAGCATGTGCCAGATGGCTTGGCGGGACCCCAGCTGCATTTGCATACGGCCTAATATGCGCCAACTACCCACGGACGGACTGGGAAAAAAGCCCAGCCCAGCGCGGTTCGCCAGGCAGCTGGGCTGTGCATCATACGGCACGAGGAACGATTTTAAGAGGTGAAACGTTGTGGTGAGGTTGGACGATTACGTTGAGGAGTGCTTCGCGCACATACTCGCTCGCTCGTAGACCATGCCACCAATACGCTGCCGGTCCTCAGTGTACTTACAATACTAACAAAACACACCACCATTGTCCCATTGTGGTGCTCAGCTCGGCTCACCTATTGAAGTCAAACCGAACAATGACTTTCGTTTACTGGCCATATAGCTAAAACTAGCTACATGTCAGTAAAGTAGGTCAGTGTTCGATTCAACCATGTTGCCATATGTGGTACGTTTGTGTTTGTAGAACAAATCAAAGTAACCATACATTTTTCTTTGTTTTTTGACAGTCTAATCGTGTGAAGATGCCGGCAACGACACGTTCCATGTGGTGGGAGCAGGGGCCACCATCACGGTCGCCATCGCCGCCGCCGCCATCAGACCGTCGGCGAAAGAGACGTCGGAGTCAGTCACGGGCCACACCGCCGATAGCGCCGTCCCCGCAGCCTGGTGGGAGCCGCAGTCTGCGGCGAAGATTACGCCGTCGACGGGCCGCCACGCCGGCCACGCCGCGAGAACCGTCCCCGCAGCCTGGCCCCTCTACAGCCAGGGAATGGTCCCCGCAGCATGGCCCCTCTACAGCCAGGGAATGGTCCCCGCAGCCTGGGCCAGTCACATCCAGCCCGCAGCCTGGACCGTCGTCGAGGCGAAACACGCAGTCTCCATTGTCGTGCTGTGGCGCGGCGGGACGATTAGCGACAATGGAGCTGCGTTTCGGTGTGATGGTGTCTCAAATGGCAGAACTACGGAGAGATCTGGATACGGCTATCGTCGAGATTGCTCGGCTCAGCGAGCAGCAGAACGTGCGCCAGTCAGTGGAGCAGCCCATCGCGGTGAGTAAACTAAGCCTAACTTAACCTAAACTAATCCTAACTTAACTAATACTTACCTTTTCTATTTATTGCAGCGCTACCAGCAGCCAGCAATTCCCTATCCTGAGTTCGTGGCACAATCGTTGATGAACCGTGACTGGATGCCGGGATGCCTCCAGCATCACTTTGATGCGGTACTGGGCCGGTGCGCGCAACGTCAGATGCTGCCAACCTTCATCAGGAAACTGCTTGTGGCGTTGTACCCAACAACCTACCGCAGGAAACGCCTGAGCGACCTCGGCCATGAACAACGTCTGATAATAGCACATGCGGTAGGGTGTTGGGTGACGGTGGTCCCTGATGTTGGAAGGCAGCTTAGCTGGCCATGGCTTAATAGCTCGATAGCCTACGCTATCTCGGCTGCCCGTCACATGGCCGATGAGGACAATGTATTTTTAACTGGGCACATCGACCTTATTCATCCCCCGGCTATGTTCGGCATAGCTCGCTTGCATGACAGTGGTATGGGGGGAGAATAATTGTGTTGCTAAATAAATAAATAAAATAAACCTATAAAAAGAAAATATACTTACCTGCTGCACCTTAAAAAAAGAAAATATACTTACCTGCTGCACCTGAAAAAAAGAAAATATACCTACCTGCTGCACCTGAAAAAAAGAAAATATACCTACCTGCTGTCGTCGTCGGGGTTGGTGTCCGTGAGATTGACCGTGGCTAGGTACCAGTTGACTTGCTAGGTACCAGTTGACATTTCCCATCGACCAATACTGCATTCATATGCCATGCCACCAACCCGCGGTACTCGGTGCTGCTCTCGGGATCGGTGTCCCTCGGCCTGTGACCATCTTAGGCCGATGGGATCAGCTCTGGCATGGGTGAGATGGCTTGGCGGGACCCCAGCTGTATTTCCCTACGGCCTAATGTGCATTTTTTTCAGATTCATGCTTTGGTTCAACTGACTAAGTTGAGCCGCAGAGTGGATGGTACAATTGGCTGAGTTGAGCCGCAGAGTGGAGTGTGTCCCTCGGCCTGAGACCAGTATAGGCCGATGGAATGACCTGTAGCATGTGCCAGATGGCTTGGCGGGACCCCAGCTGCATTTGCATACGGCCTAATATGCGCCAACTACCCACGGACGGACTGGGAAAAAAGCCCAGCCCAGCGCGGTTCGCCAGGCAGCTGGGCTGTGCATCATACGGCACGAGGAACGATTTTAAGAGGTGAAACGTTGTGGTGAGGTTGGACGATTACGTTGAGGAGTGCTTCGCGCACATACTCGCTCGCTCGTAGACCATGCCACCAATACGCTGCCGGTCCTCAGTGTACTTACAATACTAACAAAACACACCACCATTGTCCCATTGTGGTGCTCAGCTCGGCTCACCTATTGAAGTCAAACCGAACAATGACTTTCGTTTACTGGCCATATAGCTAAAACTAGCTACATGTCAGTAAAGTAGGTCAGTGTTCGATTCAACCATGTTGCCATATGTGGTACGTTTGTGTTTGTAGAACAAATCAAAGTAACCATACATTTTTCTTTGTTTTTTGACAGTCTAATCGTGTGAAGATGCCGGCAACGACACGTTCCATGTGGTGGGAGCAGGGGCCACCATCACGGTCGCCATCGCCGCCGCCGCCATCAGACCGTCGGCGAAAGAGACGTCGGAGTCAGTCACGGGCCACACCGCCGATAGCGCCGTCCCCGCAGCCTGGTGGGAGCCGCAGTCTGCGGCGAAGATTACGCCGTCGACGGGCCGCCACGCCGGCCACGCCGCGAGAACCGTCCCCGCAGCCTGGCCCCTCTACAGCCAGGGAATGGTCCCCGCAGCATGGCCCCTCTACAGCCAGGGAATGGTCCCCGCAGCCTGGGCCAGTCACATCCAGCCCGCAGCCTGGACCGTCGTCGAGGCGAAACACGCAGTCTCCATTGTCGTGCTGTGGCGCGGCGGGACGATTAGCGACAATGGAGCTGCGTTTCGGTGTGATGGTGTCTCAAATGGCAGAACTACGGAGAGATCTGGATACGGCTATCGTCGAGATTGCTCGGCTCAGCGAGCAGCAGAACGTGCGCCAGTCAGTGGAGCAGCCCATCGCGGTGAGTAAACTAAGCCTAACTTAACCTAAACTAATCCTAACTTAACTAATACTTACCTTTTCTATTTATTGCAGCGCTACCAGCAGCCAGCAATTCCCTATCCTGAGTTCGTGGCACAATCGGTGATGAACCGTGACTGGATGCCGGGATGCCTCCAGCATCACTTTGATGCGGTACTGGGCCGGTGCGCGCAACGTCAGATGCTGCCAACCTTCATCAGGAAACTGCTTGTGGCGTTGTACCCAACAACCTACCGCAGGAAACGCCTGAGCGACCTCGGCCATGAACAACGTCTGATAATAGCACATGTGGTAGGGTGTTGGGTGACGGTGGTCCCTGATGTTGGAAGGCAGCTTAGCTGGCCATGGCTTAATAGCTCGATAGCCTACGCTATCTCGGCTGCCCGTCACATGGCCGATGAGGACAATGTATTTTTAACTGGGCACATCGACCTTATTCATCCCCCGGCTATGTTCGGCATAGCTCGCTTGCATGACAGTGGTATGGGGGGAGAATAATTGTGTTGCTAAATAAATAAATGAAATAAACCTATAAAAAGAAAATATACTTACCTGCTGCACCTGAAAAAAAGAAAATATACTTACCTGCTGCACCTGAAAAAAATAAAATATACCTACCTGCTGCACCTAAAAAAAGAAAATATACCTACCTGCTGTCGTCGTCGGGGTTGGTGTCCGTGAGATTGACCGTGGCTAGGTACCAGTTGACTTGCTAGGTACCAGTTGACATTTCCCATCGACCAATACTGCATTCATATGCCATGCCACCAACCCGCGGTACTCGGTGCTGCTCTCGGGATCGGTGTCCCTCGGCCTGTGACCATCTTAGGCCGATGGGATCAGCTCTGGCATGGGTGAGATGGCTTGGCGGGACCCCAGCTGTATTTCCCTACGGCCTAATGTGCATTTTTTCAGATTCATGCTTTGGTTCAACTGACTGAGTTGAGCCGCAGAGTGGATGGTACAATTGGCTGAGTTGAGCCGCAGAGTGGAGTGTGTCCCTCGGCCTGAGACCAGTATAGGCCGATGGAATGACCTGTAGCATGTGCCAGATGGCTTGGCGGGACCCCAGCTGCATTTGCATACGGCCTAATATGCGCCAACTACCCACGGACGGACTGGGAAAAAAGCCCAGCCCAGCGCGGTTCGCCAGGCAGCTGGGCTGTGCATCATACGCCACGAGGAACGATTTTAAGAGGTGAAACGTTGTGGTGAGGTTGGACGATTACGTTGAGGAGTGCTTCGCGCACATACTCGCTCGCTCGTAGACCATGCCACCAATACGCTGCCGGTCCTCAGTGTACTTACAATACTAACAAAACACACCACCATTGTCCCATTGTGGTGCTCAGCTCGGCTCACCTATTGAAGTCAAACCGAACAATGACTTTCGTTTACTGGCCATATAGCTAAAACTAGCTACATGTCAGTAAAGTAGGTCAGTGTTCGATTCAACCATGTTGCCATATGTGGTACGTTTGTGTTTGTAGAACAAATCAAAGTAACCATACATTTTTCTTTGTTTTTTGACAGTCTAATCGTGTGAAGATGCCGGCAACGACACGTTCCATGTGGTGGGAGCAGGGGCCACCATCACGGTCGCCATCGCCGCCGCCGCCATCAGACCGTCGGCGAAAGAGACGTCGGAGTCAGTCACGGGCCACACCGCCGATAGCGCCGTCCCCGCAGCCTGGTGGGAGCCGCAGTCTGCGGCGAAGATTACGCCGTCGACGGGCCGCCACGCCGGCCACGCCGCGAGAACCGTCCCCGCAGCCTGGCCCCTCTACAGCCAGGGAATGGTCCCCGCAGCATGGCCCCTCTACAGCCAGGGAATGGTCCCCGCAGCCTGGGCCAGTCACATCCAGCCCGCAGCCTGGACCGTCGTCGAGGCGAAACACGCAGTCTCCATTGTCGTGCTGTGGCGCGGCGGGACGATTAGCGACAATGGAGCTGCGTTTCGGTGTGATGGTGTCTCAAATGGCAGAACTACGGAGAGATCTGGATACGGCTATCGTCGAGATTGCTCGGCTCAGCGAGCAGCAGAACGTGCGCCAGTCAGTGGAGCAGCCCATCGCGGTGAGTAAACCAAGCCTAACTTAACCTAAACTAATCCTAACTTAACTAATACTTACCTTTTCTATTTATTGCAGCGCTACCAGCAGCCAGCAATTCCCTATCCTGAGTTCGTGGCACAATCGTTGATGAACCGTGACTGGATGCCGGGATGCCTCCAGCATCACTTTGATGCGGTACTGGGCCGGTGCGCGCAACGTCAGATGCTGCCAACCTTCATCAGGAAACTGCTTGTGGCGTTGTACCCAACAACCTACCGCAGGAAACGCCTGAGCGACCTCGGCCATGAACAACGTCTGATAATAGCACATGCGGTAGGGTGTTGGGTGACGGTGGTCCCTGATGTTGGAAGGCAGCTTAGCTGGCCATGGCTTAATAGCTCGATAGCCTACGCTATCTCGGCTGCCCGTCACATGGCCGATGAGGACAATGTATTTTTAACTGGGCACATCGACCTTATTCATCCCCCGGCTATGTTCGGCATAGCTCGCTTGCATGACAGTGGTATGGGGGGAGAATAATTGTGTTGCTAAATAAATAAATGAAATAAACCTATAAAAAGAAAATATACTTACCTGCTGCACCTGAAAAAAAGAAAATATACTTACCTGCTGCACCTGAAAAAAAGAAAATATACCTACCTGCTGCACCTGAAAAAAAGAAAATATACCTACCTGCTGTCGTCGTCGGGGTTGGTGTCCGTGAGATTGACCGTGGCTAGGTACCAGTTGACTTGCTAGGTACCAGTTGACATTTCCCATCGACCAATACTGCATTCATATGCCATGCCACCAACCCGCGGTACTCGGTGCTGCTCTCGGGATCGGTGTCCCTCGGCCTGTGACCATCTTAGGCCGATGGGATCAGCTCTGGCATGGGTGAGATGGCTTGGCGGGACCCCAGCTGTATTTCCCTACGGCCTAATGTGCATTTTTTTCAGATTCATGCTTTGGTTCAACTGACTGAGTTGAGCCGCAGAGTGGATGGTACAATTGGCTGAGTTGAGCCGCAGAGTGGAGTGTGTCCCTCGGCCTGAGACCAGTATAGGCCGATGGAATGACCTGTAGCATGTGCCAGATGGCTTGGCGGGACCCCAGCTGCATTTGCATATGGCCTAATATGCGCCAACTACCCACGGACGGACTGGGAAAAAAGCCCAGCCCAGCGCGGTTCGCCAGGCAGCTGGGCTGTGCATCATACGGCACGAGGAACGATTTTAAGAGGTGAAACGTTGTGGTGAGGTTGTGGTGAGGTTGGACGATTACGTTGAGGAGTGCTTCGCGCACATACTCGCTCGCTCGTAGACCATGCCACCAATACGCTGCCGGTCCTCAGTGTACTTACAATACTAACAAAACACACCACCATTGTCCCATTGTGGTGCTCAGCTCGGCTCACCTATTGAAGTCAAACCGAACAATGACTTTCGTTTACTGGCCATATAGCTAAAACTAGCTACATGTCAGTAAAGTAGGTCAGTGTTCGATTCAACCATGTTGCCATATGTGGTACGTTTGTGTTTGTAGAACAAATCAAAGTAACCATACATTTTTCTTTGTTTTTTGACAGTCTAATCGTGTGAAGATGCCGGCAACGACACGTTCCATGTGGTGGGAGCAGGGGCCACCATCACGGTCGCCATCGCCGCCGCCGCCATCAGACCGTCGGCGAAAGAGACGTCGGAGTCAGTCACGGGCCACACCGCCGATAGCGCCGTCCCCGCAGCCTGGTGGGAGCCGCAGTCTGCGGCGAAGATTACGCCGTCGACGGGCCGCCACGCCGGCCACGCCGCGAGAACCGTCCCCGCAGCCTGGCCCCTCTACAGCCAGGGAATGGTCCCCGCAGCATGGCCCCTCTACAGCCAGGGAATGGTCCCCGCAGCCTGGGCCAGTCACATCCAGCCCGCAGCCTGGACCGTCGTCGAGGCGAAACACGCAGTCTCCATTGTCGTGCTGTGGCGCGGCGGGACGATTAGCGACAATGGAGCTGCGTTTCGGTGTGATGGTGTCTCAAATGGCAGAACTACGGAGAGATCTGGATACGGCTATCGTCGAGATTGCTCGGCTCAGCGAGCAGCAGAACGTGCGCCAGTCAGTGGAGCAGCCCATCGCGGTGAGTAAACTAAGCCTAACTTAACCTAAACTAATCCTAACTTAACTAATACTTACCTTTTCTATTTATTGCAGCGCTACCAGCAGCCAGCAATTCCCTATCCTGAGTTCGTGGCACAATCGTTGATGAACCGTGACTGGATGCCGGGATGCCTCCAGCATCACTTTGATGCGGTACTGGGCCGGTGCGCGCAACGTCAGATGCTGCCAACCTTCATCAGGAAACTGCTTGTGGCGTTGTACCCAACAACCTACCGCAGGAAACGCCTGAGCGACCTCGGCCATGAACAACGTCTGATAATAGCACATGCGGTAGGGTGTTGGGTGACGGTGGTCCCTGATGTTGGAAGGCAGCTTAGCTGGCCATGGCTTAATAGCTCGATAGCCTACGCTATCTCGGCTGCCCGTCACATGGCCGATGAGGACAATGTATTTTTAACTGGGCACATCGACCTTATTCATCCCCCGGCTATGTTCGGCATAGCTCGCTTGCATGACAGTGGTATGGGGGGAGAATAATTGTGTTGCTAAATAAATAAATGAAATAAACCTATAAAAAGAAAATATACTTACCTGCTGCACCTGAAAAAAAGAAAATATACTTACCTGCTGCACCTGAAAAAAAGAAAATATACCTACCTGCTGCACCTGAAAAAAAGAAAATATACCTACCTGCTGTCGTCGTCGGGGTTGGTGTCCGTGAGATTGACCGTGGCTAGGTACCAGTTGACTTGCTAGGTACCAGTTGACATTTCCCATCGACCAATACTGCATTCATATGCCATGCCACCAACCCGCGGTACTCGGTGCTGCTCTCGGGATCGGTGTCCCTCGGCCTGTGACCATCTTAGGCCGATGGGATCAGCTCTGGCATGGGTGAGATGGCTTGGCGGGACCCCAGCTGTATTTCCCTACGGCCTAATGTGCATTTTTTTCAGATTCATGCTTTGGTTCAACTGACTGAGTTGAGCCGCAGAGTGGATGGTACAATTGGCTGAGTTGAGCCGCAGAGTGGAGTGTGTCCCTCGGCCTGAGACCAGTATAGGCCGATGGAATGACCTGTAGCATGTGCCAGATGGCTTGGCGGGACCCCAGCTGCATTTGCATACGGCCTAATATGCGCCAACTACCCACGGACGGACTGGGAAAAAAGCCCAGCCCAGCGCGGTTCGCCAGGCAGCTGGGCTGTGCATCATACGGCACGAGGAACGATTTTAAGAGGTGAAACGTTGTGGTGAGGTTGGACGATTACGTTGAGGAGTGCTTCGCGCACATACTCGCTCGCTCGTAGACCATGCCACCAATACGCTGCCGGTCCTCAGTGTACTTACAATACTAACAAAACACACCACCATTGTCCCATTGTGGTGCTCAGCTCGGCTCACCTATTGAAGTCAAACCGAACAATGACTTTCGTTTACTGGCCATATAGCTAAAACTAGCTACATGTCAGTAAAGTAGGTCAGTGTTCGATTCAACCATGTTGCCATATGTGGTACGTTTGTGTTTGTAGAACAAATCAAAGTAACCATACATTTTTCTTTGTTTTTTGACAGTCTAATCGTGTGAAGATGCCGGCAACGACACGTTCCATGTGGTGGGAGCAGGGGCCACCATCACGGTCGCCATCGCCGCCGCCGCCATCAGACCGTCGGCGAAAGAGACGTCGGAGTCAGTCACGGGCCACACCGCCGATAGCGCCGTCCCCGCAGCCTGGTGGGAGCCGCAGTCTGCGGCGAAGATTACGCCGTCGACGGGCCGCCACGCCGGCCACGCCGCGAGAACCGTCCCCGCAGCCTGGCCCCTCTACAGCCAGGGAATGGTCCCCGCAGCATGGCCCCTCTACAGCCAGGGAATGGTCCCCGCAGCCTGGGCCAGTCACATCCAGCCCGCAGCCTGGACCGTCGTCGAGGCGAAACACGCAGTCTCCATTGTCGTGCTGTGGCGCGGCGGGACGATTAGCGACAATGGAGCTGCGTTTCGGTGTGATGGTGTCTCAAATGGCAGAACTACGGAGAGATCTGGATACGGCTATCGTCGAGATTGCTCGGCTCAGCGAGCAGCAGAACGTGCGCCAGTCAGTGGAGCAGCCCATCGCGGTGAGTAAACTAAGCCTAACTTAACCTAAACTAATCCTAACTTAACTAATACTTACCTTTTCTATTTATTGCAGCGCTACCAGCAGCCAGCAATTCCCTATCCTGAGTTCGTGGCACAATCGTTGATGAACCGTGACTGGATGCCGGGATGCCTCCAGCATCACTTTGATGCGGTACTGGGTCGGTGCGCGCAACGTCAGATGCTGCCAACCTTCATCAGGAAACTGCTTGTGGCGTTGTACCCAACAACCTACCGCAGGAAACGCCTGAGCGACCTCGGCCATGAACAACGTCTGATAATAGCACATGCGGTAGGGTGTTGGGTGACGGTGGTCCCTGATGTTGGAAGGCAGCTTAGCTGGCCATGGCTTAATAGCTCGATAGCCTACGCTATCTCGGCTGCCCGTCACATGGCCGATGAGGACAATGTATTTTTAACTGGGCACATCGACCTTATTCATCCCCCGGCTATGTTCGGCATAGCTCGCTTGCATGACAGTGGTATGGGGGGAGAATAATTGTGTTGCTAAATAAATAAATGAAATAAACCTATAAAAAGAAAATATACTTACCTGCTGCACCTGAAAAAAAGAAAATATACTTACCTGCTGCACCTGAAAAAAAGAAAATATACCTACCTGCTGCACCTGAAAAAAAGAAAATATACCTACCTGCTGTCGTCGTCGGGGTTGGTGTCCGTGAGATTGACCGTGGCTAGGTACCAGTTGACTTGCTAGGTACCAGTTGACTTGCTAGGTACCAGTTGACATTTCCCATCGACCAATACTGCATTCATATGCCATGCCACCAACCCGCGGTACTCGGTGCTGCTCTCGGGATCGGTGTCCCTCGGCCTGTGACCATCTTAGGCCGATGGGATCAGCTCTGGCATGGGTGAGATGGCTTGGCGGGACCCCAGCTGTATTTCCCTACGGCCTAATGTGCATTTTTTTTCAGATTCATGCTTTGGTTCAACTGACTGAGTTGAGCCGCAGAGTGGATGGTACAATTGGCTGAGTTGAGCCGCAGAGTGGAGTGTGTCCCTCGGCCTGAGACCAGTATAGGCCGATGGAATGACCTGTAGCATGTGCCAGATGGCTTGGCGGGACCCCAGCTGCATTTGCATACGGCCTAATATGCGCCAACTACCCACGGACGGACTGGGAAAAAAGCCCAGCCCAGCGCGGTTCGCCAGGCAGCTGGGCTGTGCATCATACGGCACGAGGAACGATTTTAAGAGGTGAAACGTTGTGGTGAGGTTGGACGATTACGTTGAGGAGTGCTTCGCGCACATACTCGCTCGCTCGTAGACCATGCCACCAATACGCTGCCGGTCCTCAGTGTACTTACAATACTAACAAAACACACCACCATTGTCCCATTGTGGTGCTCAGCTCGGCTCACCTATTGAAGTCAAACCGAACAATGACTTTCGTTTACTGGCCATATAGCTAAAACTAGCTACATGTCAGTAAAGTAGGTCAGTGTTCGATTCAACCATGTTGCCATATGTGGTACGTTTGTGTTTGTAGAACAAATCAAAGTAACCATACATTTTTCTTTGTTTTTTGACAGTCTAATCGTGTGAAGATGCCGGCAACGACACGTTCCATGTGGTGGGAGCAGGGGCCACCATCACGGTCGCCATCGCCGCCGCCGCCATCAGACCGTCGGCGAAAGAGACGTCGGAGTCAGTCACGGGCCACACCGCCGATAGCGCCGTCCCCGCAGCCTGGTGGGAGCCGCAGTCTGCGGCGAAGATTACGCCGTCGACGGGCCGCCACGCCGGCCACGCCGCGAGAACCGTCCCCGCAGCCTGGCCCCTCTACAGCCAGGGAATGGTCCCCGCAGCATGGCCCCTCTACAGCCAGGGAATGGTCCCCGCAGCCTGGGCCAGTCACATCCAGCCCGCAGCCTGGACCGTCGTCGAGGCGAAACACGCAGTCTCCATTGTCGTGCTGTGGCGCGGCGGGACGATTAGCGACAATGGAGCTGCGTTTCGGTGTGATGGTGTCTCAAATGGCAGAACTACGGAGAGATCTGGATACGGCTATCGTCGAGATTGCTCGGCTCAGCGAGCAGCAGAACGTGCGCCAGTCAGTGGAGCAGCCCATCGCGGTGAGTAAACTAAGCCTAACTTAACCTAAACTAATCCTAACTTAACTAATACTTACCTTTTCTATTTATTGCAGCGCTACCAGCAGCCAGCAATTCCCTATCCTGAGTTCGTGGCACAATCGTTGATGAACCGTGACTGGATGCCGGGATGCCTCCAGCATCACTTTGATGCGGTACTGGGTCGGTGCGCGCAACGTCAGATGCTGCCAACCTTCATCAGGAAACTGCTTGTGGCGTTGTACCCAACAACCTACCGCAGGAAACGCCTGAGCGACCTCGGCCATGAACAACGTCTGATAATAGCACATGCGGTAGGGTGTTGGGTGACGGTGGTCCCTGATGTTGGAAGGCAGCTTAGCTGGCCATGGCTTAATAGCTCGATAGCCTACGCTATCTCGGCTGCCCGTCACATGGCCGATGAGGACAATGTATTTTTAACTGGGCACATCGACCTTATTCATCCCCCGGCTATGTTCGGCATAGCTCGCTTGCATGACAGTGGTATGGGGGGAGAATAATTGTGTTGCTAAATAAATAAATGAAATAAACCTATAAAAAGAAAATATACTTACCTGCTGCACCTGAAAAAAAGAAAATATACTTACCTGCTGCACCTGAAAAAAAGAAAATATACCTACCTGCTGCACCTGAAAAAAAGAAAATATACCTACCTGCTGTCGTCGTCGGGGTTGGTGTCCGTGAGATTGACCGTGGCTAGGTACCAGTTGACTTGCTAGGTACCAGTTGACATTTCCCATCGACCAATACTGCATTCATATGCCACCAACCCGCGGTACTCGGTGCTGCTCTCGGGATCGGTGTCCCTCGGCCTGTGACCATCTTAGGCCGATGGGATCAGCTCTGGCATGGGTGAGATGGCTTGGCGGGACCCCAGCTGTATTTCCCTACGGCCTAATGTGCATTTTTTTCAGATTCATGCTTTGGTTCAACTGACTGAGTTGAGCCGCAGAGTGGATGGTACAATTGGCTGAGTTGAGCCGCAGAGTGGAGTGTGTCCCTCGGCCTGAGACCAGTATAGGCCGATGGAATGACCTGTAGCATGTGCCAGATGGCTTGGCGGGACCCCAGCTGCATTTGCATACGGCCTAATATGCGCCAACTACCCACGGACGGACTGGGAAAAAAGCCCAGCCCAGCGCGGTTCGCCAGGCAGCTGGGCTGTGCATCATACGGCACGAGGAACGATTTTAAGAGGTGAAACGTTGTGGTGAGGTTGGACGATTACGTTGAGGAGTGCTTCGCGCACATACTCGCTCGCTCGTAGACCATGCCACCAATACGCTGCCGGTCCTCAGTGTACTTACAATACTAACAAAACACACCACCATTGTCCCATTGTGGTGCTCAGCTCGGCTCACCTATTGAAGTCAAACCGAACAATGACTTTCGTTTACTGGCCATATAGCTAAAACTAGCTACATGTCAGTAAAGTAGGTCAGTGTTCGATTCAACCATGTTGCCATATGTGGTACGTTTGTGTTTGTAGAACAAATCAAAGTAACCATACATTTTTCTTTGTTTTTTGACAGTCTAATCGTGTGAAGATGCCGGCAACGACACGTTCCATGTGGTGGGAGCAGGGGCCACCATCACGGTCGCCATCGCCGCCGCCGCCATCAGACCGTCGGCGAAAGAGACGTCGGAGTCAGTCACGGGCCACACCGCCGATAGCGCCGTCCCCGCAGCCTGGTGGGAGCCGCAGTCTGCGGCGAAGATTACGCCGTCGACGGGCCGCCACGCCGGCCACGCCGCGAGAACCGTCCCCGCAGCCTGGCCCCTCTACAGCCAGGGAATGGTCCCCGCAGCATGGCCCCTCTACAGCCAGGGAATGGTCCCCGCAGCCTGGGCCAGTCACATCCAGCCCGCAGCCTGGACCGTCGTCGAGGCGAAACACGCAGTCTCCATTGTCGTGCTGTGGCGCGGCGGGACGATTAGCGACAATGGAGCTGCGTTTCGGTGTGATGGTGTCTCAAATGGCAGAACTACGGAGAGATCTGGATACGGCTATCGTCGAGATTGCTCGGCTCAGCGAGCAGCAGAACGTGCGCCAGTCAGTGGAGCAGCCCATCGCGGTGAGTAAACTAAGCCTAACTTAACCTAAACTAATCCTAACTTAACTAATACTTACCTTTTCTATTTATTGCAGCGCTACCAGCAGCCAGCAATTCCCTATCCTGAGTTCGTGGCACAATCGTTGATGAACCGTGACTGGATGCCGGGATGCCTCCAGCATCACTTTGATGCGGTACTGGGCCGGTGCGCGCAACGTCAGATGCTGCCAACCTTCATCAGGAAACTGCTTGTGGCGTTGTACCCAACAACCTACCGCAGGAAACGCCTGAGCGACCTCGGCCATGAACAACGTCTGATAATAGCACATGCGGTAGGGTGTTGGGTGACGGTGGTCCCTGATGTTGGAAGGCAGCTTAGCTGGCCATGGCTTAATAGCTCGATAGCCTACGCTATCTCGGCTGCCCGTCACATGGCCGATGAGGACAATGTATTTTTAACTGGGCACATCGACCTTATTCATCCCCCGGCTATGTTCGGCATAGCTCGCTTGCATGACAGTGGTATGGGGGGAGAATAATTGTGTTGCTAAATAAATAAATGAAATAAACCTATAAAAAGAAAATATACTTACCTGCTGCACCTGAAAAAAAGAAAATATACTTACCTGCTGCACCTGAAAAAAAGAAAATATACCTACCTGCTGCACCTGAAAAAAAGAAAATATACCTACCTGCTGTCGTCGTCGGGGTTGGTGTCCGTGAGATTGACCGTGGCTAGGTACCAGTTGACTTGCTAGGTACCAGTTGACATTTCCCATCGACCAATACTGCATTCATATGCCATGCCACCAACCCGCGGTACTCGGTGCTGCTCTCGGGATCGGTGTCCCTCGGCCTGTGACCATCTTAGGCCGATGGGATCAGCTCTGGCATGGGTGAGATGGCTTGGCGGGACCCCAGCTGTATTTCCCTACGGCCTAATGTGCATTTTTTTCAGATTCATGCTTTGGTTCAACTGACTGAGTTGAGCCGCAGAGTGGATGGTACAATTGGCTGAGTTGAGCCGCAGAGTGGAGTGTGTCCCTCGGCCTGAGACCAGTATAGGCCGATGGAATGACCTGTAGCATGTGCCAGATGGCTTGGCGGGACCCCAGCTGCATTTGCATACGGCCTAATATGCGCCAACTACCCACGGACGGACTGGGAAAAAAGCCCAGCCCAGCGCGGTTCGCCAGGCAGCTGGGCTGTGCATCATACGGCACGAGGAACGATTTTAAGAGGTGAAACGTTGTGGTGAGGTTGGACGATTACGTTGAGGAGTGCTTCGCGCACATACTCGCTCGCTCGTAGACCATGCCACCAATACGCTGCCGGTCCTCAGTGTACTTACAATACTAACAAAACACACCACCATTGTCCCATTGTGGTGCTCAGCTCGGCTCACCTATTGAAGTCAAACCGAACAATGACTTTCGTTTACTGGCCATATAGCTAAAACTAGCTACATGTCAGTAAAGTAGGTCAGTGTTCGATTCAACCATGTTGCCATATGTGGTACGTTTGTGTTTGTAGAACAAATCAAAGTAACCATACATTTTTCTTTGTTTTTTGACAGTCAAATCGTGTGAAGATGCCGGCAACGACACGTTCCATGTGGTGGGAGCAGGGGCCACCATCACGGTCGCCATCGCCGCCGCCGCCATCAGACCGTCGGCGAAAGAGACGTCGGAGTCAGTCACGGGCCACACCGCCGATAGCGCCGTCCCCGCAGCCTGGTGGGAGCCGCAGTCTGCGGCGAAGATTACGCCGTCGACGGGCCGCCACGCCGGCCACGCCGCGAGAACCGTCCCCGCAGCCTGGCCCCTCTACAGCCAGGGAATGGTCCCCGCAGCATGGCCCCTCTACAGCCAGGGAATGGTCCCCGCAGCCTGGGCCAGTCACATCCAGCCCGCAGCCTGGACCGTCGTCGAGGCGAAACACGCAGTCTCCATTGTCGTGCTGTGGCGCGGCGGGACGATTAGCGACAATGGAGCTGCGTTTCGGTGTGATGGTGTCTCAAATGGCAGAACTACGGAGAGATCTGGATACGGCTATCGTCGAGATTGCTCGGCTCAGTGAGCAGCAGAACGTGCGCCAGTCAGTGGAGCAGCCCATCGCGGTGAGTAAACTAAGCCTAACTTAACCTAAACTAATCCTAACTTAACTAATACTTACCTTTTCTATTTATTGCAGCGCTACCAGCAGCCAGCAATTCCCTATCCTGAGTTCGTGGCACAATCGTTGATGAACCGTGACTGGATGCCGGGATGCCTCCAGCATCACTTTGATGCGGTACTGGGCCGGTGCGCGCAACGTCAGATGCTGCCAACCTTCATCAGGAAACTGCTTGTGGCGTTGTACCCAACAACCTACCGCAGGAAACGCCTGAGCGACCTCGGCCATGAACAACGTCTGATAATAGCACATGCGGTAGGGTGTTGGGTGACGGTGGTCCCTGATGTTGGAAGGCAGCTTAGCTGGCCATGGCTTAATAGCTCGATAGCCTACGCTATCTCGGCTGCCCGTCACATGGCCGATGAGGACAATGTATTTTTAACTGGGCACATCGACCTTATTCATCCCCCGGCTATGTTCGGCATAGCTCGCTTGCATGACAGTGGTATGGGGGGAGAATAATTGTGTTGCTAAATAAATAAATGAAATAAACCTATAAAAAGAAAATATACTTACCTGCTGCACCTGAAAAAAAGAAAATATACTTACCTGCTGCACCTGAAAAAAAGAAAATATACCTACCTGCTGCACCTGAAAAAAAGAAAATATACCTACCTGCTGTCGTCGTCGGGGTTGGTGTCCGTGAGATTGACCGTGGCTAGGTACCAGTTGACTTGCTAGGTACCAGTTGACATTTCCCATCGACCAATACTGCATTCATATGCCATGCCACCAACCCGCGGTACTCGGTGCTGCTCTCGGGATCGGTGTCCCTCGGCCTGTGACCATCTTAGGCCGATGGGATCAGCTCTGGCATGGGTGAGATGGCTTGGCGGGACCCCAGCTGTATTTCCCTACGGCCTAATGTGCATTTTTTTTTCAGATTCATGCTTTGGTTCAACTGACTGAGTTGAGCCGCAGAGTGGATGGTACAATTGGCTGAGTTGAGCCGCAGAGTGGAGTGTGTCCCTCGGCCTGAGACCAGTATAGGCCGATGGAATGACCTGTAGCATGTGCCAGATGGCTTGGCGGGACCCCAGCTGCATTTGCATACGGCCTAATATGCGCCAACTACCCACGGACGGACTGGGAAAAAAGCCCAGCCCAGCGCGGTTCGCCAGGCAGCTGGGCTGTGCATCATACGGCACGAGGAACGATTTTAAGAGGTGAAACGTTGTGGTGAGGTTGGACGATTACGTTGAGGAGTGCTTCGCGCACATACTCGCTCGCTCGTAGACCATGCCACCAATACGCTGCCGGTCCTCAGTGTACTTACAATACTAACAAAACACACCACCATTGTCCCATTGTGGTGCTCAGCTCGGCTCACCTATTGAAGTCAAACCGAACAATGACTTTCGTTTACTGGCCATATAGCTAAAACTAGCTACATGTCAGTAAAGTAGGTCAGTGTTCGATTCAACCATGTTGCCATATGTGGTACGTTTGTGTTTGTAGAACAAATCAAAGTAACCATACATTTTTCTTTGTTTTTTGACAGTCTAATCGTGTGAAGATGCCGGCAACGACACGTTCCATGTGGTGGGAGCAGGGGCCACCATCACGGTCGCCATCGCCGCCGCCGCCATCAGACCGTCGGCGAAAGAGACGTCGGAGTCAGTCACGGGCCACACCGCCGATAGCGCCGTCCCCGCAGCCTGGTGGGAGCCGCAGTCTGCGGCGAAGATTACGCCGTCGACGGGCCGCCACGCCGGCCACGCCGCGAGAACCGTCCCCGCAGCCTGGCCCCTCTACAGCCAGGGAATGGTCCCCGCAGCATGGCCCCTCTACAGCCAGGGAATGGTCCCCGCAGCCTGGGCCAGTCACATCCAGCCCGCAGCCTGGACCGTCGTCGAGGCGAAACACGCAGTCTCCATTGTCGTGCTGTGGCGCGGCGGGACGATTAGCGACAATGGAGCTGCGTTTCGGTGTGATGGTGTCTCAAATGGCAGAACTACGGAGAGATCTGGATACGGCTATCGTCGAGATTGCTCGGCTCAGCGAGCAGCAGAACGTGCGCCAGTCAGTGGAGCAGCCCATCGCGGTGAGTAAACTAAGCCTAACTTAACCTAAACTAATCCTAACTTAACTAATACTTACCTTTTCTATTTATTGCAGCGCTACCAGCAGCCAGCAATTCCCTATCCTGAGTTCGTGGCACAATCGTTGATGAACCGTGACTGGATGCCGGGATGCCTCCAGCATCACTTTGATGCGGTACTGGGCCGGTGCGCGCAACGTCAGATGCTGCCAACCTTCATCAGGAAACTGCTTGTGGCGTTGTACCCAACAACCTACCGCAGGAAACGCCTGAGCGACCTCGGCCATGAACAACGTCTGATAATAGCACATGCGGTAGGGTGTTGGGTGACGGTGGTCCCTGATGTTGGAAGGCAGCTTAGCTGGCCATGGCTTAATAGCTCGATAGCCTACGCTATCTCGGCTGCCCGTCACATGGCCGATGAGGACAATGTATTTTTAACTGGGCACATCGACCTTATTCATCCCCCGGCTATGTTCGGCATAGCTCGCTTGCATGACAGTGGTATGGGGGGAGAATAATTGTGTTGCTAAATAAATAAATGAAATAAACCTATAAAAAGAAAATATACTTACCTGCTGCACTTGAAAAAAAGAAAATATACTTACCTGCTGCACCTGAAAAAAAGAAAATATACCTACCTGCTGCACCTGAAAAAAAGAAAATATACCTACCTGCTGTCGTCGTCGGGGTTGGTGTCCGTGAGATTGACCGTGGCTAGGTACCAGTTGACTTGCTAGGTACCAGTTGACATTTCCCATCGACCAATACTGCATTCATATGCCATGCCACCAACCCGCGGTACTCGGTGCTGCTCTCGGGATCGGTGTCCCTCGGCCTGTGACCATCTTAGGCCGATGGGATCAGCTCTGGCATGGGTGAGATGGCTTGGCGGGACCCCAGCTGTATTTCCCTACGGCCTAATGTGCATTTTTTTTCAGATTCATGCTTTGGTTCAACTGACTGAGTTGAGCCGCAGAGTGGATGGTACAATTGGCTGAGTTGAGCCGCAGAGTGGAGTGTGTCCCTCGGCCTGAGACCAGTATAGGCCGATGGAATGACCTGTAGCATGTGCCAGATGGCTTGGCGGGACCCCAGCTGCATTTGCATACGGCCTAATATGCGCCAACTACCCACGGACGGACTGGGAAAAAAGCCCAGCCCAGCGCGGTTCGCCAGGCAGCTGGGCTGTGCATCATACGGCACGAGGAACGATTTTAAGAGGTGAAACGTTGTGGTGAGGTTGGACGATTACGTTGAGGAGTGCTTCGCGCACATACTCGCTCGCTCGTAGACCATGCCACCAATACGCTGCCGGTCCTCAGTGTACTTACAATACTAACAAAACACACCACCATTGTCCCATTGTGGTGCTCAGCTCGGCTCACCTATTGAAGTCAAACCGAACAATGACTTTCGTTTACTGGCCATATAGCTAAAACTAGCTACATGTCAGTAAAGTAGGTCAGTGTTCGATTCAACCATGTTGCCATATGTGGTACGTTTGTGTTTGTAGAACAAATCAAAGTAACCATACATTTTTCTTTGTTTTTTGACAGTCTAATCGTGTGAAGATGCCGGCAACGACACGTTCCATGTGGTGGGAGCAGGGGCCACCATCACGGTCGCCATCGCCGCCGCCGCCATCAGACCGTCGGCGAAAGAGACGTCGGAGTCAGTCACGGGCCACACCGCCGATAGCGCCGTCCCCGCAGCCTGGTGGGAGCCGCAGTCTGCGGCGAAGATTACGCCGTCGACGGGCCGCCACGCCGGCCACGCCGCGAGAACCGTCCCCGCAGCCTGGCCCCTCTACAGCCAGGGAATGGTCCCCGCAGCATGGCCCCTCTACAGCCAGGGAATGGTCCCCGCAGCCTGGGCCAGTCACATCCAGCCCGCAGCCTGGACCGTCGTCGAGGCGAAACACGCAGTCTCCATTGTCGTGCTGTGGCGCGGCGGGACGATTAGCGACAATGGAGCTGCGTTTCGGTGTGATGGTGTCTCAAATGGCAGAACTACGGAGAGATCTGGATACGGCTATCGTCGAGATTGCTCGGCTCAGCGAGCAGCAGAACGTGCGCCAGTCAGTGGAGCAGCCCATCGCGGTGAGTAAACTAAGCCTAACTTAACCTAAACTAATCCTAACTTAACTAATACTTACCTTTTCTATTTATTGCAGCGCTACCAGCAGCCAGCAATTCCCTATCCTGAGTTCGTGGCACAATCGTTGATGAACCGTGACTGGATGCCGGGATGCCTCCAGCATCACTTTGATGCGGTACTGGGTCGGTGCGCGCAACGTCAGATGCTGCCAACCTTCATCAGGAAACTGCTTGTGGCGTTGTACCCAACAACCTACCGCAGGAAACGCCTGAGCGACCTCGGCCATGAACAACGTCTGATAATAGCACATGCGGTAGGGTGTTGGGTGACGGTGGTCCCTGATGTTGGAAGGCAGCTTAGCTGGCCATGGCTTAATAGCTCGATAGCCTACGCTATCTCGGCTGCCCGTCACATGGCCGATGAGGACAATGTATTTTTAACTGGGCACATCGACCTTATTCATCCCCCGGCTATGTTCGGCATAGCTCGCTTGCATGACAGTGGTATGGGGGGAGAATAATTGTGTTGCTAAATAAATAAATGAAATAAACCTATAAAAAGAAAATATACTTACCTGCTGCACCTGAAAAAAAGAAAATATACTTACCTGCTGCACCTGAAAAAAAGAAAATATACCTACCTGCTGCACCTGAAAAAAAGAAAATATACCTACCTGCTGTCGTCGTCGGGGTTGGTGTCCGTGAGATTGACCGTGGCTAGGTACCAGTTGACTTGCTAGGTACCAGTTGACATTTCCCATCGACCAATACTGCATTCATATGCCACCAACCCGCGGTACTCGGTGCTGCTCTCGGGATCGGTGTCCCTCGGCCTGTGACCATCTTAGGCCGATGGGATCAGCTCTGGCATGGGTGAGATGGCTTGGCGGGACCCCAGCTGTATTTCCCTACGGCCTAATGTGCATTTTTTTCAGATTCATGCTTTGGTTCAACTGACTGAGTTGAGCCGCAGAGTGGATGGTACAATTGGCTGAGTTGAGCCGCAGAGTGGAGTGTGTCCCTCGGCCTGAGACCAGTATAGGCCGATGGAATGACCTGTAGCATGTGCCAGATGGCTTGGCGGGACCCCAGCTGCATTTGCATACGGCCTAATATGCGCCAACTACCCACGGACGGACTGGGAAAAAAGCCCAGCCCAGCGCGGTTCGCCAGGCAGCTGGGCTGTGCATCATACGGCACGAGGAACGATTTTAAGAGGTGAAACGTTGTGGTGAGGTTGGACGATTACGTTGAGGAGTGCTTCGCGCACATACTCGCTCGCTCGTAGACCATGCCACCAATACGCTGCCGGTCCTCAGTGTACTTACAATACTAACAAAACACACCACCATTGTCCCATTGTGGTGCTCAGCTCGGCTCACCTATTGAAGTCAAACCGAACAATGACTTTCGTTTACTGGCCATATAGCTAAAACTAGCTACATGTCAGTAAAGTAGGTCAGTGTTCGATTCAACCATGTTGCCATATGTGGTACGTTTGTGTTTGTAGAACAAATCAAAGTAACCATACATTTTTCTTTGTTTTTTGACAGTCTAATCGTGTGAAGATGCCGGCAACGACACGTTCCATGTGGTGGGAGCAGGGGCCACCATCACGGTCGCCATCGCCGCCGCCGCCATCAGACCGTCGGCGAAAGAGACGTCGGAGTCAGTCACGGGCCACACCGCCGATAGCGCCGTCCCCGCAGCCTGGTGGGAGCCGCAGTCTGCGGCGAAGATTACGCCGTCGACGGGCCGCCACGCCAGCCACGCCGCGAGAACCGTCCCCGCAGCCTGGCCCCTCTACAGCCAGGGAATGGTCCCCGCAGCATGGCCCCTCTACAGCCAGGGAATGGTCCCCGCAGCCTGGGCCAGTCACATCCAGCCCGCAGCCTGGACCGTCGTCGAGGCGAAACACGCAGTCTCCATTGTCGTGCTGTGGCGCGGCGGGACGATTAGCGACAATGGAGCTGCGTTTCGGTGTGATGGTGTCTCAAATGGCAGAACTACGGAGAGATCTGGATACGGCTATCGTCGAGATTGCTCGGCTCAGCGAGCAGCAGAACGTGCGCCAGTCAGTGGAGCAGCCCATCGCGGTGAGTAAACTAAGCCTAACTTAACCTAAACTAATCCTAACTTAACTAATACTTACCTTTTCTATTTATTGCAGCGCTACCAGCAGCCAGCAATTCCCTATCCTGAGTTCGTGGCACAATCGTTGATGAACCGTGACTGGATGCCGGGATGCCTCCAGCATCACTTTGATGCGGTACTGGGCCGGTGCGCGCAACGTCAGATGCTGCCAACCTTCATCAGGAAACTGCTTGTGGCGTTGTACCCAACAACCTACCGCAGGAAACGCCTGAGCGACCTCGGCCATGAACAACGTCTGATAATAGCACATGCGGTAGGGTGTTGGGTGACGGTGGTCCCTGATGTTGGAAGGCAGCTTAGCTGGCCATGGCTTAATAGCTCGATAGCCTACGCTATCTCGGCTGCCCGTCACATGGCCGATGAGGACAATGTATTTTTAACTGGGCACATCGACCTTATTCATCCCCCGGCTATGTTCGGCATAGCTCGCTTGCATGACAGTGGTATGGGGGGAGAATAATTGTGTTGCTAAATAAATAAATGAAATAAACCTATAAAAAGAAAATATACTTACCTGCTGCACTTGAAAAAAAGAAAATATACTTACCTGCTGCACCTGAAAAAAAGAAAATATACCTACCTGCTGCACCTGAAAAAAAGAAAATATACCTACCTGCTGTCGTCGTCGGGGTTGGTGTCCGTGAGATTGACCGTGGCTAGGTACCAGTTGACTTGCTAGGTACCAGTTGACATTTCCCATCGACCAATACTGCATTCATATGCCATGCCACCAACCCGCGGTACTCGGTGCTGCTCTCGGGATCGGTGTCCCTCGGCCTGTGACCATCTTAGGCCGATGGGATCAGCTCTGGCATGGGTGAGATGGCTTGGCGGGACCCCAGCTGTATTTCCCTACGGCCTAATGTGCATTTTTTTTCAGATTCATGCTTTGGTTCAACTGACTGAGTTGAGCCGCAGAGTGGATGGTACAATTGGCTGAGTTGAGCCGCAGAGTGGAGTGTGTCCCTCGGCCTGAGACCAGTATAGGCCGATGGAATGACCTGTAGCATGTGCCAGATGGCTTGGCGGGACCCCAGCTGCATTTGCATACGGCCTAATATGCGCCAACTACCCACGGACGGACTGGGAAAAAAGCCCAGCCCAGCGCGGTTCGCCAGGCAGCTGGGCTGTGCATCATACGGCACGAGGAACGATTTTAAGAGGTGAAACGTTGTGGTGAGGTTGGACGATTACGTTGAGGAGTGCTTCGCGCACATACTCGCTCGCTCGTAGACCATGCCACCAATACGCTGCCGGTCCTCAGTGTACTTACAATACTAACAAAACACACCACCATTGTCCCATTGTGGTGCTCAGCTCGGCTCACCTATTGAAGTCAAACCGAACAATGACTTTCGTTTACTGGCCATATAGCTAAAACTAGCTACATGTCAGTAAAGTAGGTCAGTGTTCGATTCAACCATGTTGCCATATGTGGTACGTTTGTGTTTGTAGAACAAATCAAAGTAACCATACATTTTTCTTTGTTTTTTGACAGTCTAATCGTGTGAAGATGCCGGCAACGACACGTTCCATGTGGTGGGAGCAGGGGCCACCATCACGGTCGCCATCGCCGCCGCCGCCATCAGACCGTCGGCGAAAGAGACGTCGGAGTCAGTCACGGGCCACACCGCCGATAGCGCCGTCCCCGCAGCCTGGTGGGAGCCGCAGTCTGCGGCGAAGATTACGCCGTCGACGGGCCGCCACGCCGGCCACGCCGCGAGAACCGTCCCCGCAGCCTGGCCCCTCTACAGCCAGGGAATGGTCCCCGCAGCATGGCCCCTCTACAGCCAGGGAATGGTCCCCGCAGCCTGGGCCAGTCACATCCAGCCCGCAGCCTGGACCGTCGTCGAGGCGAAACACGCAGTCTCCATTGTCGTGCTGTGGCGCGGCGGGACGATTAGCGACAATGGAGCTGCGTTTCGGTGTGATGGTGTCTCAAATGGCAGAACTACGGAGAGATCTGGATACGGCTATCGTCGAGATTGCTCGGCTCAGCGAGCAGCAGAACGTGCGCCAGTCAGTGGAGCAGCCCATCGCGGTGAGTAAACTAAGCCTAACTTAACCTAAACTAATCCTAACTTAACTAATACTTACCTTTTCTATTTATTGCAGCGCTACCAGCAATTCCCTATCCTGAGTTCGTGGCACAATCGTTGATGAACCGTGACTGGATGCCGGGATGCCTCCAGCATCACTTTGATGCGGTACTGGGTCGGTGCGCGCAACGTCAGATGCTGCCAACCTTCATCAGGAAACTGCTTGTGGCGTTGTACCCAACAACCTACCGCAGGAAACGCCTGAGCGACCTCGGCCATGAACAACGTCTGATAATAGCACATGCGGTAGGGTGTTGGGTGACGGTGGTCCCTGATGTTGGAAGGCAGCTTAGCTGGCCATGGCTTAATAGCTCGATAGCCTACGCTATCTCGGCTGCCCGTCACATGGCCGATGAGGACAATGTATTTTTAACTGGGCACATCGACCTTATTCATCCCCCGGCTATGTTCGGCATAGCTCGCTTGCATGACAGTGGTATGGGGGGAGAATAATTGTGTTGCTAAATAAATAAATGAAATAAACCTATAAAAAGAAAATATACTTACCTGCTGCACCTGAAAAAAAGAAAATATACTTACCTGCTGCACCTGAAAAAAAGAAAATATACCTACCTGCTGCACCTGAAAAAAAGAAAATATACCTACCTGCTGTCGTCGTCGGGGTTGGTGTCCGTGAGATTGACCGTGGCTAGGTACCAGTTGACTTGCTAGGTACCAGTTGACATTTCCCATCGACCAATACTGCATTCATATGCCATGCCACCAACCCGCGGTACTCGGTGCTGCTCTCGGGATCGGTGTCCCTCGGCCTGTGACCATCTTAGGCCGATGGGATCAGCTCTGGCATGGGTGAGATGGCTTGGCGGGACCCCAGCTGTATTTCCCTACGGCCTAATGTGCATTTTTTTCAGATTCATGCTTTGGTTCAACTGACTGAGTTGAGCCGCAGAGTGGATGGTACAATTGGCTGAGTTGAGCCGCAGAGTGGAGTGTGTCCCTTAGGCCTGAGACCAGTATAGGCCGATGGAATGACCTGTAGCATGTGCCAGATGGCTTGGCGGGACCCCAGCTGCATTTGCATACGGCCTAATATGCGCCAACTACCCACGGACGGACTGGGAAAAAAGCCCAGCCCAGCGCGGTTCGCCAGGCAGCTGGGCTGTGCATCATACGGCACGAGGAACGATTTTAAGAGGTGAAACGTTGTGGTGAGGTTGGACGATTACGTTGAGGAGTGCTTCGCGCACATACTCGCTCGCTCGTAGACCATGCCACCAATACGCTGCCGGTCCTCAGTGTACTTACAATACTAACAAAACACACCACCATTGTCCCATTGTGGTGCTCAGCTCGGCTCACCTATTGAAGTCAAACCGAACAATGACTTTCGTTTACTGGCCATATAGCTAAAACTAGCTACATGTCAGTAAAGTAGGTCAGTGTTCGATTCAACCATGTTGCCATATGTGGTACGTTTGTGTTTGTAGAACAAATCAAAGTAACCATACATTTTTCTTTGTTTTTTGACAGTCTAATCGTGTGAAGATGCCGGCAACAACACGTTCCATGTGGTGGGAGCAGGGGCCACCATCACGGTCGCCATCGCCGCCGCCGCCATCAGACCGTCGGCGAAAGAGACGTCGGAGTCAGTCACGGGCCACACCGCCGATAGCGCCGTCCCCGCAGCCTGGTGGGAGCCGCAGTCTGCGGCGAAGATTACGCCGTCGACGGGCCGCCACGCCGGCCACGCCGCGAGAACCGTCCCCGCAGCCTGGCCCCTCTACAGCCAGGGAATGGTCCCCGCAGCATGGCCCCTCTACAGCCAGGGAATGGTCCCCGCAGCCTGGGCCAGTCACATCCAGCCCGCAGCCTGGACCGTCGTCGAGGCGAAACACGCAGTCTCCATTGTCGTGCTGTGGCGCGGCGGGACGATTAGCGACAATGGAGCTGCGTTTCGGTGTGATGGTGTCTCAAATGGCAGAACTACGGAGAGATCTGGATACGGCTATCGTCGAGATTGCTCGGCTCAGCGAGCAGCAGAACGTGCGCCAGTCAGTGGAGCAGCCCATCGCGGTGAGTAAACTAAGCCTAACTTAACCTAAACTAATCCTAACTTAACTAATACTTACCTTTTCTATTTATTGCAGCGCTACCAGCAGCCAGCAATTCCCTATCCTGAGTTCGTGGCACAATCGTTGATGAACCGTGACTGGATGCCGGGATGCCTCCAGCATCACTTTGATGCGGTACTGGGCCGGTGCGCGCAACGTCAGATGCTGCCAACCTTCATCAGGAAACTGCTTGTGGCGTTGTACCCAACAACCTACCGCAGGAAACGCCTGAGCGACCTCGGCCATGAACAACGTCTGATAATAGCACATGCGGTAGGGTGTTGGGTGACGGTGGTCCCTGATGTTGGAAGGCAGCTTAGCTGGCCATGGCTTAATAGCTCGATAGCCTACGCTATCTCGGCTGCCCGTCACATGGCCGATGAGGACAATGTATTTTTAACTGGGCACATCGACCTTATTCATCCCCCGGCTATGTTCGGCATAGCTCGCTTGCATGACAGTGGTATGGGGGGAGAATAATTGTGTTGCTAAATAAATAAATGAAATAAACCTATAAAAAGAAAATATACTTACCTGCTGCACCTGAAAAAAAGAAAATATACTTACCTGCTGCACCTGAAAAAAAGAAAATATACCTACCTGCTGCACCTGAAAAAAAGAAAATATACCTACCTGCTGTCGTCGTCGGGGTTGGTGTCCGTGAGATTGACCGTGGCTAGGTACCAGTTGACTTGCTAGGTACCAGTTGACATTTCCCATCGACCAATACTGCATTCATATGCCATGCCACCAACCCGCGGTACTCGGTGCTGCTCTCGGGATCGGTGTCCCTCGGCCTGTGACCATCTTAGGCCGATGGGATCAGCTCTGGCATGGGTGAGATGGCTTGGCGGGACCCCAGCTGTATTTCCCTACGGCCTAATGTGCATTTTTTTCAGATTCATGCTTTGGTTCAACTGACTGAGTTGAGCCGCAGAGTGGATGGTACAATTGGCTGAGTTGAGCCGCAGAGTGGAGTGTGTCCCTCGGCCTGAGACCAGTATAGGCCGATGGAATGACCTGTAGCATGTGCCAGATGGCTTGGCGGGACCCCAGCTGCATTTGCATACGGCCTAATATGCGCCAACTACCCACGGACGGACTGGGAAAAAAGCCCAGCCCAGCGCGGTTCGCCAGGCAGCTGGGCTGTGCATCATACGGCACGAGGAACGATTTTAAGAGGTGAAACGTTGTGGTGAGGTTGGACGATTACGTTGAGGAGTGCTTCGCGCACATACTCGCTCGCTCGTAGACCATGCCACCAATACGCTGCCGGTCCTCAGTGTACTTACAATACTAACAAAACACACCACCATTGTCCCATTGTGGTGCTCAGCTCGGCTCACCTATTGAAGTCAAACCGAACAATGACTTTCGTTTACTGGCCATATAGCTAAAACTAGCTACATGTCAGTAAAGTAGGTCAGTGTTCGATTCAACCATGTTGCCATATGTGGTACGTTTGTGTTTGTAGAACAAATCAAAGTAACCATACATTTTTCTTTGTTTTTTGACAGTCTAATCGTGTGAAGATGCCGGCAACGACACGTTCCATGTGGTGGGAGCAGGGGCCACCATCACGGTCGCCATCGCCGCCGCCGCCATCAGACCGTCGGCGAAAGAGACGTCGGAGTCAGTCACGGGCCACACCGCCGATAGCGCCGTCCCCGCAGCCTGGTGGGAGCCGCAGTCTGCGGCGAAGATTACGCCGTCGACGGGCCGCCACGCCGGCCACGCCGCGAGAACCGTCCCCGCAGCCTGGCCCCTCTACAGCCAGGGAATGGTCCCCGCAGCATGGCCCCTCTACAGCCAGGGAATGGTCCCCGCAGCCTGGGCCAGTCACATCCAGCCCGCAGCCTGGACCGTCGTCGAGGCGAAACACGCAGTCTCCATTGTCGTGCTGTGGCGCGGCGGGACGATTAGCGACAATGGAGCTGCGTTTCGGTGTGATGGTGTCTCAAATGGCAGAACTACGGAGAGATCTGGATACGGCTATCGTCGAGATTGCTCGGCTCAGCGAGCAGCAGAACGTGCGCCAGTCAGTGGAGCAGCCCATCGCGGTGAGTAAACTAAGCCTAACTTAACCTAAACTAATCCTAACTTAACTAATACTTACCTTTTCTATTTATTGCAGCGCTACCAGCAGCCAGCAATTCCCTATCCTGAGTTCGTGGCACAATCGTTGATGAACCGTGACTGGATGCCGGGATGCCTCCAGCATCACTTTGATGCGGTACTGGGCCGGTGCGCGCAACGTCAGATGCTGCCAACCTTCATCAGGAAACTGCTTGTGGCGTTGTACCCAACAACCTACCGCAGGAAACGCCTGAGCGACCTCGGCCATGAACAACGTCTGATAATAGCACATGCGGTAGGGTGTTGGGTGACGGTGGTCCCTGATGTTGGAAGGCAGCTTAGCTGGCCATGGCTTAATAGCTCGATAGCCTACGCTATCTCGGCTGCCCGTCACATGGCCGATGAGGACAATGTATTTTTAACTGGGCACATCGACCTTATTCATCCCCCGGCTATGTTCGGCATAGCTCGCTTGCATGACAGTGGTATGGGGGGAGAATAATTGTGTTGCTAAATAAATAAATGAAATAAACCTATAAAAAGAAAATATACTTACCTGCTGCACCTGAAAAAAAGAAAATATACTTACCTGCTGCACCTGAAAAAAAGAAAATATACCTACCTGCTGCACCTGAAAAAAAGAAAATATACCTACCTGCTGTCGTCGTCGGGGTTGGTGTCCGTGAGATTGACCGTGGCTAGGTACCAGTTGACTTGCTAGGTACCAGTTGACATTTCCCATCGACCAATACTGCATTCATATGCCATGCCACCAACCCGCGGTACTCGGTGCTGCTCTCGGGATCGGTGTCCCTCGGCCTGTGACCATCTTAGGCCGATGGGATCAGCTCTGGCATGGGTGAGATGGCTTGGCGGGACCCCAGCTGTATTTCCCTACGGCCTAATGTGCATTTTTTTCAGATTCATGCTTTGGTTCAACTGACTGAGTTGAGCCGCAGAGTGGATGGTACAATTGGCTGAGTTGAGCCGCAGAGTGGAGTGTGTCCCTCGGCCTGAGACCAGTATAGGCCGATGGAATGACCTGTAGCATGTGCCAGATGGCTTGGCGGGACCCCAGCTGCATTTGCATACGGCCTAATATGCGCCAACTACCCACGGACGGACTGGGAAAAAAGCCCAGCCCAGCGCGGTTCGCCAGGCAGCTGGGCTGTGCATCATACGGCACGAGGAACGATTTTAAGAGGTGAAACGTTGTGGTGAGGTTGGACGATTACGTTGAGGAGTGCTTCGCGCACATACTCGCTCGCTCGTAGACCATGCCACCAATACGCTGCCGGTCCTCAGTGTACTTACAATACTAACAAAACACACCACCATTGTCCCATTGTGGTGCTCAGCTCGGCTCACCTATTGAAGTCAAACCGAACAATGACTTTCGTTTACTAGCTAAAACTAGCTACATGTCAGTAAAGTAGGTCAGTGTTCGATTCAACCATGTTGCCATATGTGGTACGTTTGTGTTTGTAGAACAAATCAAAGTAACCATACATTTTTCTTTGTTTTTTGACAGTCTAATCGTGTGAAGATGCCGGCAACGACACGTTCCATGTGGTGGGAGCAGGGGCCACCATCACGGTCGCCATCGCCGCCGCCGCCATCAGACCGTCGGCGAAAGAGACGTCGGAGTCAGTCACGGGCCACACCGCCGATAGCGCCGTCCCCGCAGCCTGGTGGGAGCCGCAGTCTGCGGCGAAGATTACGCCGTCGACGGGCCGCCACGCCGGCCACGCCGCGAGAACCGTCCCCGCAGCCTGGCCCCTCTACAGCCAGGGAATGGTCCCCGCAGCATGGCCCCTCTACAGCCAGGGAATGGTCCCCGCAGCCTGGGCCAGTCACATCCAGCCCGCAGCCTGGACCGTCGTCGAGGCGAAACACGCAGTCTCCATTGTCGTGCTGTGGCGCGGCGGGACGATTAGCGACAATGGAGCTGCGTTTCGGTGTGATGGTGTCTCAAATGGCAGAACTACGGAGAGATCTGGATACGGCTATCGTCGAGATTGCTCGGCTCAGCGAGCAGCAGAACGTGCGCCAGTCAGTGGAGCAGCCCATCGCGGTGAGTAAACTAAGCCTAACTTAACCTAAACTAATCCTAACTTAACTAATACTTACCTTTTCTATTTATTGCAGCGCTACCAGCAGCCAGCAATTCCCTATCCTGAGTTCGTGGCACAATCGTTGATGAACCGTGACTGGATGCCGGGATGCCTCCAGCATCACTTTGATGCGGTACTGGGCCGGTGCGCGCAACGTCAGATGCTGCCAACCTTCATCAGGAAACTGCTTGTGGCGTTGTACCCAACAACCTACCGCAGGAAACGCCTGAGCGACCTCGGCCATGAACAACGTCTGATAATAGCACATGCGGTAGGGTGTTGGGTGACGGTGGTCCCTGATGTTGGAAGGCAGCTTAGCTGGCCATGGCTTAATAGCTCGATAGCCTACGCTATCTCGGCTGCCCGTCACATGGCCGATGAGGACAATGTATTTTTAACTGGGCACATCGACCTTATTCATCCCCCGGCTATGTTCGGCATAGCTCGCTTGCATGACAGTGGTATGGGGGGAGAATAATTGTGTTGCTAAATAAATAAATGAAATAAACCTATAAAAAGAAAATATACTTACCTGCTGCACCTGAAAAAAAGAAAATATACTTACCTGCTGCACCTGAAAAAAAGAAAATATACCTACCTGCTGCACCTGAAAAAAAGAAAATATACCTACCTGCTGTCGTCGTCGGGGTTGGTGTCCGTGAGATTGACCGTGGCTAGGTACCAGTTGACTTGCTAGGTACCAGTTGACATTTCCCATCGACCAATACTGCATTCATATGCCATGCCACCAACCCGCGGTACTCGGTGCTGCTCTCGGGATCGGTGTCCCTCGGCCTGTGACCATCTTAGGCCGATGGGATCAGCTCTGGCATGGGTGAGATGGCTTGGCGGGACCCCAGCTGTATTTCCCTACGGCCTAATGTGCATTTTTTTCAGATTCATGCTTTGGTTCAACTGACTGAGTTGAGCCGCAGAGTGGATGGTACAATTGGCTGAGTTGAGCCGCAGAGTGGAGTGTGTCCCTCGGCCTGAGACCAGTATAGGCCGATGGAATGACCTGTAGCATGTGCCAGATGGCTTGGCGGGACCCCAGCTGCATTTGCATACGGCCTAATATGCGCCAACTACCCACGGACGGACTGGGAAAAAAGCCCAGCCCAGCGCGGTTCGCCAGGCAGCTGGGCTGTGCATCATACGGCACGAGGAACGATTTTAAGAGGTGAAACGTTGTGGTGAGGTTGGACGATTACGTTGAGGAGTGCTTCGCGCACATACTCGCTCGCTCGTAGACCATGCCACCAATACGCTGCCGGTCCTCAGTGTACTTACAATACTAACAAAACACACCACCATTGTCCCATTGTGGTGCTCAGCTCGGCTCACCTATTGAAGTCAAACCGAACAATGACTTTCGTTTACTGGCCATATAGCTAAAACTAGCTACATGTCAGTAAAGTAGGTCAGTGTTCGATTCAACCATGTTGCCATATGTGGTACGTTTGTGTTTGTAGAACAAATCAAAGTAACCATACATTTTTCTTTGTTTTTTGACAGTCTAATCGTGTGAAGATGCCGGCAACGACACGTTCCATGTGGTGGGAGCAGGGGCCACCATCACGGTCGCCATCGCCGCCGCCGCCATCAGACCGTCGGCGAAAGAGACGTCGGAGTCAGTCACGGGCCACACCGCCGATAGCGCCGTCCCCGCAGCCTGGTGGGAGCCGCAGTCTGCGGCGAAGATTACGCCGTCGACGGGCCGCCACGCCGGCCACGCCGCGAGAACCGTCCCCGCAGCCTGGCCCCTCTACAGCCAGGGAATGGTCCCCGCAGCATGGCCCCTCTACAGCCAGGGAATGGTCCCCGCAGCCTGGGCCAGTCACATCCAGCCCGCAGCCTGGACCGTCGTCGAGGCGAAACACGCAGTCTCCATTGTCGTGCTGTGGCGCGGCGGGACGATTAGCGACAATGGAGCTGCGTTTCGGTGTGATGGTGTCTCAAATGGCAGAACTACGGAGAGATCTGGATACGGCTATCGTCGAGATTGCTCGGCTCAGCGAGCAGCAGAACGTGCGCCAGTCAGTGGAGCAGCCCATCGCGGTGAGTAAACTAAGCCTAACTTAACCTAAACTAATCCTAACTTAACTAATACTTACCTTTTCTATTTATTGCAGCGCTACCAGCAGCCAGCAATTCCCTATCCTGAGTTCGTGGCACAATCGTTGATGAACCGTGACTGGATGCCGGGATGCCTCCAGCATCACTTTGATGCGGTACTGGGCCGGTGCGCGCAACGTCAGATGCTGCCAACCTTCATCAGGAAACTGCTTGTGGCGTTGTACCCAACAACCTACCGCAGGAAACGCCTGAGCGACCTCGGCCATGAACAACGTCTGATAATAGCACATGCGGTAGGGTGTTGGGTGACGGTGGTCCCTGATGTTGGAAGGCAGCTTAGCTGGCCATGGCTTAATAGCTCGATAGCCTACGCTATCTCGGCTGCCCGTCACATGGCCGATGAGGACAATGTATTTTTAACTGGGCACATCGACCTTATTCATCCCCCGGCTATGTTCGGCATAGCTCGCTTGCATGACAGTGGTATGGGGGGAGAATAATTGTGTTGCTAAATAAATAAATGAAATAAACCTATAAAAAGAAAATATACTTACCTGCTGCACCTGAAAAAAAGAAAATATACTTACCTGCTGCACCTGAAAAAAAGAAAATATACCTACCTGCTGCACCTGAAAAAAAGAAAATATACCTACCTGCTGTCGTCGTCGGGGTTGGTGTCCGTGAGATTGACCGTGGCTAGGTACCAGTTGACTTGCTAGGTACCAGTTGACATTTCCCATCGACCAATACTGCATTCATATGCCATGCCACCAACCCGCGGTACTCGGTGCTGCTCTCGGGATCGGTGTCCCTCGGCCTGTGACCATCTTAGGCCGATGGGATCAGCTCTGGCATGGGTGAGATGGCTTGGCGGGACCCCAGCTGTATTTCCCTACGGCCTAATGTGCATTTTTTTCAGATTCATGCTTTGGTTCAACTGACTGAGTTGAGCCGCAGAGTGGATGGTACAATTGGCTGAGTTGAGCCGCAGAGTGGAGTGTGTCCCTCGGCCTGAGACCAGTATAGGCCGATGGAATGACCTGTAGCATGTGCCAGATGGCTTGGCGGGACCCCAGCTGCATTTGCATACGGCCTAATATGCGCCAACTACCCACGGACGGACTGGGAAAAAAGCCCAGCCCAGCGCGGTTCGCCAGGCAGCTGGGCTGTGCATCATACGGCACGAGGAACGATTTTAAGAGGTGAAACGTTGTGGTGAGGTTGGACGATTACGTTGAAGAGTGCTTCGCGCACATACTCGCTCGCTCGTAGACCATGCCACCAATACGCTGCCGGTCCTCAGTGTACTTACAATACTAACAAAACACACCACCATTGTCCCATTGTGGTGCTCAGCTCGGCTCACCTATTGAAGTCAAACCGAACAATGACTTTCGTTTACTGGCCATATAGCTAAAACTAGCTACATGTCAGTAAAGTAGGTCAGTGTTCGATTCAACCATGTTGCCATATGTGGTACGTTTGTGTTTGTAGAACAAATCAAAGTAACCATACATTTTTCTTTGTTTTTTGACAGTCTAATCGTGTGAAGATGCCGGCAACGACACGTTCCATGTGGTGGGAGCAGGGGCCACCATCACGGTCGCCATCGCCGCCGCCGCCATCAGACCGTCGGCGAAAGAGACGTCGGAGTCAGTCACGGGCCACACCGCCGATAGCGCCGTCCCCGCAGCCTGGTGGGAGCCGCAGTCTGCGGCGAAGATTACGCCGTCGACGGGCCGCCACGCCGGCCACGCCGCGAGAACCGTCCCCGCAGCCTGGCCCCTCTACAGCCAGGGAATGGTCCCCGCAGCATGGCCCCTCTACAGCCAGGGAATGGTCCCCGCAGCCTGGGCCAGTCACATCCAGCCCGCAGCCTGGACCGTCGTCGAGGCGAAACACGCAGTCTCCATTGTCGTGCTGTGGCGCGGCGGGACGATTAGCGACAATGGAGCTGCGTTTCGGTGTGATGGTGTCTCAAATGGCAGAACTACGGAGAGATCTGGATACGGCTATCGTCGAGATTGCTCGGCTCAGCGAGCAGCAGAACGTGCACCAGTCAGTGGAGCAGCCCATCGCGGTGAGTAAACTAAGCCTAACTTAACCTAAACTAATCCTAACTTAACTAATACTTACCTTTTCTATTTATTGCAGCGCTACCAGCAGCCAGCAATTCCCTATCCTGAGTTCGTGGCACAATCGTTGATGAACCGTGACTGGATGCCGGGATGCCTCCAGCATCACTTTGATGCGGTACTGGGCCGGTGCGCGCAACGTCAGATGCTGCCAACCTTCATCAGGAAACTGCTTGTGGCGTTGTACCCAACAACCTACCGCAGGAAACGCCTGAGCGACCTCGGCCATGAACAACGTCTGATAATAGCACATGCGGTAGGGTGTTGGGTGACGGTGGTCCCTGATGTTGGAAGGCAGCTTAGCTGGCCATGGCTTAATAGCTCGATAGCCTACGCTATCTCGGCTGCCCGTCACATGGCCGATGAGGACAATGTATTTTTAACTGGGCACATCGACCTTATTCATCCCCCGGCTATGTTCGGCATAGCTCGCTTGCATGACAGTGGTATGGGGGGAGAATAATTGTGTTGCTAAATAAATAAATGAAATAAACCTATAAAAAGAAAATATACTTACCTGCTGCACCTGAAAAAAAGAAAATATACTTACCTGCTGCACCTGAAAAAAAGAAAATATACCTACCTGCTGCACCTGAAAAAAGAAAATATACCTACCTGCTGTCGTCGTCGGGGTTGGTGTCCGTGAGATTGACCGTGGCTAGGTACCAGTTGACTTGCTAGGTACCAGTTGACATTTCCCATCGACCAATACTGCATTCATATGCCATGCCACCAACCCGCGGTACTCGGTGCTGCTCTCGGGATCGGTGTCCTTCGGCCTGTGACCATCTTAGGCCGATGGGATCAGCTCTGGCATGGGTGAGATGGCTTGGCGGGACCCCAGCTGTATTTCCCTACGGCCTAATGTGCATTTTTTTCAGATTCATGCTTTGGTTCAACTGACTGAGTTGAGCCGCAGAGTGGATGGTACAATTGGCTGAGTTGAGCCGCAGAGTGGAGTGTGTCCCTCGGCCTGAGACCAGTATAGGCCGATGGAATGACCTGTAGCATGTGCCAGATGGCTTGGCGGGACCCCAGCTGCATTTGCATACGGCCTAATATGCGCCAACTACCCACGGACGGACTGGGAAAAAAGCCCAGCCCAGCGCGGTTCGCCAGGCAGCTGGGCTGTGCATCATACGGCACGAGGAACGATTTTAAGAGGTGAAACGTTGTGGTGAGGTTGGACGATTACGTTGAGGAGTGCTTCGCGCACATACTCGCTCGCTCGTAGACCATGCCACCAATACGCTGCCGGTCCTCAGTGTACTTACAATACTAACAAAACACACCACCATTGTCCCATTGTGGTGCTCAGCTCGGCTCACCTATTGAAGTCAAACCGAACAATGACTTTCGTTTACTGGCCATATAGCTAAAACTAGCTACATGTCAGTAAAGTAGGTCAGTGTTCGATTCAACCATGTTGCCATATGTGGTACGTTTGTGTTTGTAGAACAAATCAAAGTAACCATACATTTTTCTTTGTTTTTTGACAGTCTAATCGTGTGAAGATGCCGGCAACGAAACGTTCCATGTGGTGGGAGCAGGGGCCACCATCACGGTCGCCATCGCCGCCGCCGCCATCAGACCGTCGGCGAAAGAGACGTCGGAGTCAGTCACGGGCCACACCGCCGATAGCGCCGTCCCCACAGCCTGGTGGGAGCCGCAGTCTGCGGCGAAGATTACGCCGTCGACGGGCCGCCACGCCGGCCACGCCGCGAGAACCGTCCCCGCAGCCTGGCCCCTCTACAGCCAGGGAATGGTCCCCGCAGCATGGCCCCTCTACAGCCAGGGAATGGTCCCCGCAGCCTGGGCCAGTCACATCCAGCCCGCAGCCTGGACCGTCGTCGAGGCGAAACACGCAGTCTCCATTGTCGTGCTGTGGCGCGGCGGGACGATTAGCGACAATGGAGCTGCGTTTCGGTGTGATGGTGTCTCAAATGGCAGAACTACGGAGAGATCTGGATACGGCTATCGTCGAGATTGCTCGGCTCAGCGAGCAGCAGAACGTGCGCCAGTCAGTGGAGCAGCCCATCGCGGTGAGTAAACTAAGCCTAACTTAACCTAAACTAATCCTAACTTAACTAATACTTACCTTTTCTATTTATTGCAGCGCTACCAGCAGCCAGCAATTCCCTATCCCGAGTTCGTGGCACAATCGTTGATGAACCGTGACTGGATGCCGGGATGCCTCCAGCATCACTTTGATGCGGTACTGGGCCGGTGCGCGCAACGTCAGATGCTGCCAACCTTCATCAGGAAACTGCTTGTGGCGTTGTACCCAACAACCTACCGCAGGAAACGCCTGAGCGACCTCGGCCATGAACAACGTCTGATAATAGCACATGCGGTAGGGTGTTGGGTGACGGTGGTCCCTGATGTTGGAAGGCAGCTTAGCTGGCCATGGCTTAATAGCTCGATAGCCTACGCTATCTCGGCTGCCCGTCACATGGCCGATGAGGACAATATATTTTTAACTGGGCACATCGACCTTATTCATCCCCCGGCTATGTTCGGCATAGCTCGCTTGCATGACAGTGGTATGGGGGGAGAATAATTGTGTTGCTAAATAAATAAATGAAATAAACCTATAAAAAGAAAATATACTTACCTGCTGCACCTGAAAAAAAGAAAATATACTTACCTGCTACACCTGAAAAAAAGAAAATATACCTACCTGCTGCACCTGAAAAAAAGAAAATATACCTACCTGCTGTCGTCGTCGGGGTTGGTGTCCGTGAGATTGACCGTGGCTAGGTACCAGTTGACTTGCTAGGTACCAGTTGACATTTCTCATCGACCAATACTGCATTCATATGCCATGCCACCAACCCGCGGTACTCGGTGCTGCTCTCGGGATCGGTGTCCCTCGGCCTGTGACCATCTTAGGCCGATGGGATCAGCTCTGGCATGGGTGAGATGGCTTGGCGGGACCCCAGCTGTATTTCCCTACGGCCTAATGTGCATTTTTTTCAGATTCATGCTTTGGTTCAACTGACTGAGTTGAGCCGCAGAGTGGATGGTACAATTGGCTGAGTTGAGCCGCAGAGTGGAGTGTGTCCCTCGGCCTGAGACCAGTATAGGCCGATGGAATGACCTGTAGCATGTGCCAGATGGCTTGGCGGGACCCCAGCTGCATTTGCATACGGCCTAATATGCGCCAACTACCCACGGACGGACTGGGAAAAAAGCCCAGCCCAGCGCGGTTCGCCAGGCAGCTGGGCTGTGCATCATACGGCACGAGGAACGATTTTAAGAGGTGAAACGTTGTGGTGAGGTTGGACGATTACGTTGAGGAGTGCTTCGCGCACATACTCGCTCGCTCGTAGACCATGCCACCAATACGCTGCCGGTCCTCAGTGTACTTACAATACTAACAAAACACACCACCATTGTCCCATTGTGGTGCTCAGCTCGGCTCACCTATTGAAGTCAAACCGAACAATGACTTTCGTTTACTAGCCATATAGCTAAAACTAGCTACATGTCAGTAAAGTAGGTCAGTGTTCGATTCAACCATGTTGCCATATGTGGTACGTTTGTGTTTGTAGAACAAATCAAAGTAACCATACATTTTTCTTTGTTTTTTGACAGTCTAATCGTGTGAAGATGCCGGCAACGACACGTTCCATGTGGTGGGAGCAGGGGCCACCATCACGGTCGCCATCGCCGCCGCCGCCATCAGACCGTTGGCGAAAGAGACGTCGGAGTCAGTCACGGGCCACACCGCCGATAGCGCCGTCCCCGCAGCCTGGTGGGAGCCGCAGTCTGCGGCGAAGATTACGCCGTCGACGGGCCGCCACGCCGGCCACGCCGCGAGAACCGTCCCCGCAGCCTGGCCCCTCTACAGCCAGGGAATGGTCCCCGCAGCATGGCCCCTCTACAGCCAGGGAATGGTCCCCGCAGCCTGGGCCAGTCACATCCAGCCCGCAGCCTGGACCGTCGTCGAGGCGAAACACGCAGTCTCCATTGTCGTGCTGTGGCGCGGCGGGACGATTAGCGACAATGGAGCTGCGTTTCGGTGTGATGGTGTCTCAAATGGCAGAACTACGGAGAGATCTGGATACGGCTATCGTCGAGATTGCTCGGCTCAGCGAGCAGCAGAACGTGCGCCAGTCAGTGGAGCAGCCCATCGCGGTGAGTAAACTAAGCCTAACTTAACCTAAACTAATCCTAACTTAACTAATACTTACCTTTTCTATTTATTGCAGCGCTACCAGCAGCCAGCAATTCCCTATCCTGAGTTCGTGGCACAATCGTTGATGAACCGTGACTGGATGCCGGGATGCCTCCAGCATCACTTTGATGCGGTACTGGGCCGGTGCGCGCAACGTCAGATGCTGCCAACCTTCATCAGGAAACTGCTTGTGGCGTTGTACCCAACAACCTACCGCAGGAAACGCCTGAGCGACCTCGGCCATGAACAACGTCTGATAATAGCACATGCGGTAGGGTGTTGGGTGACGGTGGTCCCTGATGTTGGAAGGCAGCTTAGCTGGCCATGGCTTAATAGCTCGATAGCCTACGCTATCTCGGCTGCCCGTCACAAGGCCGATGAGGACAATGTATTTTTAACTGGGCACATCGACCTTATTCATCCCCCGGCTATGTTCGGCATAGCTCGCTTGCATGACCAGTGGTATGGGGGGAGAATAATTGTGTTGCTAAATAAATAAATGAAATAAACCTATAAAAAGAAAATATACTTACCTGCTGCACCTGAAAAAAAGAAAATATACTTACCTGCTGCACCTGAAAAAAAGAAAATATACCTACCTGCTGCACCTGAAAAAAAGAAAATATACCTACCTGCTGTCGTCGTCGGGGTTGGT
Organism: Ochlerotatus camptorhynchus; assembly: GCF_037179485.1. NCBI lineage: Eukaryota > Metazoa > Arthropoda > Insecta > Diptera > Culicidae > Ochlerotatus > Ochlerotatus camptorhynchus. The sequence continues at coordinate 145,310 of NW_027041048.1, forward strand.
GTCCGTGAGATTGACCGTGGCTAGGTACCAGTTGACTTGCTAGGTACCAGTTGACATTTCCCATCGACCAATACTGCATTCATATGCCATGCCACCAACCCGCGGTACTCGGTGCTGCTCTCGGGATCGGTGTCCCTCGGCCTGTGACCATCTTAGGCCGATGGGATCAGCTCTGGCATGGGTGAGATGGCTTGGCGGGACCCCAGCTGTATTTCCCTACGGCCTAATGTGCATTTTTTTCAGATTCATGCTTTGGTTCAACTGACTGAGTTGAGCCGCAGAGTGGATGGTACAATTGGCTGAGTTGAGCCGCAGAGTGGAGTGTGTCCCTCGGCCTGAGACCAGTATAGGCCGATGGAATGACCTGTAGCATGTGCCAGATGGCTTGGCGGGACCCCAGCTGCATTTGCATACGGCCTAATATGCGCCAACTACCCACGGACGGACTGGGAAAAAAGCCCAGCCCAGCGCGGTTCGCCAGGCAGCTGGGCTGTGCATCATACGGCACGAGGAACGATTTTAAGAGGTGAAACGTTGTGGTGAGGTTGGACGATTACGTTGAGGAGTGCTTCGCGCACATACTCGCTCGCTCGTAGACCATGCCACCAATACGCTGCCGGTCCTCAGTGTACTTACAATACTAACAAAACACACCACCATTGTCCCATTGTGGTGCTCAGCTCGGCTCACCTATTGAAGTCAAACCGAACAATGACTTTCGTTTACTGGCCATATAGCTAAAACTAGCTACATGTCAGTAAAGTAGGTCAGTGTTCGATTCAACCATGTTGCCATATGTGGTACGTTTGTGTTTGTAGAACAAATCAAAGTAACCATACATTTTTCTTTGTTTTTTGACAGTCTAATCGTGTGAAGATGCCGGCAACGACACGTTCTATGTGGTGGGAGCAGGGGCCACCATCACGGTCGCCATCGCCGCCGCCGCCATCAGACCGTCGGCGAAAGAGACGTCGGAGTCAGTCACGGGCCACACCGCCGATAGCGCCGTCCCCGCAGCCTGGTGGGAGCCGCAGTCTGCGGCGAAGATTACGCCGTCGACGGGCCGCCACGCTGGCCACGCCGCGAGAACCGTCCCCGCAGCCTGGCCCCTCTACGCAGCCTGGCCCCTCTACAGCCAGGGAATGGTCCCCGCAGCATGGCCCCTCTACAGCCAGGGAATGGTCCCCGCAGCCTGGACCGTCGTCGAGGCGAAACACGCAGTCTCCATTGTCGTGCTGTGGCGCGGCGGGACGATTAGCGACAATGGAGCTGCGTTTCGGTGTGATGGTGTCTCAAATGGCAGAACTACGGAGAGATCTGGATACGGCTATCGTCGAGATTGCTCGGCTCAGCGAGCAGCAGAACGTGCGCCAGTCAGTGGAGCAGCCCATCGCGGTGAGTAAACTAAGCCTAACTTAACCTAAACTAATCCTAACTTAACTAATACTTACCTTTTCTATTTATTGCAGCGCTACCAGCAGCCAGCAATTCCCTATCCTGAGTTCGTGGCACAATCGTTGATGAACCGTGACTGGATGCCGGGATGCCTCCAGCATCACTTTGATGCGGTACTGGGCCGGTGCGCGCAACGTCAGATGCTGCCAACCTTCATCAGGAAACTGCTTGTGGCGTTGTACCCAACAACCTACCGCAGGAAACGCCTGAGCGACCTCGGCCATGAACAACGTCTGATAATAGCACATGCGGTAGGGGGTTTTTCAGATTCATGCTTTGGTTCAACTGACTGAGTTGAGCCGCAGAGTGGATGGTACAATTGGCTGAGTTGAGCCGCAGAGTGGAGTGTGTCCCTCGGCCTGAGACCAGTATAGGCCGATGGAATGACCTGTAGCATGTGCCAGATGGCTTGGCGGGACCCCAGCTGCATTTGCATACGGCCTAATATGCGCCAACTACCCACGGACGGACTGGGAAAAAAGCCCAGCCCAGCGCGGTTCGCCAGGCAGCTGGGCTGTGCATCATACGGCACGAGGAACGATTTTAAGAGGTGAAACGTTGTGGTGAGGTTGGACGATTACGTTGAGGAGTGCTTCGCGCACATACTCGCTCGCTCGTAGACCATGCCACCAATACGCTGCCGGTCCTCAGTGTACTTACAATACTAACAAAACACACCACCATTGTCCCATTGTGGTGCTCAGCTCGGCTCACCTATTGAAGTCAAACCGAACAATGACTTTCGTTTACTGGCCATATAGCTAAAACTAGCTACATGTCAGTAAAGTAGGTCAGTGTTCGATTCAACCATGTTGCCATATGTGGTACGTTTGTGTTTGTAGAACAAATCAAAGTAACCATACATTTTTCTTTGTTTTTTGACAGTCTAATCGTGTGAAGATGCCGGCAACGACACGTTCCATGTGGTGGGAGCAGGGGCCACCATCACGGTCGCCATCGCCGCCGCCGCCATCAGACCGTCGGCGAAAGAGACGTCGGAGTCAGTCACGGGCCACACCGCCGATAGCGCCGTCCCCGCAGCCTGGTGGGAGCCGCAGTCTGCGGCGAAGATTACGCCGTCGACGGGCCGCCACGCCGGCCACGCCGCGAGAACCGTCCCCGCAGCCTGGCCCCTCTACAGCCAGGGAATGGTCCCCGCAGCATGGCCCCTCTACAGCCAGGGAATGGTCCCCGCAGCCTGGGCCAGTCACATCCAGCCCGCAGCCTGGACCGTCGTCGAGGCGAAACACGCAGTCTCCATTGTCGTGCTGTGGCGCGGCGGGACGATTAGCGACAATGGAGCTGCGTTTCGGTGTGATGGTGTCTCAAATGGCAGAACTAAACTGGGAAAAAAGCCCAGCCCAGCGCGGTTCGCCAGGCAGCTGGGCTGTGCATCATACGGCACGAGGAACGATTTTAAGAGGTGAAACGTTGTGGTGAGGTTGGACGATTACGTTGAGGAGTGCTTCGCGCACATACTCGCTCGCTCGTAGACCATGCCACCAATACGCTGCCGGTCCTCAGTGTACTTACAATACTAACAAAACACACCACCATTGTCCCATTGTGGTGCTCAGCTCGGCTCACCTATTGAAGTCAAACCGAACAATGACTTTCGTTTACTGGCCATATAGCTAAAACTAGCTACATGTCAGTAAAGTAGGTCAGTGTTCGATTCAACCATGTTGCCATATGTGGTACGTTTGTGTTTGTAGAACAAATCAAAGTAACCATACATTTTTCTTTGTTTTTTGACAGTCTAATCGTGTGAAGATGCCGGCAACGACACGTTCCATGTGGTGGGAGCAGGGGCCACCATCACGGTCGCCATCGCCGCCGCCGCCATCAGACCGTCGGCGAAAGAGACGTCGGAGTCAGTCACGGGCCACACCGCCGATAGCGCCGTCCCCGCAGCCTGGTGGGAGCCGCAGTCTGCGGCGAAGATTACGCCGTCGACGGGCCGCCACGCCGGCCACGCCGCGAGAACCGTCCCCGCAGCCTGGCCCCTCTACGCAGCCTGGCCCCTCTACAGCCAGGGAATGGTCCCCGCAGCATGGCCCCTCTACAGCCAGGGAATGGTCCCCGCAGCCTGGGCCAGTCACATCCAGCCCGCAGCCTGGACCGTCGTCGAGGCGAAACACGCAGTCTCCATTGTCGTGCTGTGGCGCGGCGGGACGATTAGCGACAATGGAGCTGCGTTTCGGTGTGATGGTGTCTCAAATGGCAGAACTACGGAGAGATCTGGATACGGCTATCGTCGAGATTGCTCGGCTCAGCGAGCAGCAGAACGTGCGCCAGTCAGTGGAGCAGCCCATCGCGGTGAGTAAACTAAGCCTAACTTAACCTAAACTAATCCTAACTTAACTAATACTTACCTTTTCTATTTATTGCAGCGCTACCAGCAGCCAGCAATTCCCTATCCTGAGTTCGTGGCACAATCGTTGATGAACCGTGACTGGATGCCGGGATGCCTCCAGCATCACTTTGATGCGGTACTGGGCCGGTGCGCGCAACGTCAGATGCTGCCAACCTTCATCAGGAAACTGCTTGTGGCGTTGTACCCAACAACCTACCGCAGGAAACGCCTGAGCGACCTCGGCCATGAACAACGTCTGATAATAGCACATGCGGTAGGGGGTTTTTCAGATTCATGCTTTGGTTCAACTGACTGAGTTGAGCCGCAGAGTGGATGGTACAATTGGCTGAGTTGAGCCGCAGAGTGGAGTGTGTCCCTCGGCCTGAGACCAGTATAGGCCGATGGAATGACCTGTAGCATGTGCCAGATGGCTTGGCGGGACCCCAGCTGCATTTGCATACGGCCTAATATGCGCCAACTACCCACGGACGGACTGGGAAAAAAGCCCAGCCCAGCGCGGTTCGCCAGGCAGCTGGGCTGTGCATCATACGGCACGAGGAACGATTTTAAGAGGTGAAACGTTGTGGTGAGGTTGGACGATTACGTTGAGGAGTGCTTCGCGCACATACTCGCTCGCTCGTAGACCATGCCACCAATACGCTGCCGGTCCTCAGTGTACTTACAATACTAACAAAACACACCACCATTGTCCCATTGTGGTGCTCAGCTCGGCTCACCTATTGAAGTCAAACCGAACAATGACTTTCGTTTACTGGCCATATAGCTAAAACTAGCTACATGTCAGTAAAGTAGGTCAGTGTTCGATTCAACCATGTTGCCATATGTGGTACGTTTGTGTTTGTAGAACAAATCAAAGTAACCATACATTTTTCTTTGTTTTTTGACAGTCTAATCGTGTGAAGATGCCGGCAACGACACGTTCCATGTGGTGGGAGCAGGGGCCACCATCACGGTCGCCATCGCCGCCGCCGCCATCAGACCGTCGGCGAAAGAGACGTCGGAGTCAGTCACGGGCCACACCGCCGATAGCGCCGTCCCCGCAGCCTGGTGGGAGCCGCAGTCTGCGGCGAAGATTACGCCGTCGACGGGCCGCCACGCCGGCCACGCCGCGAGAACCGTCCCCGCAGCCTGGCCCCTCTACGCAGCCTGGCCCCTCTACAGCCAGGGAATGGTCCCCGCAGCATGGCCCCTCTACAGCCAGGGAATGGTCCCCGCAGCCTGGGCCAGTCACATCCAGCCCGCAGCCTGGACCGTCGTCGAGGCGAAACACGCAGTCTCCATTGTCGTGCTGTGGCGCGGCGGGACGATTAGCGACAATGGAGCTGCGTTTCGGTGTGATGGTGTCTCAAATGGCAGAACTACGGAGAGATCTGGATACGGCTATCGTCGAGATTGCTCGGCTCAGCGAGCAGCAGAACGTGCGCCAGTCAGTGGAGCAGCCCATCGCGGTGAGTAAACTAAGCCTAACTTAACCTAAACTAATCCTAACTTAACTAATACTTACCTTTTCTATTTATTGCAGCGCTACCAGCAGCCAGCAATTCCCTATCCTGAGTTCGTGGCACAATCGTTGATGAACCGTGACTGGATGCCGGGATGCCTCCAGCATCACTTTGATGCGGTACTGGGCCGGTGCGCGCAACGTCAGATGCTGCCAACCTTCATCAGGAAACTGCTTGTGGCGTTGTACCCAACAACCTACCGCAGGAACCGCCTGAGCGACCTCGGCCATGAACAACGTCTGATAATAGCACATGCGGTAGGGGGTTTTTCAGATTCATGCTTTGGTTCAACTGACTGAGTTGAGCCGCAGAGTGGATGGTACAATTGGCTGAGTTGAGCCGCAGAGTGGAGTGTGTCCCTCGGCCTGAGACCAGTATAGGCCGATGGAATGACCTGTAGCATGTGCCAGATGGCTTGGCGGGACCCCAGCTGCATTTGCATACGGCCTAATATGCGCCAACTACCCACGGACGGACTGGGAAAAAAGCCCAGCCCAGCGCGGTTCGCCAGGCAGCTGGGCTGTGCATCATACGGCACGAGGAACGATTTTAAGAGGTGAAACGTTGTGGTGAGGTTGGACGATTACGTTGAGGAGTGCTTCGCGCACATACTCGCTCGCTCGTAGACCATGCCACCAATACGCTGCCGGTCCTCAGTGTACTTACAATACTAACAAAACACACCACCATTGTCCCATTGTGGTGCTCAGCTCGGCTCACCTATTGAAGTCAAACCGAACAATGACTTTCGTTTACTGGCCATATAGCTAAAACTAGCTACATGTCAGTAAAGTAGGTCAGTGTTCGATTCAACCATGTTGCCATATGTGGTACGTTTGTGTTTGTAGAACAAATCAAAGTAACCATACATTTTTCTTTGTTTTTTGACAGTCTAATCGTGTGAAGATGCCGGCAACGACACGTTCCATGTGGTGGGAGCAGGGGCCACCATCACGGTCGCCATCGCCGCCGCCGCCATCAGACCGTCGGCGAAAGAGACGTCGGAGTCAGTCACGGGCCACACCGCCGATAGCGCCGTCCCCGCAGCCTGGTGGGAGCCGCAGTCTGCGGCGAAGATTACGCCGTCGACGGGCCGCCACGCCGGCCACGCCGCGAGAACCGTCCCCGCAGCCTGGCCCCTCTACAGCCAGGGAATGGTCCCCGCAGCATGGCCCCTCTACAGCCAGGGAATGGTCCCCGCAGCCTGGGCCAGTCACATCCAGCCCGCAGCCTGGACCGTCGTCGAGGCGAAACACGCAGTCTCCATTGTCGTGCTGTGGCGCGGCGGGACGATTAGCGACAATGGAGCTGCGTTTCGGTGTGATGGTGTCTCAAATGGCAGAACTACGGAGAGATCTGGATACGGCTATCGTCGAGATTGCTCGGCTCAGCGAGCAGCAGAACGTGCGCCAGTCAGTGGAGCAGCCCATCGCGGTGAGTAAACTAAGCCTAACTTAACCTAAACTAATCCTAACTTAACTAATACTTACCTTTTCTATTTATTGCAGCGCTACCAGCAGCCAGCAATTCCCTATCCTGAGTTCGTGGCACAATCGTTGATGAACCGTGACTGGATGCCGGGATGCCTCCAGCATCACTTTGATGCGGTACTGGGCCGGTGCGCGCAACGTCAGATGCTGCCAACCTTCATCAGGAAACTGCTTGTGGCGTTGTACCCAACAACCTACCGCAGGAAACGCCTGAGCGACCTCGGCCATGAACAACGTCTGATAATAGCACATGCGGTAGGGTGTTGGGTGACGGTGGTCCATGATGTTGGAAGGCAGCTTAGCTGGCCATGGCTTAATAGCTCGATAGCCTACGCTATCTCGGCTGCCCGTCACATGGCCGATGAGGACAATGTATTTTTAACTGGGCACATCGACCTTATTCATCCCCCGGCTATGTTCGGCATAGCTCGCTTGCATGACAGTGGTATGGGGGGAGAATAATTGTGTTGCTAAATAAATAAATGAAATAAACCTATAAAAAGAAAATATACTTACCTGCTGCACCTGAAAAAAAGAAAATATACTTACCTGCTGCACCTGAAAAAAAGAAAATATACCTACCTGCTGCACCTGAAAAAAAAAGAAAATATACCTACCTGCTGTCGTCGTCGGGGTTGGTGTCCGTGAGATTGACCGTGGCTAGGTACCAGTTTACTTGCTAGGTACCAGTTGACATTTCCCATCGACCAATACTGCATTCATATGCCATGCCACCAACCCGCGGTACTCGGTGCTGCTCTCGGGATCGGTGTCCCTCGGCCTGTGACCATCTTAGGCCGATGGGATCAGCTCTGGCATGGGTGAGATGGCTTGGCGGGACCCCAGCTGTATTTCCCTACGGCCTAATGTGCATTTTTTTCAGATTCATGCTTTGGTTCAACTGACTGAGTTGAGCCGCAGAGTGGATGGTACAATTGGCTGAGTTGAGCCGCAGAGTGGAGTGTGTCCCTCGGCCTGAGACCAGTATAGGCCGATGGAATGACCTGTAGCATGTGCCAGATGGCTTGGCGGGACCCCAGCTGCATTTGCATACGGCATAATATGCGCCAACTACCCACGGACGGACTGGGAAAAAAGCCCAGCCCAGCGCGGTTCGCCAGGCAGCTGGGCTGTGCATCATACGGCACGAGGAACGATTTTAAGAGGTGAAACGTTGTGGTGAGGTTGGACGATTACGTTGAGGAGTGCTTCGCGCACATACTCGCTCGCTCGTAGACCATGCCACCAATACGCTGCCGGTCCTCAGTGTACTTACAATACTAACAAAACACACCACCATTGTCCCATTGTGGTGCTCAGCTCGGCTCACCTATTGAAGTCAAACCGAACAATGACTTTCGTTTACTGGCCATATAGCTAAAACTAGCTACATGTCAGTAAAGTAGGTCAGTGTTCGATTCAACCATGTTGCCATATGTGGTACGTTTGTGTTTGTAGAACAAATCAAAGTAACCATACATTTTTCTTTGTTTTTTGACAGTCTAATCGTGTGAAGATGCCGGCAACGACACGTTCCATGTGGTGGGAGCAGGGGCCACCATCACGGTCGCCATCGCCGCCGCCGCCATCAGACCGTCGGCGAAAGAGACGTCGGAGTCAGTCACGGGCCACACCGCCGATAGCGCCGTCCCCGCAGCCTGGTGGGAGCCGCAGTCTGCGGCGAAGATTACGCCGTCGACGGGCCGCCACGCCGGCCACGCCGCGAGAACCGTCCCCGCAGCCTGGCCCCTCTACAGCCAGGGAATGGTCCCCGCAGCATGGCCCCTCTACAGCCAGGGAATGGTCCCCGCAGCCTGGGCCAGTCACATCCAGCCCGCAGCCTGGACCGTCGTCGAGGCGAAACACGCAGTCTCCATTGTCGTGCTGTGGCGCGGCGGGACGATTAGCGACAATGGAGCTGCGTTTCGGTGTGATGGTGTCTCAAATGGCAGAACTACGGAGAGATCTGGATACGGCTATCGTCGAGATTGCTCGGCTCAGCGAGCAGCAGAACGTGCGCCAGTCAGTGGAGCAGCCCATCGCGGTGAGTAAACTAAGCCTAACTTAACCTAAACTAATCCTAACTTAACTAATACTTACCTTTTCTATTTATTGCAGCGCTACCAGCAGCCAGCAATTCCCTATCCTGAGTTCGTGGCACAATCGTTGATGAACCGTGACTGGATGCCGGGATGCCTCCAGCATCACTTTGATGCGGTACTGGGCCGGTGCGCGCAACGTCAGATGCTGCCAACCTTCATCAGGAAACTGCTTGTGGCGTTGTACCCAACAACCTACCGCAGGAAACGCCTGAGCGACCTCGGCCATGAACAACGTCTGATAATAGCACATGCGGTAGGGTGTTGGGTGACGGTGGTCCCTGATGTTGGAAGGCAGCTTAGCTGGCCATGGCTTAATAGCTCGATAGCCTACGCTATCTCGGCTGCCCGTCACATGGCCGATGAGGACAATGTATTTTTAACTGGGCACATCGACCTTATTCATCCCCCGGCTATGTTCGGCATAGCTCGCTTGCATGACAGTGGTATGGGGGGAGAATAATTGTGTTGCTAAATAAATAAATGAAATAAACCTATAAAAAGAAAATATACTTACCTGCTGCACCTGAAAAAAAGAAAATATACTTACCTGCTGCACCTGAAAAAAAAGAAAATATACCTACCTGCTGCACCTGAAAAAAAGAAAATATACCTACCTGCTGTCGTCGTCGGGGTTGGTGTCCGTGAGATTGACCGTGGCTAGGTACCAGTTGACTTGCTAGGTACCAGTTGACATTTCCCATCGACCAATACTGCATTCATATGCCATGCCACCAACCCGCGGTACTCGGTGCTGCTCTCGGGATCGGTGTCCCTCGGCCTGTGACCATCTTAGGCCGATGGGATCAGCTCTGGCATGGGTGAGATGGCTTGGCGGGACCCCAGCTGTATTTCCCTACGGCCTAATGTGCATTTTTTTCAGATTCATGCTTTGGTTCAACTGACTGAGTTGAGCCGCAGAGTGGATGGTACAATTGGCTGAGTTGAGCCGCAGAGTGGAGTGTGTCCCTCGGCCTGAGACCAGTATAGGCCGATGGAATGACCTGTAGCATGTGCCAGATGGCTTGGCGGGACCCCAGCTGCATTTGCATACGGCCTAATATGCGCCAACTACCCACGGACGGACTGGGAAAAAGCCCAGCCCAGCGCGGTTCGCCAGGCAGCTGGGCTGTGCATCATACGGCACGAGGAACGATTTTAAGAGGTGAAACGTTGTGGTGAGGTTGGACGATTACGTTGAGGAGTGCTTCGCGCACATACTCGCTCGCTCGTAGACCATGCCACCAATACGCTGCCGGTCCTCAGTGTACTTACAATACTAACAAAACACACCACCATTGTCCCATTGTGGTGCTCAGCTCGGCTCACCTATTGAAGTCAAACCGAACAATGACTTTCGTTTACTGGCCATATAGCTAAAACTAGCTACATGTCAGTAAAGTAGGTCAGTGTTCGATTCAACCATGTTGCCATATGTGGTACGTTTGTGTTTGTAGAACAAATCAAAGTAACCATACATTTTTCTTTGTTTTTTGACAGTCTAATCGTGTGAAGATGCCGGCAACGACACGTTCTATGTGGTGGGAGCAGGGGCCACCATCACGGTCGCCATCGCCGCCGCCGCCATCAGACCGTCGGCGAAAGAGACGTCGGAGTCAGTCACGGGCCACACCGCCGATAGCGCCGTCCCCGCAGCCTGGTGAGAGCCGCAGTCTGCGGCGAAGATTACGCCGTCGACGGGCCGCCACGCTGGCCACGCCGCGAGAACCGTCCCCGCAGCCTGGCCCCTCTACGCAGCCTGGCCCCTCTACAGCCAGGGAATGGTCCCCGCAGCATGGCCCCTCTACAGCCAGGGAATGGTCCCCGCAGCCTGGACCGTCGTCGAGGCGAAACACGCAGTCTCCATTGTCGTGCTGTGGCGCGGCGGGACGATTAGCGACAATGGAGCTGCGTTTCGGTGTGATGGTGTCTCAAATGGCAGAACTACGGAGAGATCTGGATACGGCTATCGTCGAGATTGCTCGGCTCAGCGAGCAGCAGAACGTGCGCCAGTCAGTGGAGCAGCCCATCGCGGTGAGTAAACTAAGCCTAACTTAACCTAAACTAATCCTAACTTAACTAATACTTACCTTTTCTATTTATTGCAGCGCTACCAGCAGCCAGCAATTCCCTATCCTGAGTTCGTGGCACAATCGTTGATGAACCGTGACTGGATGCCGGGATGCCTCCAGCATCACTTTGATGCGGTACTGGGCCGGTGCGCGCAACGTCAGATGCTGCCAACCTTCATCAGGAAACTGCTTGTGGCGTTGTACCCAACAACCTACCGCAGGAAACGCCTGAGCGACCTCGGCCATGAACAACGTCTGATAATAGCACATGCGGTAGGGGGTTTTTCAGATTCATGCTTTGGTTCAACTGACTGAGTTGAGCCGCAGAGTGGATGGTACAATTGGCTGAGTTGAGCCGCAGAGTGGAGTGTGTCCCTCGGCCTGAGACCAGTATAGGCCGATGGAATGACCTGTAGCATGTGCCAGATGGCTTGGCGGGACCCCAGCTGCATTTGCATACGGCCTAATATGCGCCAACTACCCACGGACGGACTGGGAAAAAAGCCCAGCCCAGCGCGGTTCGCCAGGCAGCTGGGCTGTGCATCATACGGCACGAGGAACGATTTTAAGAGGTGAAACGTTGTGGTGAGGCTGGACGATTACGTTGAGGAGTGCTTCGCGCACATACTCGCTCGCTCGTAGACCATGCCACCAATACGCTGCCGGTCCTCAGTGTACTTACAATACTAACAAAACACACCACCATTGTCCCATTGTGGTGCTCAGCTCGGCTCACCTATTGAAGTCAAACCGAACAATGACTTTCGTTTACTGGCCATATAGCTAAAACTAGCTACATGTCAGTAAAGTAGGTCAGTGTTCGATTCAACCATGTTGCCATATGTGGTACGTTTGTGTTTGTAGAACAAATCAAAGTAACCATACATTTTTCTTTGTTTTTTGACAGTCTAATCGTGTGAAGATGCCGGCAACGACACGTTCCATGTGGTGGGAGCAGGGGCCACCATCACGGTCGCCATCGCCGCCGCCGCCATCAGACCGTCGGCGAAAGAGACGTCGGAGTCAGTCACGGGCCACACCGCCGATAGCGCCGTCCCCGCAGCCTGGTGGGAGCCGCAGTCTGCGGCGAAGATTACGCCGTCGACGGGCCGCCACGCCGGCCACGCCGCGAGAACCGTCCCCGCAGCCTGGCCCCTCTACAGCCAGGGAATGGTCCCCGCAGCATGGCCCCTCTACAGCCAGGGAATGGTCCCCGCAGCCTGGGCCAGTCACATCCAGCCCGCAGCCTGGACCGTCGTCGAGGCGAAACACGCAGTCTCCATTGTCGTGCTATGGCGCGGCGGGACGATTAGCGACAATGGAGCTGCGTTTCGGTGTGATGGTGTCTCAAATGGCAGAACTAAACTGGGAAAAAAGCCCAGCCCAGCGCGGTTTGCCAGGCAGCTGGGCTGTGCATCATACGGCACGAGGAACGATTTTAAGAGGTGAAACGTTGTGGTGAGGTTGGACGATTACGTTGAGGAGTGCTTCGCGCACATACTCGCTCGCTCGTAGACCATGCCACCAATACGCTGCCGGTCCTCAGTGTACTTACAATACTAACAAAACACACCACCATTGTCCCATTGTGGTGCTCAGCTCGGCTCACCTATTGAAGTCAAACCGAACAATGACTTTCGTTTACTGGCCATATAGCTAAAACTAGCTACATGTCAGTAAAGTAGGTCAGTGTTCGATTCAACCATGTTGCCATATGTGGTACGTTTGTGTTTGTAGAACAAATCAAAGTAACCATACATTTTTCTTTGTTTTTTGACAGTCTAATCGTGTGAAGATGCCGGCAACGACACGTTCCATGTGGTGGGAGCAGGGGCCACCATCACGGTCGCCATCGCCGCCGCCGCCATCAGACCGTCGGCGAAAGAGACGTCGGAGTCAGTCACGGGCCACACCGCCGATAGCGCCGTCCCCGCAGCCTGGTGGGAGCCGCAGTCTGCGGCGAAGATTACGCCGTCGACGGGCCGCCACGCCGGCCACGCCGCGAGAACCGTCCCCGCAGCCTGGCCCCTCTACAGCCAGGGAATGGTCCCCGCAGCATGGCCCCTCTACAGCCAGGGAATGGTCCCCGCAGCCTGGGCCAGTCACATCCAGCCCGCAGCCTGGACCGTCGTCGAGGCGAAACACGCAGTCTCCATTGTCGTGCTGTGGCGCGGCGGGACGATTAGCGACAATGGAGCTGCGTTTCGGTGTGATGGTGTCTCAAATGGCAGAACTACGGAGAGATCTGGATACGGCTATCGTCGAGATTGCTCGGCTCAGCGAGCAGCAGAACGTGCGCCAGTCAGTGGAGCAGCCCATCGCGGTGAGTAAACTAAGCCTAACTTAACCTAAACTAATCCTAACTTAACTAATACTTACCTTTTCTATTTATTGCAGCGCTACCAGCAGCCAGCAATTCCCTATCCTGAGTTCGTGGCACAATCGTTGATGAACCGTGACTGGATGCCGGGATGCCTCCAGCATCACTTTGATGCGGTACTGGGCCGGTGCGCGCAACGTCAGATGCTGCCAACCTTCATCAGGAAACTGCTTGTGGCGTTGTACCCAACAACCTACCGCAGGAAACGCCTGAGCGACCTCGGCCATGAACAACGTCTGATAATAGCACATGCGGTAGGGTGTTGGGTGACGGTGGTCCCTGATGTTGGAAGGCAGCTTAGCTGGCCATGGCTTAATAGCTCGATAGCCTACGCTATCTCGGCTGCCCGTCACATGGCCGATGAGGACAATGTATTTTTAACTGGGCACATCGACCTTATTCATCCCCCGGCTATGTTCGGCATAGCTCGCTTGCATGACAGTGGTATGGGGGGAGAATAATTGTGTTGCTAAATAAATAAATGAAATAAACCTATAAAAAGAAAATATACTTACCTGCTGCACCTGAAAAAAAGAAAATATACTTACCTGCTGCACCTGAAAAAAAGAAAATATACCTACCTGCTGCACCTGAAAAAAAGAAAATATACCTACCTGCTGTCGTCGTCGGGGTTGGTGTCCGTGAGATTGACCGTGGCTAGGTACCAGTTGACTTGCTAGGTACCAGTTGACATTTCCCATCGACCAATACTGCATTCATATGCCATGCCACCAACCCGCGGTACTCGGTGCTGCTCTCGGGATCGGTGTCCCTCGGCCTGTGACCATCTTAGGCCGATGGGATCAGCTCTGGCATGGGTGAGATGGCTTGGCGGGACCCCAGCTGTATTTCCCTACGGCCTAATGTGCATTTTTTTCAGATTCATGCTTTGGTTCAACTGACTGAGTTGAGCCGCAGAGTGGATGGTACAATTGGCTGAGTTGAGCCGCAGAGTGGAGTGTGTCCCTCGGCCTGAGACCAGTATAGGCCGATGGAATGACCTGTAGCATGTGCCAGATGGCTTGGCGGGACCCCAGCTGCATTTGCATACGGCCTAATATGCGCCAACTACCCACGGACGGACTGGGAAAAAAGCCCAGCCCAGCGCGGTTCGCCAGGCAGCTGGGCTGTGCATCATACGGCACGAGGAACGATTTTAAGAGGTGAAACGTTGTGGTGAGGTTGGACGATTACGTTGAGGAGTGCTTCGCGCACATACTCGCTCGCTCGTAGACCATGCCACCAATACGCTGCCGGTCCTCAGTGTACTTACAATACTAACAAAACACACCACCATTGTCCCATTGTGGTGCTCAGCTCGGCTCACCTATTGAAGTCAAACCGAACAATGACTTTCGTTTACTGGCCATATAGCTAAAACTAGCTACATGTCAGTAAAGTAGGTCAGTGTTCGATTCAACCATGTTGCCATATGTGGTACGTTTGTGTTTGTAGAACAAATCAAAGTAACCATACATTTTTCTTTGTTTTTTGACAGTCTAATCGTGTGAAGATGCCGGCAACGACACGTTCCATGTGGTGGGAGCAGGGGCCACCATCACGGTCGCCATCGCCGCCGCCGCCATCAGACCGTCGGCGAAAGAGACGTCGGAGTCAGTCACGGGCCACACCGCCGATAGCGCCGTCCCCGCAGCCTGGTGGGAGCCGCAGTCTGCGGCGAAGATTACGCCGTCGACGGGCCGCCACGCCGGCCACGCCGCGAGGACCGTCGTCGAGGCGAAACACGCAGTCTCCATTGTCGTGCTGTGGCGCGGCGGGACGATTAGCGACAATGGAGCTGCGTTTCGGTGTGATGGTGTCTCAAATGGCAGAACTACGGAGAGATCTGGATACGGCTATCGTCGAGATTGCTCGGCTCAGCGAGCAGCAGAACGTGCGCCAGTCAGTGGAGCAGCCCATCGCGGTGAGTAAACTAAGCCTAACTTAACCTAAACTAATCCTAACTTAACTAATACTTACCTTTTCTATTTATTGCAGCGCTACCAGCAGCCAGCAATTCCCTATCCTGAGTTCGTGGCACAATCGTTGATGAACCGTGACTGGATGCCGGGATGCCTCCAGCATCACTTTGATGCGGTACTGGGCCGGTGCGCGCAACGTCAGATGCTGCCAACCTTCATCAGGAAACTGCTTGTGGCGTTGTACCCAACAACCTACCGCAGGAAACGCCTGAGCGACCTCGGCCATGAACAACGTCTGATAATAGCACATGCGGTAGGGTGTTGGGTGACGGTGGTCCCTGATGTTGGAAGGCAGCTTAGCTGGCCATGGCTTAATAGCTCGATAGCCTACGCTATCTCGGCTGCCCGTCACATGGCCGATGAGGACAATGTATTTTTAACTGGGCACATCGACCTTATTCATCCCCCGGCTATGTTCGGCATAGCTCGCTTGCATGACAGTGGTATGGGGGGAGAATAATTGTGTTGCTAAATAAATAAATGAAATAAACCTATAAAAAGAAAATATACTTACCTGCTGCACCTGAAAAAAAGAAAATATACTTACCTGCTGCACCTGAAAAAAAGAAAATATACCTACCTGCTGCACCTGAAAAAAAGAAAATATACCTACCTGCTGTCGTCGTCGGGGTTGGTGTCCGTGAGATTGACCGTGGCTAGGTACCAGTTGACTTGCTAGGTACCAGTTGACATTTCCCATCGACCAATACTGCATTCATATGCCATGCCACCAACCCGCGGTACTCGGTGCTGCTCTCGGGATCGGTGTCCCTCGGCCTGTGACCATCTTAGGCCGATGGGATCAGCTCTGGCATGGGTGAGATGGCTTGGCGGGACCCCAGCTGTATTTCCCTACGGCCTAATGTGCATTTTTTTCAGATTCATGCTTTGGTTCAACTGACTGAGTTGAGCCGCAGAGTGGATGGTACAATTGGCTGAGTTGAGCCGCAGAGTGGAGTGTGTCCCTCGGCCTGAGACCAGTATAGGCCGATGGAATGACCTGTAGCATGTGCCAGATGGCTTGGCGGGACCCCAGCTGCATTTGCATACGGCCTAATATGCGCCAACTACCCACGGACGGACTGGGAAAAAAGCCCAGCCCAGCGCGGTTCGCCAGACAGCTGGGCTGTGCATCATACGGCACGAGGAACGATTTTAAGAGGTGAAACGTTGTGGTGAGGTTGGACGATTACGTTGAGGAGTGCTTCGCGCACATACTCGCTCGCTCGTAGACCATGCCACCAATACGCTGCCGGTCCTCAGTGTACTTACAATACTAACAAAACACACCACCATTGTCCCATTGTGGTGCTCAGCTCGGCTCACCTATTGAAGTCAAACCGAACAATGACTTTCGTTTACTGGCCATATAGCTAAAACTAGCTACATGTCAGTAAAGTAGGTCAGTAAAGTAGGTCAGTGTTCGATTCAACCATGTTGCCATATGTGGTACGTTTGTGTTTGTAGAACAAATCAAAGTAACCATACATTTTTCTTTGTTTTTTGACAGTCTAATCGTGTGAAGATGCCGGCAACGACACGTTCCATGTGGTGGGAGCAGGGGCCACCATCACGGTCGCCATCGCCGCCGCCGCCATCAGACCGTCGGCGAAAGAGACGTCGGAGTCAGTCACGGGCCACACCGCCGATAGCGCCGTCCCCGCAGCCTGGTGGGAGCCGCAGTCTGCGGCGAAGATTACGCCGTCGACGGGCCGCCACGCCGGCCACGCCGCGAGAACCGTCCCCGCAGCCTGGCCCCTCTACAGCCAGGGAATGGTCCCCGCAGCATGGCCCCTCTACAGCCAGGGAATGGTCCCCGCAGCCTGGGCCAGTCACATCCAGCCCGCAGCCTGGACCGTCGTCGAGGCGAAACACGCAGTCTCCATTGTCATGCTGTGGCGCGGCGGGACGATTAGCGACAATGGAGCTGCGTTTCGGTGTGATGGTGTCTCAAATGGCAGAACTACGGAGAGATCTGGATACGGCTATCGTCGAGATTGCTCGGCTCAGCGAGCAGCAGAACGTGCGCCAGTCAGTGGAGCAGCCCATCGCGGTGAGTAAACTAAGCCTAACTTAACCTAAACTAATCCTAACTTAACTAATACTTACCTTTTCTATTTATTGCAGCGCTACCAGCAGCCAGCAATTCCCTATCCTGAGTTCGTGGCACAATCGTTGATGAACCGTGACTGGATGCCGGGATGCCTCCAGCATCACTTTGATGCGGTACTGGGCCGGTGCGCGCAACGTCAGATGCTGCCAACCTTCATCAGGAAACTGCTTGTGGCGTTGTACCCAACAACCTACCGCAGGAAACGCCTGAGCGACCTCGGCCATGAACAACGTCTGATAATAGCACATGCGGTAGGGTGTTGGGTGACGGTGGTCCCTGATGTTGGAAGGCAGCTTAGCTGGCCATGGCTTAATAGATCGATAGCCTACGCTATCTCGGCTGCCCGTCACATGGCCGATGAGGACAATGTATTTTTAACTGGGCACATCGACCTTATTCATCCCCCGGCTATGTTCGGCATAGCTCGCTTGCATGACAGTGGTATGGGGGGAGAATAATTGTGTTGCTAAATAAATAAATGAAATAAACCTATAAAAAGAAAATATACTTACCTGCTGCACCTGAAAAAAAGAAAATATACTTACCTGCTGCACCTGAAAAAAAGAAAATATACCTACCTGCTGCACCTGAAAAAAAGAAAATATACCTACCTGCTGTCGTCGTCGGGGTTGGTGTCCGTGAGATTGACCGTGGCTAGGTACCAGTTGACTTGCTAGGTACCAGTTGACATTTCCCATCGACCAATACTGCATTCATATGCCATGCCACCAACCCGCGGTACTCGGTGCTGCTCTCGGGATCGGTGTCCCTCGGCCTGTGACCATCTTAGGCCGATGGGATCAGCTCTGGCATGGGTGAGATGGCTTGGCGGGACCCCAGCTGTATTTCCATACGGCCTAATGTGCATTTTTTTCAGATTCATGCTTTGGTTCAACTGACTGAGTTGAGCCGCAGAGTGGATGGTACAATTGGCTGAGTTGAGCCGCAGAGTGGAGTGTGTCCCTCGGCCTGAGACCAGTATAGGCCGATGGAATGACCTGTAGCATGTGCCAGATGGCTTGGCGGGACCCCAGCTGCATTTGCATACGGCCTAATATGCGCCAACTACCCACGGACGGACTGGGAAAAAAGCCCAGCCCAGCGCGGTTCGCCAGGCAGCTGGGCTGTGCATCATACGGCACGAGGAACGATTTTAAGAGGTGAAACGTTGTGGTGAGGTTGGACGATTACGTTGAGGAGTGCTTCGCGCACATACTCGCTCGCTCGTAGACCATGCCACCAATACGCTGCCGGTCCTCAGTGTACTTACAATACTAACAAAACACACCACCATTGTCCCATTGTGGTGCTCAGCTCGGCTCACCTATTGAAGTCAAACCGAACAATGACTTTCGTTTACTGGCCATATAGCTAAAACTAGCTACATGTCAGTAAAGTAGGTCAGTGTTCGATTCAACCATGTTGCCATATGTGGTACGTTTGTGTTTGTAGAACAAATCAAAGTAACCATACATTTTTCTTTGGTTTTTTGACAGTCTAATCGTGTGAAGATGCCGGCAACGACACGTTCCATGTGGTGGGAGCAGGGGCCACCATCACGGTCGCCATCGCCGCCGCCGCCATCAGACCGTCGGCGAAAGAGACGTCGGAGTCAGTCACGGGCCACACCGCCGATAGCGCCGTCCCCGCAGCCTGGTGGGAGCCGCAGTCTGCGGCGAAGATTACGCCGTCGACGGGCCGCCACGCCGGCCACGCCGCGAGAACCGTCCCCGCAGCCTGGCCCCTCTACAGCCAGGGAATGGTCCCCGCAGCATGGCCCCTCTACAGCCAGGGAATGGTCCCCGCAGCCTGGGCCAGTCACATCCAGCCCGCAGCCTGGACCGTCGTCGAGGCGAAACACGCAGTCTCCATTGTCGTGCTGTGGCGCGGCGGGACGATTAGCGACAATGGAGCTGCGTTTCGGTGTGATGGTGTCTCAAATGGCAGAACTACGGAGAGATCTGGATACGGCTATCGTCGAGATTGCTCGGCTCAGCGAGCAGCAGAACGTGCGCCAGTCAGTGGAGCAGCCCATCGCGGTGAGTAAACTAAGCCTAACTTAACCTAAACTAATCCTAACTTAACTAATACTTACCTTTTCTATTTATTGCAGCGCTACCAGCAGCCAGCAATTCCCTATCCTGAGTTCGTGGCACAATCGTTGATGAACCGTGACTGGATGCCGGGATGCCTCCAGCATCACTTTGATGCGGTACTGGGCCGGTGCGCGCAACGTCAGATGCTGCCAACCTTCATCAGGAAACTGCTTGTGGCGTTGTACCCAACAACCTACCGCAGGAAACGCCTGAGCGACCTCGGCCATGAACAACGTCTGATAATAGCACATGCGGTAGGGTGTTGGGTGACGGTGGTCCCTGATGTTGGAAGGCAGCTTAGCTGGCCATGGCTTAATAGCTCGATAGCCTACGCTATCTCGGCTGCCCGTCACATGGCCGATGAGGACAATGTATTTTTAACTGGGCACATCGACCTTATTCATCCCCGGCTATGTTCGGCATAGCTCGCTTGCATGACAGTGGTATGGGGGGAGAATAATTGTGTTGCTAAATAAATAAATGAAATAAACCTATAAAAAGAAAATATACTTACCTGCTGCACCTGAAAAAAAGAAAATATACTTACCTGCTGCACCTGAAAAAAAGAAAATATACCTACCTGCTGCACCTGAAAAAAAGAAAATATACCTACCTGCTGTCGTCGTCGGGGTTGGTGTCCGTGAGATTGACCGTGGCTAGGTACCAGTTGACTTGCTAGGTACCAGTTGACATTTCCCATCGACCAATACTGCATTCATATGCCATGCCACCAACCCGCGGTACTCGGTGCTGCTCTCGGGATCGGTGTCCCTCGGCCTGTGACCATCTTAGGCCGATGGGATCAGCTCTGGCATGGGTGAGATGGCTTGGCGGGACCCCAGCTGTATTTCCCTACGGCCTAATGTGCATTTTTTTCAGATTCATGCTTTGGTTCAACTGACTGAGTTGAGCCGCAGAGTGGATGGTACAATTGGCTGAGTTGAGCCGCAGAGTGGAGTGTGTCCCTCGGCCTGAGACCAGTATAGGCCGATGGAATGACCTGTAGCATGTGCCAGATGGCTTGGCGGGACCCCAGCTGCATTTGCATACGGCCTAATATGCGCCAACTACCCACGGACGGACTGGGAAAAAAGCCCAGCCCAGCGCGGTTCGCCAGGCAGCTGGGCTGTGCATCATACGGCACGAGGAACGATTTTAAGAGGTGAAACGTTGTGGTGAGGTTGGACGATTACGTTGAGGAGTGCTTCGCGCACATACTCGCTCGCTCGTAGACCATGCCACCAATACGCTGCCGGTCCTCAGTGTACTTACAATACTAACAAAACACACCACCATTGTCCCATTGTGGTGCTCAGCTCGGCTCACCTATTGAAGTCAAACCGAACAATGACTTTCGTTTACTGGCCATATAGCTAAAACTAGCTACATGTCAGTAAAGTAGGTCAGTGTTCGATTCAACCATGTTGCCATATGTGGTACGTTTGTGTTTGTAGAACAAATCAAAGTAACCATACATTTTTCTTTGTTTTTTGACAGTCTAATCGTGTGAAGATGCCGGCAACGACACGTTCCATGTGGTGGGAGCAGGGGCCACCATCACGGTCGCCATCGCCGCCGCCGCCATCAGACCGTCGGCGAAAGAGACGTCGGAGTCAGTCACGGGCCACACCGCCGATAGCGCCGTCCCCGCAGCCTGGTGGGAGCCGCAGTCTGCGGCGAAGATTACGCCGTCGACGGGCCGCCACGCCGGCCACGCCGCGAGAACCGTCCCCGCAGCCTGGCCCCTCTACAGCCAGGGAATGGTCCCCGCAGCATGGCCCCTCTACAGCCAGGGAATGGTCCCCGCAGCCTGGGCCAGTCACATCCAGCCCGCAGCCTGGACCGTCGTCGAGGCGAAACACGCAGTCTCCATTGTCGTGCTGTGGCGCGGCGGGACGATTAGCGACAATGGAGCTGCGTTTCGGTGTGATGGTGTCTCAAATGGCAGAACTACGGAGAGATCTGGATACGGCTATCGTCGAGATTGCTCGGCTCAGCGAGCAGCAGAACGTGCGCCAGTCAGTGGAGCAGCCCATCGCGGTGAGTAAACTAAGCCTAACTTAACCTAAACTAATCCTAACTTAACTAATACTTACCTTTTCTATTTATTGCAGCGCTACCAGCAGCCAGCAATTCCCTATCCTGAGTTCGTGGCACAATCGTTGATGAACCGTGACTGGATGCCGGGATGCCTCCAGCATCACTTTGATGCGGTACTGGGCCGGTGCGCGCAACGTCAGATGCTGCCAACCTTCATCAGGAAACTGCTTGTGGCGTTGTACCCAACAACCTACCGCAGGAAACGCCTGAGCGACCTCGGCCATGAACAACGTCTGATAATAGCACATGCGGTAGGGTGTTGGGTGACGGTGGTCCCTGATGTTGGAAGGCAGCTTAGCTGGCCATGGCTTAATAGCTCGATAGCCTACGCTATCTCGGCTGCCCGTCACATGGCCGATGAGGACAATGTATTTTTAACTGGGCACATCGACCTTATTCATCCCCCGGCTATGTTCGGCATAGCTCGCTTGCATGACAGTGGTATGGGGGGAGAATAATTGTGTTGCTAAATAAATAAATGAAATAAACCTATAAAAAGAAAATATACTTACCTGCTGCACCTGAAAAAAAGAAAATATACTTACCTGCTGCACCTGAAAAAAAGAAAATATACCTACCTGCTGCACCTGAAAAAAAGAAAATATACCTACCTGCTGTCGTCGTCGGGGTTGGTGTCCGTGAGATTGACCGTGGCTAGGTACCAGTTGACTTGCTAGGTACCAGTTGACATTTCCCATCGACCAATACTGCATTCATATGCCATGCCACCAACCCGCGGTACTCGGTGCTGCTCTCGGGATCGGTGTCCCTCGGCCTGTGACCATCTTAGGCCGATGGGATCAGCTCTGGCATGGGTGAGATGGCTTGGCGGGACCCCAGCTGTATTTCCCTACGGCCTAATGTGCATTTTTTTCAGATTCATGCTTTGGTTCAACTGACTGAGTTGAGCCGCAGAGTGGATGGTACAATTGGCTGAGTTGAGCCGCAGAGTGGAGTGTGTCCCTCGGCCTGAGACCAGTATAGGCCGATGGAATGACCTGTAGCATGTGCCAGATGGCTTGGCGGGACCCCAGCTGCATTTGCATACGGCCTAATATGCGCCAACTACCCACGGACGGACTGGGAAAAAAGCCCAGCCCAGCGCGGTTCGCCAGGCAGCTGGGCTGTGCATCATACGGCACGAGGAACGATTTTAAGAGGTGAAACGTTGTGGTGAGGTTGGACGATTACGTTGAGGAATGCTTCGCGCACATACTCGCTCGCTCGTAGACCATGCCACCAATACGCTGCCGGTCCTCAGTGTACTTACAATACTAACAAAACACACCACCATTGTCCCATTGTGGTGCTCAGCTCGGCTCACCTATTGAAGTCAAACCGAACAATGACTTTCGTTTACTGGCCATATAGCTAAAACTAGCTACATGTCAGTAAAGTAGGTCAGTGTTCGATTCAACCATGTTGCCATATGTGGTACGTTTGTGTTTGTAGAACAAATCAAAGTAACCATACATTTTTCTTTGTTTTTTGACAGTCTAATCGTGTGAAGATGCCGGCAACGACACGTTCCATGTGGTGGGAGCAGGGGCCACCATCACGGTCGCCATCGCCGCCGCCGCCATCAGACCGTCGGCGAAAGAGACGTCGGAGTCAGTCACGGGCCACACCGCCGATAGCGCCGTCCCCGCAGCCTGGTGGGAGCCGCAGTCTGCGGCGAAGATTACGCCGTCGACGGGCCGCCACGCCGGCCACGCCGCGAGAACCGTCCCCACAGCCTGGCCCCTCTACAGCCAGGGAATGGTCCCCGCAGCATGGCCCCTCTACAGCCAGGGAATGGTCCCCGCAGCCTGGGCCAGTCACATCCAGCCCGCAGCCTGGACCGTCGTCGAGGCGAAACACGCAGTCTCCATTGTCGTGCTGTGGCGCGGCGGGACGATTAGCGACAATGGAGCTGCGTTTCGGTGTGATGGTGTCTCAAATGGCAGAACTACGGAGAGATCTGGATACGGCTATCGTCGAGATTGCTCGGCTCAGCGAGCAGCAGAACGTGCGCCAGTCAGTGGAGCAGCCCATCGCGGTGAGTAAACTAAGCCTAACTTAACCTAAACTAATCCTAACTTAACTAATACTTACCTTTTCTATTTATTGCAGCGCTACCAGCAGCCAGCAATTCCCTATCCTGAGTTCGTGGCACAATCGTTGATGAACCGTGACTGGATGCCGGGATGCCTCCAGCATCACTTTGATGCGGTACTGGGCCGGTGCGCGCAACGTCAGATGCTGCCAACCTTCATCAGGAAACTGCTTGTGGCGTTGTACCCAACAACCTACCGCAGGAAACGCCTGAGCGACCTCGGCCATGAACAACGTCTGATAATAGCACATGCGGTAGGGTGTTGGGTGACGGTGGTCCCTGATGTTGGAAGGCAGCTTAGCTGGCCATGGCTTAATAGCTCGATAGCCTACGCTATCTCGGCTGCCCGTCACATGGCCGATGAGGACAATGTATTTTTAACTGGGCACATCGACCTTATTCATCCCCCGGCTATGTTCGGCATAGCTCGCTTGCATGACAGTGTTATGGGGGGAGAATAATTGTGTTGCTAAATAAATAAATGAAATAAACCTATAAAAAGAAAATATACTTACCTGCTGCACCTGAAAAAAAGAAAATATACTTACCTGCTGCACCTGAAAAAAAGAAAATATACCTACCTGCTGCACCTGAAAAAAAGAAAATATACCTACCTGCTGTCGTCGTCGGGGTTGGTGTCCGTGAGATTGACCGTGGCTAGGTACCAGTTGACTTGCTAGGTACCAGTTGACATTTCCCATCGACCAATACTGCATTCATATGCCATGCCACCAACCCGCGGTACTCGGTGCTGCTCTCGGGATCGGTGTCCCTCGGCCTGTGACCATCTTAGGCCGATGGGATCAGCTCTGGCATGGGTGAGATGGCTTGGCGGGACCCCAGCTGTATTTCCCTACGGCCTAATGTGCATTTTTTTCAGATTCATGCTTTGGTTCAACTGACTGAGTTGAGCCGCAGAGTGGATGGTACAATTGGCTGAGTTGAGCCGCAGAGTGGAGTGTGTCCCTCGGCCTGAGACCAGTATAGGCCGATGGAATGACCTGTAGCATGTGCCAGATGGCTTGGCGGGACCCCAGCTGCATTTGCATACGGCCTAATATGCGCCAACTACCCACGGACGGACTGGGAAAAAAGCCCAGCCCAGCGCGGTTCGCCAGGCAGCTGGGCTGTGCATCATACGGCACGAGGAACGATTTTAAGAGGTGAAACGTTGTGGTGAGGTTGGACGATTGCCATATGTGGTACGTTTGTGTTTGTAGAACAAATCAAAGTAACCATACATTTTTCTTTGTTTTTTGACAGTCTAATCGTGTGAAGATGCCGGCAACGACACGTTCCATGTGGTGGGAGCAGGGGCCACCATCACGGTCGCCATCGCCGCCGCCGCCATCAGACCGTCGGCGAAAGAGACGTCGGAGTCAGTCACGGGCCACACCGCCGATAGCGCCGTCCCCGCAGCCTGGTGGGAGCCGCAGTCTGCGGCGAAGATTACGCCGTCGACGGGCCGCCACGCCGGCCACGCCGCGAGAACCGTCCCCGCAGCCTGGCCCCTCTACAGCCAGGGAATGGTCCCCGCAGCATGGCCCCTCTACAGCCAGGGAATGGTCCCCGCAGCCTGGGCCAGTCACATCCAGCCCGCAGCCTGGACCATCGTCGAGGCGAAACACGCAGTCTCCATTGTCGTGCTGTGGCGCGGCGGGACGATTAGCGACAATGGAGCTGCGTTTCGGTGTGATGGTGTCTCAAATGGCAGAACTACGGAGAGATCTGGATACGGCTATCGTCGAGATTGCTCGGCTCAGCGAGCAGCAGAACGTGCGCCAGTCAGTGGAGCAGCCCATCGCGGTGAGTAAACTAAGCCTAACTTAACCTAAACTAATCCTAACTTAACTAATACTTACCTTTTCTATTTATTGCAGCGCTACCAGCAGCCAGCAATTCCCTATCCTGAGTTCGTGGCACAATCGTTGATGAACCGTGACTGGATGCCGGGATGCCTCCAGCATCACTTTGATGCGGTACTGGGCCAGTGCGCGCAACGTCAGATGCTGCCAACCTTCATCAGGAAACTGCTTGTGGCGTTGTACCCAACAACCTACCGCAGGAAACGCCTGAGCGACCTCGGCCATGAACAACGTCTGATAATAGCACATGCGGTAGGGTGTTGGGTGACGGTGGTCCCTGATGTTGGAAGGCAGCTTAGCTGGCCATGGCTTAATAGCTCGATAGCCTACGCTATCTCGGCTGCCCGTCACATGGCCGATGAGGACAATGTATTTTTAACTGGGCACATCGACCTTATTCATCCCCCGGCTATGTTCGGCATAGCTCGCTTGCATGACAGTGGTATGGGGGGAGAATAATTGTGTTGCTAAATAAATAAATGAAATAAACCTATAAAAAGAAAATATACTTACCTGCTGCACCTGAAAAAAAGAAAATATACTTACCTGCTGCACCTGAAAAAAAGAAAATATACCTACCTGCTGCACCTGAAAAAAAGAAAATATACCTACCTGCTGTCGTCGTCGGGGTTGGTGTCCGTGAGATTGACCGTGGCTAGGTACCAGTTGACTTGCTAGGTACCAGTTGACATTTCCCATCGACCAATACTGCATTCATATGCCATGCCACCAACCCGCGGTACTCGGTGCTGCTCTCGGGATCGGTGTCCCTCGGCCTGTGACCATCTTAGGCCGATGGGATCAGCTCTGGCATGGGTGAGATGGCTTGGCGGGACCCCAGCTGTATTTCCCTACGGCCTAATGTGCATTTTTTTCAGATTCATGCTTTGGTTCAACTGACTGAGTTGTGCCGCAGAGTGGATGGTACAATTGGCTGAGTTGAGCCGCAGAGTGGAGTGTGTCCCTCGGCCTGAGACCAGTATAGGCCGATGGAATGACCTGTAGCATGTGCCAGATGGCTTGGCGGGACCCCAGCTGCATTTGCATACGGCCTAATATGCGCCAACTACCCACGGACGGACTGGGAAAAAAGCCCAGCCCAGCGCGGTTCGCCAGGCAGCTGGGCTGTGCATCATACGGCACGAGGAACGATTTTAAGAGGTGAAACGTTGTGGTGAGGTTGGACGATTACGTTGAGGAGTGCTTCGCGCACATACTCGCTCGCTCGTAGACCATGCCACCAATACGCTGCCGGTCCTCAGTGTACTTACAATACTAACAAAACACACCACCATTGTCCCATTGTGGTGCTCAGCTCGGCTCACCTATTGAAGTCAAACCGAACAATGACTTTCGTTTACTGGCCATATAGCTAAAACTAGCTACATGTCAGTAAAGTAGGTCAGTGTTCGATTCAACCATGTTGCCATATGTGGTACGTTTGTGTTTGTAGAACAAATCAAAGTAACCATACATTTTTCTTTGTTTTTTGACAGTCTAATCGTGTGAAGATGCCGGCAACGACACGTTCCATGTGGTGGGAGCAGGGGCCACCATCACGGTCGCCATCGCCGCCGCCGCCATCAGACCGTCGGCGAAAGAGACGTCGGAGTCAGTCACGGGCCACACCGCCGATAGCGCCGTCCCCGCAGCCTGGTGGGAGCCGCAGTCTGCGGCGAAGATTACGCCGTCGACGGGCCGCCACGCCGGCCACGCCGCGAGAACCGTCCCCGCAGCCTGGCCCCTCTACAGCCAGGGAATGGTCCCCGCAGCATGGCCCCTCTACAGCCAGGGAATGGTCCCCGCAGCCTGGGCCAGTCACATCCAGCCCGCAGCCTGGACCGTCGTCGAGGCGAAACACGCAGTCTCCATTGTCGTGCTGTGGCGCGGCGGGACGATTAGCGACAATGGAGCTGCGTTTCGGTGTGATGGTGTCTCAAATGGCAGAACTACGGAGAGATCTGGATACGGCTATCGTCGAGATTGCTCGGCTCAGCGAGCAGCAGAACGTGCGCCAGTCAGTGGAGCAGCCCATCGCGGTGAGTAAACTAAGCCTAACTTAACCTAAACTAATCCTAACTTAACTAATACTTACCTTTTCTATTTATTGCAGCGCTACCAGCAGCCAGCAATTCCCTATCCTGAGTTCGTGGCACAATCGTTGATGAACCGTGACTGGATGCCGGGATGCCTCCAGCATCACTTTGATGCGGTACTGGGCCGGTGCGCGCAACGTCAGATGCTGCCAACCTTCATCAGGAAACTGCTTGTGGCGTTGTACCCAACAACCTACCGCAGGAAACGCCTGAGCGACCTCGGCCATGAACAACGTCTGATAATAGCACATGCGGTAGGGTGTTGGGTGACGGTGGTCCCTGATGTTGGAAGGCAGCTTAGCTGGCCATGGCTTAATAGCTCGATAGCCTACGCTATCTCGGCTGCCCGTCACATGGCCGATGAGGACAATGTATTTTTAACTGGGCACATCGACCTTATTCATCCCCCGGCTATGTTCGGCATAGCTCGCTTGCATGACAGTGGTATGGGGGGAGAATAATTGTGTTGCTAAATAAATAAATGAAATAAACCTATAAAAAGAAAATATACTTACCTGCTGCACCTGAAAAAAAGAAAATATACTTACCTGCTGCACCTGAAAAAAAGAAAATATACCTACCTGCTGCACCTGAAAAAAAGAAAATATACCTACCTGCTGTCGTCGTCGGGGTTGGTGTCCGTGAGATTGACCGTGGCTAGGTACCAGTTGACTTGCTAGGTACCAGTTGACATTTCCCATCGACCAATACTGCATTCATATGCCATGCCACCAACCCGCGGTACTCGGTGCTGCTCTCGGGATCGGTGTCCCTCGGCCTGTGACCATCTTAGGCCGATGGGATCAGCTCTGGCATGGGTGAGATGGCTTGGCGGGACCCCAGCTGTATTTCCCTACGGCCTAATGTGCATTTTTTTCAGATTCATGCTTTGGTTCAACTGACTGAGTTGAGCCGCAGAGTGGATGGTACAATTGGCTGAGTTGAGCCGCAGAGTGGAGTGTGTCCCTCGGCCTGAGACCAGTATAGGCCGATGGAATGACCTGTAGCATGTGCCAGATGGCTTGGCGGGACCCCAGCTGCATTTGCATATGGCCTAATATGCGCCAACTACCCACGGACGGACTGGGAAAAAAGCCCAGCCCAGCGCGGTTCGCCAGGCAGCTGGGCTGTGCATCATACGGCACGAGGAACGATTTTAAGAGGTGAAACGTTGTGGTGAGGTTGTGGTGAGGTTGGACGATTACGTTGAGGAGTGCTTCGCGCACATACTCGCTCGCTCGTAGACCATGCCACCAATACGCTGCCGGTCCTCAGTGTACTTACAATACTAACAAAACACACCACCATTGTCCCATTGTGGTGCTCAGCTCGGCTCACCTATTGAAGTCAAACCGAACAATGACTTTCGTTTACTGGCCATATAGCTAAAACTAGCTACATGTCAGTAAAGTAGGTCAGTGTTCGATTCAACCATGTTGCCATATGTGGTACGTTTGTGTTTGTAGAACAAATCAAAGTAACCATACATTTTTCTTTGTTTTTTGACAGTCTAATCGTGTGAAGATGCCGGCAACGACACGTTCCATGTGGTTGGAGCAGGGGCCACCATCACGGTCGCCATCGCCGCCGCCGCCATCAGACCGTCGGCGAAAGAGACGTCGGAGTCAGTCACGGGCCACACCGCCGATAGCGCCGTCCCCGCAGCCTGGTGGGAGCCGCAGTCTGCGGCGAAGATTACGCCGTCGACGGGCCGCCACGCCGGCCACGCCGCGAGAACCGTCCCCACAGCCTGGCCCCTCTACAGCCAGGGAATGGTCCCCGCAGCATGGCCCCTCTACAGCCAGGGAATGGTCCCCGCAGCCTGGGCCAGTCACATCCAGCCCGCAGCCTGGACCGTCGTCGAGGCGAAACACGCAGTCTCCATTGTCGTGCTGTGGCGCGGCGGGACGATTAGCGACAATGGAGCTGCGTTTCGGTGTGATGGTGTCTCAAATGGCAGAACTACGGAGAGATCTGGATACGGCTATCGTCGAGATTGCTCGGCTCAGCGAGCAGCAGAACGTGCGCCAGTCAGTGGAGCAGCCCATCGCGGTGAGTAAACTAAGCCTAACTTAACCTAAACTAATCCTAACTTAACTAATACTTACCTTTTCTATTTATTGCAGCGCTACCAGCAGCCAGCAATTCCCTATCCTGAGTTCGTGGCACAATCGTTGATGAACCGTGACTGGATGCCGGGATGCCTCCAGCATCACTTTGATGCGGTACTGGGCCGGTGCGCGCAACGTCAGATGCTGCCAACCTTCATCAGGAAACTGCTTGTGGCGTTGTACCCAACAACCTACCGCAGGAAACGCCTGAGCGACCTCGGCCATGAACAACGTCTGATAATAGCACATGCGGTAGGGTGTTGGGTGACGGTGGTCCCTGATGTTGGAAGGCAGCTTAGCTGGCCATGGCTTAATAGCTCGATAGCCTACGCTATCTCGGCTGCCCGTCACATGGCCGATGAGGACAATGTATTTTTAACTGGGCACATCGACCTTATTCATCCCCCGGCTATGTTCGGCATAGCTCGCTTGCATGACAGTGGTATGGGGGGAGAATAATTGTGTTGCTAAATAAATAAATGAAATAAACCTATAAAAAGAAAATATACTTACCTGCTGCACCTGAAAAAAAGAAAATATACTTACCTGCTGCACCTGAAAAAAAGAAAATATACCTACCTGCTGCACCTGAAAAAAAGAAAATATACCTACCTGCTGTCGTCGTCGGGGTTGGTGTCCGTGAGATTGACCGTGGCTAGGTACCAGTTGACTTGCTAGGTACCAGTTGACATTTCCCATCGACCAATACTGCATTCATATGCCATGCCACCAACCCGCGGTACTCGGTGCTGCTCTCGGGATCGGTGTCCTTCGGCCTGTGACCATCTTAGGCCGATGGGATCAGCTCTGGCATGGGTGAGATGGCTTGGCGGGACCCCAGCTGTATTTCCCTACGGCCTAATGTGCATTTTTTTCAGATTCATGCTTTGGTTCAACTGACTGAGTTGAGCCGCAGAGTGGATGGTACAATTGGCTGAGTTGAGCCGCAGAGTGGAGTGTGTCCCTCGGCCTGAGACCAGTATAGGCCGATGGAATGACCTGTAGCATGTGCCAGATGGCTTGGCGGGACCCCAGCTGCATTTGCATACGGCCTAATATGCGCCAACTACCCACGGACGGACTGGGAAAAAAGCCCAGCCCAGCGCGGTTCGCCAGGCAGCTGGGCTGTGCATCATACGGCACGAGGAACGATTTTAAGAGGTGAAACGTTGTGGTGAGGTTGGACGATTACGTTGAGGAGTGCTTCGCGCACATACTCGCTCGCTCGTAGACCATGCCACCAATACGCTGCCGGTCCTCAGTGTACTTACAATACTAACAAAACACACCACCATTGTCCCATTGTGGTGCTCAGCTCGGCTCACCTATTGAAGTCAAACCGAACAATGACTTTCGTTTACTGGCCATATAGCTAAAACTAGCTACATGTCAGTAAAGTAGGTCAGTGTTCGATTCAACCATGTTGCCATATGTGGTACGTTTGTGTTTGTAGAACAAATCAAAGT
Source organism: Ochlerotatus camptorhynchus (assembly GCF_037179485.1). Taxonomy (NCBI): domain Eukaryota; kingdom Metazoa; phylum Arthropoda; class Insecta; order Diptera; family Culicidae; genus Ochlerotatus; species Ochlerotatus camptorhynchus. The sequence goes on from NW_027041048.1 coordinate 176,609, forward strand.
AACCATACATTTTTCTTTGTTTTTTGACAGTCTAATCGTGTGAAGATGCCGGCAACGACACGTTCCATGTGGTGGGAGCAGGGGCCACCATCACGGTCGCCATCGCCGCCGCCGCCATCAGACCGTCGGCGAAAGAGACGTCGGAGTCAGTCACGGGCCACACCGCCGATAGCGCCGTCCCCGCAGCCTGGTGGGAGCCGCAGTCTGCGGCGAAGATTACGCCGTCGACGGGCCGCCACGCCGGCCACGCCGCGAGAACCGTCCCCGCAGCCTGGCCCCTCTACAGCCAGGGAATGGTCCCCGCAGCATGGCCCCTCTACAGCCAGGGAATGGTCCCCGCAGCCTGGGCCAGTCACATCCAGCCCGCAGCCTGGACCGTCGTCGAGGCGAAACACGCAGTCTCCATTGTCGTGCTGTGGCGCGGCGGGACGATTAGCGACAATGGAGCTGCGTTTCGGTGTGATGGTGTCTCAAATGGCAGAACTACGGAGAGATCTGGATACGGCTATCGTCGAGATTGCTCGGCTCAGCGAGCAGCAGAACGTGCGCCAGTCAGTGGAGCAGCCCATCGCGGTGAGTAAACTAAGCCTAACTTAACCTAAACTAATCCTAACTTAACTAATACTTACCTTTTCTATTTATTGCAGCGCTACCAGCAGCCAGCAATTCCCTATCCTGAGTTCGTGGCACAATCGTTGATGAACCGTGACTGGATGCCGGGATGCCTCCAGCATCACTTTGATGCGGTACTGGGTCGGTGCGCGCAACGTCAGATGCTGCCAACCTTCATCAGGAAACTGCTTGTGGCGTTGTACCCAACAACCTACCGCAGGAAACGCCTGAGCGACCTCGGCCATGAACAACGTCTGATAATAGCACATGCGGTAGGGTGTTGGGTGACGGTGGTCCCTGATGTTGGAAGGCAGCTTAGCTGGCCATGGCTTAATAGCTCGATAGCCTACGCTATCTCGGCTGCCCGTCACATGGCCGATGAGGACAATGTATTTTTAACTGGGCACATCGACCTTATTCATCCCCCGGCTATGTTCGGCATAGCTCGCTTGCATGACAGTGGTATGGGGGGAGAATAATTGTGTTGCTAAATAAATAAATGAAATAAACCTATAAAAAGAAAATATACTTACCTGCTGCACCTGAAAAAAAGAAAATATACTTACCTGCTGCACCTGAAAAAAAGAAAATATACCTACCTGCTGCACCTGAAAAAAGAAAATATACCTACCTGCTGTCGTCGTCGGGGTTGGTGTCCGTGAGATTGACCGTGGCTAGGTACCAGTTGACTTGCTAGGTACCAGTTGACATTTCCCATCGACCAATACTGCATTCATATGCCATGCCACCAACCCGCGGTACTCGGTGCTGCTCTCGGGATCGGTGTCCCTCGGCCTGTGACCATCTTAGGCCGATGGGATCAGCTCTGGCATGGGTGAGATGGCTTGGCGGGACCCCAGCTGTATTTCCCTACGGCCTAATGTGCATTTTTTTCAGATTCATGCTTTGGTTCAACTGACTGAGTTGAGCCGCAGAGTGGATGGTACAATTGGCTGAGTTGAGCCGCAGAGTGGAGTGTGTCCCTCGGCCTGAGACCAGTATAGGCCGATGGAATGACCTGTAGCATGTGCCAGATGGCTTGGCGGGACCCCAGCTGCATTTGCATACGGCCTAATATGCGCCAACTACCCACGGACGGACTGGGAAAAAAGCCCAGCCCAGCGCGGTTCGCCAGGCAGCTGGGCTGTGCATCATACGGCACGAGGAACGATTTTAAGAGGTGAAACGTTGTGGTGAGGTTGGACGATTACGTTGAGGAGTGCTTCGCGCACATACTCGCTCGCTCGTAGACCATGCCACCAATACGCTGCCGGTCCTCAGTGTACTTACAATACTAACAAAACACACCACCATTGTCCCATTGTGGTGCTCAGCTCGGCTCACCTATTGAAGTCAAACCGAACAATGACTTTCGTTTACTGGCCATATAGCTAAAACTAGCTACATGTCAGTAAAGTAGGTCAGTGTTCGATTCAACCATGTTGCCATATGTGGTACGTTTGTGTTTGTAGAACAAATCAAAGTAACCATACATTTTTCTTTGTTTTTTGACAGTCTAATCGTGTGAAGATGCCGGCAACGACACGTTCCATGTGGTGGGAGCAGGGGCCACCATCACGGTCGCCATCGCCGCCGCCGCCATCAGACCGTCGGCGAAAGAGACGTCGGAGTCAGTCACGGGCCACACCGCCGATAGCGCCGTCCCCGCAGCCTGGTGGGAGCCGCAGTCTGCGGCGAAGATTACGCCGTCGACGGGCCGCCACGCCGGCCACGCCGCGAGAACCGTCCCCGCAGCCTGGCCCCTCTACAGCCAGGGAATGGTCCCCGCAGCATGGCCCCTCTACAGCCAGGGAATGGTCCCCGCAGCCTGGGCCAGTCACATCCAGCCCGCAGCCTGGACCGTCGTCGAGGCGAAACACGCAGTCTCCATTGTCGTGCTGTGGCGCGGCGGGACGATTAGCGACAATGGAGCTGCGTTTCGGTGTGATGGTGTCTCAAATGGCAGAACTACGGAGAGATCTGGATACGGCTATCGTCGAGATTGCTCGGCTCAGCGAGCAGCAGAACGTGCGCCAGTCAGTGGAGCAGCCCATCGCGGTGAGTAAACTAAGCCTAACTTAACCTAAACTAATCCTAACTTAACTAATACTTACCTTTTCTATTTATTGCAGCGCTACCAGCAGCCAGCAATTCCCTATCCTGAGTTCGTGGCACAATCGTTGATGAACCGTGACTGGATGCCGGGATGCCTCCAGCATCACTTTGATGCGGTACTGGGTCGGTGCGCGCAACGTCAGATGCTGCCAACCTTCATCAGGAAACTGCTTGTGGCGTTGTACCCAACAACCTACCGCAGGAAACGCCTGAGCGACCTCGGCCATGAACAACGTCTGATAATAGCACATGCGGTAGGGTGTTGGGTGACGGTGGTCCCTGATGTTGGAAGGCAGCTTAGCTGGCCATGGCTTAATAGCTCGATAGCCTACGCTATCTCGGCTGCCCGTCACATGGCCGATGAGGACAATGTATTTTTAACTGGGCACATCGACCTTATTCATCCCCCGGCTATGTTCGGCATAGCTCGCTTGCATGACAGTGGTATGGGGGGAGAATAATTGTGTTGCTAAATAAATAAATGAAATAAACCTATAAAAAGAAAATATACTTACCTGCTGCACCTGAAAAAAAGAAAATATACTTACCTGCTGCACCTGAAAAAAAGAAAATATACCTACCTGCTGCACCTGAAAAAAAGAAAATATACCTACCTGCTGTCGTCGTCGGGGTTGGTGTCCGTGAGATTGACCGTGGCTAGGTACCAGTTGACTTGCTAGGTACCAGTTGACATTTCTAGATAAACATTTCAAATGGTCCTATCTGCTTTGATCGATTCTCTTCATCGACTTTCTCTTTCGTCAATAACTCAACTGCAAAACCTTTCCCTGTTGTGTTTGACGTTTTGGACGCTAGATATGAACCTCCTTTATCAAACTATGTGGTAGAATTAGCGCGAAATCTGTTTGCATAGCAGTGGTTATGAAAAGAGAAAGTCGATGAAGAGAATCGATCAAAGCAGATAGGACCATTTGAAATGTTCATCGAGATTTCCCATCGACCAATACTGCATTCATATGCCACCAACCCGCGGTACTCGGTGCTGCTCTCGGGATCGGTGTCCCTCGGCCTGTGACCATCTTAGGCCGATGGGATCAGCTCTGGCATGGGTGAGATGGCTTGGCGGGACCCCAGCTGTATTTCCCTACGGCCTAATGTGCATTTTTTTCAGATTCATGCTTTGGTTCAACTGACTGAGTTGAGCCGCAGAGTGGATGGTACAATTGGCTGAGTTGAGCCGCAGAGTGGAGTGTGTCCCTCGGCCTGAGACCAGTATAGGCCGATGGAATGACCTGTAGCATGTGCCAGATGGCTTGGCGGGACCCCAGCTGCATTTGCATACGGCCTAATATGCGCCAACTACCCACGGACGGACTGGGAAAAAAGCCCAGCCCAGCGCGGTTCGCCAGGCAGCTGGGCTGTGCATCATACGGCACGAGGAACGATTTTAAGAGGTGAAACGTTGTGGTGAGGTTGGACGATTACGTTGAGGAGTGCTTCGCGCACATACTCGCTCGCTCGTAGACCATGCCACCAATACGCTGCCGGTCCTCAGTGTACTTACAATACTAACAAAACACACCACCATTGTCCCATTGTGGTGCTCAGCTCGGCTCACCTATTGAAGTCAAACCGAACAATGACTTTCGTTTACTGGCCATATAGCTAAAACTAGCTACATGTCAGTAAAGTAGGTCAGTGTTCGATTCAACCATGTTGCCATATGTGGTACGTTTGTGTTTGTAGAACAAATCAAAGTAACCATACATTTTTCTTTGTTTTTTGACAGTCTAATCGTGTGAAGATGCCGGCAACGACACGTTCCATGTGGTGGGAGCAGGGGCCACCATCACGGTCGCCATCGCCGCCGCCGCCATCAGACCGTCGGCGAAAGAGACGTCGGAGTCAGTCACGGGCCACACCGCCGATAGCGCCGTCCCCGCAGCCTGGTGGGAGCCGCAGTCTGCGGCGAAGATTACGCCGTCGACGGGCCGCCACGCCGGCCACGCCGCGAGAACCGTCCCCGCAGCCTGGCCCCTCTACAGCCAGGGAATGGTCCCCGCAGCATGGCCCCTCTACAGCCAGGGAATGGTCCCCGCAGCCTGGGCCAGTCACATCCAGCCCGCAGCCTGGACCGTCGTCGAGGCGAAACACGCAGTCTCCATTGTCGTGCTGTGGCGCGGCGGGACGATTAGCGACAATGGAGCTGCGTTTCGGTGTGATGGTGTCTCAAATGGCAGAACTACGGAGAGATCTGGATACGGCTATCGTCGAGATTGCTCGGCTCAGCGAGCAGCAGAACGTGCGCCAGTCAGTGGAGCAGCCCATCGCGGTGAGTAAACTAAGCCTAACTTAACCTAAACTAATCCTAACTTAACTAATACTTACCTTTTCTATTTATTGCAGCGCTACCAGCAGCCAGCAATTCCCTATCCTGAGTTCGTGGCACAATCGTTGATGAACCGTGACTGGATGCCGGGATGCCTCCAGCATCACTTTGATGCGGTACTGGGCCGGTGCGCGCAACGTCAGATGCTGCCAACCTTCATCAGGAAACTGCTTGTGGCGTTGTACCCAACAACCTACCGCAGGAAACGCCTGAGCGACCTCGGCCATGAACAACGTCTGATAATAGCACATGCGGTAGGGTGTTGGGTGACGGTGGTCCCTGATGTTGGAAGGCAGCTTAGCTGGCCATGGCTTAATAGCTCGATAGCCTACGCTATCTCGGCTGCCCGTCACATGGCCGATGAGGACAATGTATTTTTAACTGGGCACATCGACCTTATTCATCCCCCGGCTATGTTCGGCATAGCTCGCTTGCATGACAGTGGTATGGGGGGAGAATAATTGTGTTGCTAAATAAATAAATGAAATAAACCTATAAAAAGAAAATATACTTACCTGCTGCACCTGAAAAAAAGAAAATATACTTACCTGCTGCACCTGAAAAAAAGAAAATATACCTACCTGCTGTCGTCGTCGGGGTTGGTGTCCGTGAGATTGACCGTGGCTAGGTACCAGTTGACTTGCTAGGTACCAGTTGACATTTCCCATCGACCAATACTGCATTCATATGCCATGCCACCAACCCGCGGTACTCGGTGCTGCTCTCGGGATCGGTGTCCCTCGGCCTGTGACCATCTTAGGCCGATGGGATCAGCTCTGGCATGGGTGAGATGGCTTGGCGGGACCCCAGCTGTATTTCCCTACGGCCTAATGTGCATTTTTTTCAGATTCATGCTTTGGTTCAACTGACTGAGTTGAGCCGCAGAGTGGATGGTACAATTGGCTGAGTTGAGCCGCAGAGTGGAGTGTGTCCCTCGGCCTGAGACCAGTATAGGCCGATGGAATGACCTGTAGCATGTGCCAGATGGCTTGGCGGGACCCCAGCTGCATTTGCATACGGCCTAATATGCGCCAACTACCCACGGACGGACTGGGAAAAAAGCCCAGCCCAGCGCGGTTCGCCAGGCAGCTGGGCTGTGCATCATACGGCACGAGGAACGATTTTAAGAGGTGAAACGTTGTGGTGAGGTTGGACGATTACGTTGAGGAGTGCTTCGCGCACATACTCGCTCGCTCGTAGACCATGCCACCAATACGCTGCCGGTCCTCAGTGTACTTACAATACTAACAAAACACACCACCATTGTCCCATTGTGGTGCTCAGCTCGGCTCACCTATTGAAGTCAAACCGAACAATGACTTTCGTTTACTGGCCATATAGCTAAAACTAGCTACATGTCAGTAAAGTAGGTCAGTGTTCGATTCAACCATGTTGCCATATGTGGTACGTTTGTGTTTGTAGAACAAATCAAAGTAACCATACATTTTTCTTTGTTTTTTGACAGTCAAATCGTGTGAAGATGCCGGCAACGACACGTTCCATGTGGTGGGAGCAGGGGCCACCATCACGGTCGCCATCGCCGCCGCCGCCATCAGACCGTCGGCGAAAGAGACGTCGGAGTCAGTCACGGGCCACACCGCCGATAGCGCCGTCCCCGCAGCCTGGTGGGAGCCGCAGTCTGCGGCGAAGATTACGCCGTCAACGGGCCGCCACGCCGGCCACGCCGCGAGAACCGTCCCCGCAGCCTGGCCCCTCTACAGCCAGGGAATAGTCCCCGCAGCATGGCCCCTCTACAGCCAGGGAATGGTCCCCGCAGCCTGGGCCAGTCACATCCAGCCCGCAGCCTGGACCGTCGTCGAGGCGAAACACGCAGTCTCCATTGTCGTGCTGTGGCGCGGCGGGACGATTAGCGACAATGGAGCTGCGTTTCGGTGTGATGGTGTCTCAAATGGCAGAACTACGGAGAGATCTGGATACGGCTATCGTCGAGATTGCTCGGCTCAGTGAGCAGCAGAACGTGCGCCAGTCAGTGGAGCAGCCCATCGCGGTGAGTAAACTAAGCCTAACTTAACCTAAACTAATCCTAACTTAACTAATACTTACCTTTTCTATTTATTGCAGCGCTACCAGCAGCCAGCAATTCCCTATCCTGAGTTCGTGGCACAATCGTTGATGAACCGTGACTGGATGCCGGGATGCCTCCAGCATCACTTTGATGCGGTACTGGGCCGGTGCGCGCAACGTCAGATGCTGCCAACCTTCATCAGGAAACTGCTTGTGGCGTTGTACCCAACAACCTACCGCAGGAAACGCCTGAGCGACCTCGGCCATGAACAACGTCTGATAATAGCACATGCGGTAGGGTGTTGGGTGACGGTGGTCCCTGATGTTGGAAGGCAGCTTAGCTGGCCATGGCTTAATAGCTCGATAGCCTACGCTATCTCGGCTGCCCGTCACATGGCCGATGAGGACAATGTATTTTTAACTGGGCACATCGACCTTATTCATCCCCCGGCTATGTTCGGCATAGCTCGCTTGCATGACAGTGGTATGGGGGGAGAATAATTGTGTTGCTAAATAAATAAATGAAATAAACCTATAAAAAGAAAATATACTTACCTGCTGCACCTGAAAAAAAGAAAATATACTTACCTGCTGCACCTGAAAAAAAGAAAATATACCTACCTGCTGCACCTGAAAAAAAGAAAATATACCTACCTGCTGTCGTCGTCGGGGTTGGTGTCCGTGAGATTGACCGTGGCTAGGTACCAGTTGACTTGCTAGGTACCAGTTGACATTTCCCATCGACCAATACTGCATTCATATGCCATGCCACCAACCCGCGGTACTCGGTGCTGCTCTCGGGATCGGTGTCCCTCGGCCTGTGACCATCTTAGGCCGATGGGATCAGCTCTGGCATGGGTGAGATGGCTTGGCGGGACCCCAGCTGTATTTCCCTACGGCCTAATGTGCATTTTTTTTTCAGATTCATGCTTTGGTTCAACTGACTGAGTTGAGCCGCAGAGTGGATGGTACAATTGGCTGAGTTGAGCCGCAGAGTGGAGTGTGTCCCTCGGCCTGAGACCAGTATAGGCCGATGGAATGACCTGTAGCATGTGCCAGATGGCTTGGCGGGACCCCAGCTGCATTTGCATACGGCCTAATATGCGCCAACTACCCACGGACGGACTGGGAAAAAAGCCCAGCCCAGCGCGGTTCGCCAGGCAGCTGGGCTGTGCATCATACGGCACGAGGAACGATTTTAAGAGGTGAAACGTTGTGGTGAGGTTGGACGATTACGTTGAGGAGTGCTTCGCGCACATACTCGCTCGCTCGTAGACCATGCCACCAATACGCTGCCGGTCCTCAGTGTACTTACAATACTAACAAAACACACCACCATTGTCCCATTGTGGTGCTCAGCTCGGCTCACCTATTGAAGTCAAACCGAACAATGACTTTCGTTTACTGGCCATATAGCTAAAACTAGCTACATGTCAGTAAAGTAGGTCAGTGTTCGATTCAACCATGTTGCCATATGTGGTACGTTTGTGTTTGTAGAACAAATCAAAGTAACCATACATTTTTCTTTGTTTTTTGACAGTCTAATCGTGTGAAGATGCCGGCAACGACACGTTCCATGTGGTGGGAGCAGGGGCCACCATCACGGTCGCCATCGCCGCCGCCGCCATCAGACCGTCGGCGAAAGAGACGTCGGAGTCAGTCACGGGCCACACCGCCGATAGCGCCGTCCCCGCAGCCTGGTGGGAGCCGCAGTCTGCGGCGAAGATTACGCCGTCGACGGGCCGCCACGCCGGCCACGCCGCGAGAACCGTCCCCGCAGCCTGGCCCCTCTACAGCCAGGGAATGGTCCCCGCAGCATGGCCCCTCTACAGCCAGGGAATGGTCCCCGCAGCCTGGGCCAGTCACATCCAGCCCGCAGCCTGGACCGTCGTCGAGGCGAAACACGCAGTCTCCATTGTCGTGCTGTGGCGCGGCGGGACGATTAGCGACAATGGAGCTGCGTTTCGGTGTGATGGTGTCTCAAATGGCAGAACTACGGAGAGATCTGGATACGGCTATCGTCGAGATTGCTCGGCTCAGCGAGCAGCAGAACGTGCGCCAGTCAGTGGAGCAGCCCATCGCGGTGAGTAAACTAAGCCTAACTTAACCTAAACTAATCCTAACTTAACTAATACTTACCTTTTCTATTTATTGCAGCGCTACCAGCAGCCAGCAATTCCCTATCCTGAGTTCGTGGCACAATCGTTGATGAACCGTGACTGGATGCCGGGATGCCTCCAGCATCACTTTGATGCGGTACTGGGCCGGTGCGCGCAACGTCAGATGCTGCCAACCTTCATCAGGAAACTGCTTGTGGCGTTGTACCCAACAACCTACCGCAGGAAACGCCTGAGCGACCTCGGCCATGAACAACGTCTGATAATAGCACATGCGGTAGGGTGTTGGGTGACGGTGGTCCCTGATGTTGGAAGGCAGCTTAGCTGGCCATGGCTTAATAGCTCGATAGCCTACGCTATCTCGGCTGCCCGTCACATGGCCGATGAGGACAATGTATTTTTAACTGGGCACATCGACCTTATTCATCCCCCGGCTATGTTCGGCATAGCTCGCTTGCATGACAGTGGTATGGGGGGAGAATAATTGTGTTGCTAAATAAATAAATGAAATAAACCTATAAAAAGAAAATATACTTACCTGCTGCACTTGAAAAAAAGAAAATATACTTACCTGCTGCACCTGAAAAAAAGAAAATATACCTACCTGCTGCACCTGAAAAAAAGAAAATATACCTACCTGCTGTCGTCGTCGGGGTTGGTGTCCGTGAGATTGACCGTGGCTAGGTACCAGTTGACTTGCTAGGTACCAGTTGACATTTCCCATCGACCAATACTGCATTCATATGCCATGCCACCAACCCGCGGTACTCGGTGCTGCTCTCGGGATCGGTGTCCCTCGGCCTGTGACCATCTTAGGCCGATGGGATCAGCTCTGGCATGGGTGAGATGGCTTGGCGGGACCCCAGCTGTATTTCCCTACGGCCTAATGTGCATTTTTTTTCAGATTCATGCTTTGGTTCAACTGACTGAGTTGAGCCGCAGAGTGGATGGTACAATTGGCTGAGTTGAGCCGCAGAGTGGAGTGTGTCCCTCGGCCTGAGACCAGTATAGGCCGATGGAATGACCTGTAGCATGTGCCAGATGGCTTGGCGGGACCCCAGCTGCATTTGCATACGGCCTAATATGCGCCAACTACCCACGGACGGACTGGGAAAAAAGCCCAGCCCAGCGCGGTTCGCCAGGCAGCTGGGCTGTGCATCATACGGCACGAGGAACGATTTTAAGAGGTGAAACGTTGTGGTGAGGTTGGACGATTACGTTGAGGAGTGCTTCGCGCACATACTCGCTCGCTCGTAGACCATGCCACCAATACGCTGCCGGTCCTCAGTGTACTTACAATACTAACAAAACACACCACCATTGTCCCATTGTGGTGCTCAGCTCGGCTCACCTATTGAAGTCAAACCGAACAATGACTTTCGTTTACTGGCCATATAGCTAAAACTAGCTACATGTCAGTAAAGTAGGTCAGTGTTCGATTCAACCATGTTGCCATATGTGGTACGTTTGTGTTTGTAGAACAAATCAAAGTAACCATACATTTTTCTTTGTTTTTTGACAGTCTAATCGTGTGAAGATGCCGGCAACGACACGTTCCATGTGGTGGGAGCAGGGGCCACCATCACGGTCGCCATCGCCGCCGCCGCCATCAGACCGTCGGCGAAAGAGACGTCGGAGTCAGTCACGGGCCACACCGCCGATAGCGCCGTCCCCGCAGCCTGGTGGGAGCCGCAGTCTGCGGCGAAGATTACGCCGTCGACGGGCCGCCACGCCGGCCACGCCGCGAGAACCGTCCCCGCAGCCTGGCCCCTCTACAGCCAGGGAATGGTCCCCGCAGCATGGCCCCTCTACAGCCAGGGAATGGTCCCCGCAGCCTGGGCCAGTCACATCCAGCCCGCAGCCTGGACCGTCGTCGAGGCGAAACACGCAGTCTCCATTGTCGTGCTGTGGCGCGGCGGGACGATTAGCGACAATGGAGCTGCGTTTCGGTGTGATGGTGTCTCAAATGGCAGAACTACGGAGAGATCTGGATACGGCTATCGTCGAGATTGCTCGGCTCAGCGAGCAGCAGAACGTGCGCCAGTCAGTGGAGCAGCCCATCGCGGTGAGTAAACTAAGCCTAACTTAACCTAAACTAATCCTAACTTAACTAATACTTACCTTTTCTATTTATTGCAGCGCTACCAGCAGCCAGCAATTCCCTATCCTGAGTTCGTGGCACAATCGTTGATGAACCGTGACTGGATGCCGGGATGCCTCCAGCATCACTTTGATGCGGTACTGGGCCGGTGCGCGCAACGTCAGATGCTGCCAACCTTCATCAGGAAACTGCTTGTGGCGTTGTACCCAACAACCTACCGCAGGAAACGCCTGAGCGACCTCGGCCATGAACAACGTCTGATAATAGCACATGCGGTAGGGTGTTGGGTGACGGTGGTCCCTGATGTTGGAAGGCAGCTTAGCTGGCCATGGCTTAATAGCTCGATAGCCTACGCTATCTCGGCTGCCCGTCACATGGCCGATGAGGACAATGTATTTTTAACTGGGCACATCGACCTTATTCATCCCCCGGCTATGTTCGGCATAGCTCGCTTGCATGACAGTGGTATGGGGGGAGAATAATTGTGTTGCTAAATAAATAAATGAAATAAACCTATAAAAAGAAAATATACTTACCTGCTGCACTTGAAAAAAAGAAAATATACTTACCTGCTGCACCTGAAAAAAAGAAAATATACCTACCTGCTGCACCTGAAAAAAAGAAAATATACCTACCTGCTGTCGTCGTCGGGGTTGGTGTCCGTGAGATTGACCGTGGCTAGGTACCAGTTGACTTGCTAGGTACCAGTTGACATTTCCCATCGACCAATACTGCATTCATATGCCATGCCACCAACCCGCGGTACTCGGTGCTGCTCTCGGGATCGGTGTCCCTCGGCCTGTGACCATCTTAGGCCGATGGGATCAGCTCTGGCATGGGTGAGATGGCTTGGCGGGACCCCAGCTGTATTTCCCTACGGCCTAATGTGCATTTTTTTCAGATTCATGCTTTGGTTCAACTGACTGAGTTGAGCCGCAGAGTGGATGGTACAATTGGCTGAGTTGAGCCGCAGAGTGGAGTGTGTCCCTCGGCCTGAGACCAGTATAGGCCGATGGAATGACCTGTAGCATGTGCCAGATGGCTTGGCGGGACCCCAGCTGCATTTGCATACGGCCTAATATGCGCCAACTACCCACGGACGGACTGGGAAAAAAGCCCAGCCCAGCGCGGTTCGCCAGGTAGCTGGGCTGTGCATCATACGGCACGAGGAACGATTTTAAGAGGTGAAACGTTGTGGTGAGGTTGGACGATTACGTTGAGGAGTGCTTCGCGCACATACTCGCTCGCTCGTAGACCATGCCACCAATACGCTGCCGGTCCTCAGTGTACTTACAATACTAACAAAACACACCACCATTGTCCCATTGTGGTGCTCAGCTCGGCTCACCTATTGAAGTCAAACCGAACAATGACTTTCGTTTACTGGCCATATAGCTAAAACTAGCTACATGTCAGTAAAGTAGGTCAGTGTTCGATTCAACCATGTTGCCATATGTGGTACGTTTGTGTTTGTAGAACAAATCAAAGTAACCATACATTTTTCTTTGTTTTTTGACAGTCTAATCGTGTGAAGATGCCGGCAACGACACGTTCCATGTGGTGGGAGCAGGGGCCACCATCACGGTCGCCATCGCCGCCGCCGCCATCAGACCGTCGGCGAAAGAGACGTCGGAGTCAGTCACGGGCCACACCGCCGATAGCGCCGTCCCCGCAGCCTGGTGGGAGCCGCAGTCTGCGGCGAAGATTACGCCGTCGACGGGCCGCCACGCCAGCCACGCCGCGAGAACCGTCCCCGCAGCCTGGCCCCTCTACAGCCAGGGAATGGTCCCCGCAGCATGGCCCCTCTACAGCCAGGGAATGGTCCCCGCAGCCTGGGCCAGTCACATCCAGCCCGCAGCCTGGACCGTCGTCGAGGCGAAACACGCAGTCTCCATTGTCGTGCTGTGGCGCGGCGGGACGATTAGCGACAATGGAGCTGCGTTTCGGTGTGATGGTGTCTCAAATGGCAGAACTACGGAGAGATCTGGATACGGCTATCGTCGAGATTGCTCGGCTCAGCGAGCAGCAGAACGTGCGCCAGTCAGTGGAGCAGCCCATCGCGGTGAGTAAACTAAGCCTAACTTAACCTAAACTAATCCTAACTTAACTAATACTTACCTTTTCTATTTATTGCAGCGCTACCAGCAGCCAGCAATTCCCTATCCTGAGTTCGTGGCACAATCGTTGATGAACCGTGACTGGATGCCGGGATGCCTCCAGCATCACTTTGATGCGGTACTGGGTCGGTGCGCGCAACGTCAGATGCTGCCAACCTTCATCAGGAAACTGCTTGTGGCGTTGTACCCAACAACCTACCGCAGGAAACGCCTGAGCGACCTCGGCCATGAACAACGTCTGATAATAGCACATGCGGTAGGGTGTTGGGTGACGGTGGTCCCTGATGTTGGAAGGCAGCTTAGCTGGCCATGGCTTAATAGCTCGATAGCCTACGCTATCTCGGCTGCCCGTCACATGGCCGATGAGGACAATGTATTTTTAACTGGGCACATCGACCTTATTCATCCCCCGGCTATGTTCGGCATAGCTCGCTTGCATGACAGTGGTATGGGGGGAGAATAATTGTGTTGCTAAATAAATAAATGAAATAAACCTATAAAAAGAAAATATACTTACCTGCTGCACCTGAAAAAAAGAAAATATACTTACCTGCTGCACCTGAAAAAAAGAAAATATACCTACCTGCTGCACCTGAAAAAAAGAAAATATACCTACCTGCTGTCGTCGTCGGGGTTGGTGTCCGTGAGATTGACCGTGGCTAGGTACCAGTTGACTTGCTAGGTACCAGTTGACATTTCCCATCGACCAATACTGCATTCATATGCCATGCCACCAACCCGCGGTACTCGGTGCTGCTCTCGGGATCGGTGTCCCTCGGCCTGTGACCATCTTAGGCCGATGGGATCAGCTCTGGCATGGGTGAGATGGCTTGGCGGGACCCCAGCTGTATTTCCCTACGGCCTAATGTGCATTTTTTTCAGATTCATGCTTTGGTTCAACTGACTGAGTTGAGCCGCAGAGTGGATGGTACAATTGGCTGAGTTGAGCCGCAGAGTGGAGTGTGTCCCTTAGGCCTGAGACCAGTATAGGCCGATGGAATGACCTGTAGCATGTGCCAGATGGCTTGGCGGGACCCCAGCTGCATTTGCATACGGCCTAATATGCGCCAACTACCCACGGACGGACTGGGAAAAAAAGCCCAGCCCAGCGCGGTTCGCCAGGCAGCTGGGCTGTGCATCATACGGCACGAGGAACGATTTTAAGAGGTGAAACGTTGTGGTGAGGTTGGACGATTACGTTGAGGAGTGCTTCGCGCACATACTCGCTCGCTCGTAGACCATGCCACCAATACGCTGCCGGTCCTCAGTGTACTTACAATACTAACAAAACACACCACCATTGTCCCATTGTGGTGCTCAGCTCGGCTCACCTATTGAAGTCAAACCGAACAATGACTTTCGTTTACTGGCCATATAGCTAAAACTAGCTACATGTCAGTAAAGTAGGTCAGTGTTCGATTCAACCATGTTGCCATATGTGGTACGTTTGTGTTTGTAGAACAAATCAAAGTAACCATACATTTTTCTTTGTTTTTTGACAGTCTAATCGTGTGAAGATGCCGGCAACAACACGTTCCATGTGGTGGGAGCAGGGGCCACCATCACGGTCGCCATCGCCGCCGCCGCCATCAGACCGTCGGCGAAAGAGACGTCGGAGTCAGTCACGGGCCACACCGCCGATAGCGCCGTCCCCGCAGCCTGGTGGGAGCCGCAGTCTGCGGCGAAGATTACGCCGTCGACGGGCCGCCACGCCGGCCACGCCGCGAGAACCGTCCCCGCAGCCTGGCCCCTCTACAGCCAGGGAATGGTCCCCGCAGCATGGCCCCTCTACAGCCAGGGAATGGTCCCCGCAGCCTGGGCCAGTCACATCCAGCCCGCAGCCTGGACCGTCGTCGAGGCGAAACACGCAGTCTCCATTGTCGTGCTGTGGCGCGGCGGGACGATTAGCGACAATGGAGCTGCGTTTCGGTGTGATGGTGTCTCAAATGGCAGAACTACGGAGAGATCTGGATACGGCTATCGTCGAGATTGCTCGGCTCAGCGAGCAGCAGAACGTGCGCCAGTCAGTGGAGCAGCCCATCGCGGTGAGTAAACTAAGCCTAACTTAACCTAAACTAATCCTAACTTAACTAATACTTACCTTTTCTATTTATTGCAGCGCTACCAGCAGCCAGCAATTCCCTATCCTGAGTTCGTGGCACAATCGTTGATGAACCGTGACTGGATGCCGGGATGCCTCCAGCATCACTTTGATGCGGTACTGGGCCGGTGCGCGCAACGTCAGATGCTGCCAACCTTCATCAGGAAACTGCTTGTGGCGTTGTACCCAACAACCTACCGCAGGAAACGCCTGAGCGACCTCGGCCATGAACAACGTCTGATAATAGCACATGCGGTAGGGTGTTGGGTGACGGTGGTCCCTGATGTTGGAAGGCAGCTTAGCTGGCCATGGCTTAATAGCTCGATAGCCTACGCTATCTCGGCTGCCCGTCACATGGCCGATGAGGACAATGTATTTTTAACTGGGCACATCGACCTTATTCATCCCCCGGCTATGTTCGGCATAGCTCGCTTGCATGACAGTGGTATGGGGGGAGAATAATTGTGTTGCTAAATAAATAAATGAAATAAACCAATAAAAAGAAAATATACTTACCTGCTGCACCTTAAAAAAAGAAAATATACTTACCTGCTGCACCTGAAAAAAAGAAAATATACCTACCTGCTGCACCTGAAAAAAAGAAAATATACCTACCTGCTGTCGTCGTCGGGGTTGGTGTCCGTGAGATTGACCGTGGCTAGGTACCAGTTGACTTGCTAGGTACCAGTTGACATTTCCCATCGACCAATACTGCATTCATATGCCATGCCACCAACCCGCGGTACTCGGTGCTGCTCTCGGGATCGGTGTCCCTCGGCCTGTGACCATCTTAGGCCGATGGGATCAGCTCTGGCATGGGTGAGATGGCTTGGCGGGACCCCAGCTGTATTTCCCTACGGCCTAATGTGCATTTTTTTCAGATTCATGCTTTGGTTCAACTGACTGAGTTGAGCCGCAGAGTGGATGGTACAATTGGCTGAGTTGAGCCGCAGAGTGGAGTGTGTCCCTCGGCCTGAGACCAGTATAGGCCGATGGAATGACCTGTAGCATGTGCCAGATGGCTTGGCGGGACCCCAGCTGCATTTGCATACGGCCTAATATGCGCCAACTACCCACGGACGGACTGGGAAAAAAGCCCAGCCCAGCGCGGTTCGCCAGGCAGCTGGGCTGTGCATCATACGGCACGAGGAACGATTTTAAGAGGTGAAACGTTGTGGTGAGGTTGGACGATTACGTTGAGGAGTGCTTCGCGCACATACTCGCTCGCTCGTAGACCATGCCACCAATACGCTGCCGGTCCTCAGTGTACTTACAATACTAACAAAACACACCACCATTGTCCCATTGTGGTGCTCAGCTCGGCTCACCTATTGAAGTCAAACCGAACAATGACTTTCGTTTACTGGCCATATAGCTAAAACTAGCTACATGTCAGTAAAGTAGGTCAGTGTTCGATTCAACCATGTTGCCATATGTGGTACGTTTGTGTTTGTAGAACAAATCAAAGTAACCATACATTTTTCTTTGTTTTTTGACAGTCTAATCGTGTGAAGATGCCGGCAACGACACGTTCCATGTGGTGGGAGCAGGGGCCACCATCACGGTCGCCATCGCCGCCGCCGCCATCAGACCGTCGGCGAAAGAGACGTCGGAGTCAGTCACGGGCCACACCGCCGATAGCGCCGTCCCCGCAGCCTGGTGGGAGCCGCAGTCTGCGGCGAAGATTACGCCGTCGACGGGCCGCCACGCCGGCCACGCCGCGAGAACCGTCCCCGCAGCCTGGCCCCTCTACAGCCAGGGAATGGTCCCCGCAGCATGGCCCCTCTACAGCCAGGGAATGGTCCCCGCAGCCTGGGCCAGTCACATCCAGCCCGCAGCCTGGACCGTCGTCGAGGCGAAACACGCAGTCTCCATTGTCGTGCTGTGGCGCGGCGGGACGATTAGCGACAATGGAGCTGCGTTTCGGTGTGATGGTGTCTCAAATGGCAGAACTACGGAGAGATCTGGATACGGCTATCGTCGAGATTGCTCGGCTCAGCGAGCAGCAGAACGTGCGCCAGTCAGTGGAGCAGCCCATCGCGGTGAGTAAACTAAGCCTAACTTAACCTAAACTAATCCTAACTTAACTAATACTTACCTTTTCTATTTATTGCAGCGCTACCAGCAGCCAGCAATTCCCTATCCTGAGTTCGTGGCACAATCGTTGATGAACCGTGACTGGATGCCGGGATGCCTCCAGCATCACTTTGATGCGGTACTGGGCCGGTGCGCGCAACGTCAGATGCTGCCAACCTTCATCAGGAAACTGCTTGTGGCGTTGTACCCAACAACCTACCGCAGGAAACGCCTGAGCGACCTCGGCCATGAACAACGTCTGATAATAGCACATGCGGTAGGGTGTTGGGTGACGGTGGTCCCTGATGTTGGAAGGCAGCTTAGCTGGCCATGGCTTAATAGCTCGATAGCCTACGCTATCTCGGCTGCCCGTCACATGGCCGATGAGGACAATGTATTTTTAACTGGGCACATCGACCTTATTCATCCCCCGGCTATGTTCGGCATAGCTCGCTTGCATGACAGTGGTATGGGGGGAGAATAATTGTGTTGCTAAATAAATAAATGAAATAAACCTATAAAAAGAAAATATACTTACCTGCTGCACCTGAAAAAAAGAAAATATACTTACCTGCTGCACCTGAAAAAAAGAAAATATACCTACCTGCTGCACCTGAAAAAAAGAAAATATACCTACCTGCTGTCGTCGTCGGGGTTGGTGTCCGTGAGATTGACCGTGGCTAGGTACCAGTTGACTTGCTAGGTACCAGTTGACATTTCCCATCGACCAATACTGCATTCATATGCCATGCCACCAACCCGCGGTACTCGGTGCTGCTCTCGGGATCGGTGTCCCTCGGCCTGTGACCATCTTAGGCCGATGGGATCAGCTCTGGCATGGGTGAGATGGCTTGGCGGGACCCCAGCTGTATTTCCCTACGGCCTAATGTGCATTTTTTTCAGATTCATGCTTTGGTTCAACTGACTGAGTTGAGCCGCAGAGTGGATGGTACAATTGGCTGAGTTGAGCCGCAGAGTGGAGTGTGTCCCTCGGCCTGAGACCAGTATAGGCCGATGGAATGACCTGTAGCATGTGCCAGATGGCTTGGCGGGACCCCAGCTGCATTTGCATACGGCCTAATATGCGCCAACTACCCACGGACGGACTGGGAAAAAAGCCCAGCCCAGCGCGGTTCGCCAGGCAGCTGGGCTGTGCATCATACGGCACGAGGAACGATTTTAAGAGGTGAAACGTTGTGGTGAGGTTGGACGATTACGTTGAGGAGTGCTTCGCGCACATACTCGCTCGCTCGTAGACCATGCCACCAATACGCTGCCGGTCCTCAGTGTACTTACAATACTAACAAAACACACCACCATTGTCCCATTGTGGTGCTCAGCTCGGCTCACCTATTGAAGTCAAACCGAACAATGACTTTCGTTTACTGGCCATATAGCTAAAACTAGCTACATGTCAGTAAAGTAGGTCAGTGTTCGATTCAACCATGTTGCCATATGTGGTACGTTTGTGTTTGTAGAACAAATCAAAGTAACCATACATTTTTCTTTGTTTTTTGACAGTCTAATCGTGTGAAGATGCCGGCAACGACACGTTCCATGTGGTGGGAGCAGGGGCCACCATCACGGTCGCCATCGCCGCCGCCGCCATCAGACCGTCGGCGAAAGAGACGTCGGAGTCAGTCACGGGCCACACCGCCGATAGCGCCGTCCCCGCAGCCTGGTGGGAGCCGCAGTCTGCGGCGAAGATTACGCCGTCGACGGGCCGCCACGCCGGCCACGCCGCGAGAACCGTCCCCGCAGCCTGGCCCCTCTACAGCCAGGGAATGGTCCCCGCAGCATGGCCCCTCTACAGCCAGGGAATGGTCCCCGCAGCCTGGGCCAGTCACATCCAGCCCGCAGCCTGGACCGTCGTCGAGGCGAAACACGCAGTCTCCATTGTCGTGCTGTGGCGCGGCGGGACGATTAGCGACAATGGAGCTGCGTTTCGGTGTGATGGTGTCTCAAATGGCAGAACTACGGAGAGATCTGGATACGGCTATCGTCGAGATTGCTCGGCTCAGCGAGCAGCAGAACGTGCGCCAGTCAGTGGAGCAGCCCATCGCGGTGAGTAAACTAAGCCTAACTTAACCTAAACTAATCCTAACTTAACTAATACTTACCTTTTCTATTTATTGCAGCGCTACCAGCAGCCAGCAATTCCCTATCCTGAGTTCGTGGCACAATCGTTGATGAACCGTGACTGGATGCCGGGATGCCTCCAGCATCACTTTGATGCGGTACTGGGCCGGTGCGCGCAACGTCAGATGCTGCCAACCTTCATCAGGAAACTGCTTGTGGCGTTGTACCCAACAACCTACCGCAGGAAACGCCTGAGCGACCTCGGCCATGAACAACGTCTGATAATAGCACATGCGGTAGGGTGTTGGGTGACGGTGGTCCCTGATGTTGGAAGGCAGCTTAGCTGGCCATGGCTTAATAGCTCGATAGCCTACGCTATCTCGGCTGCCCGTCACATGGCCGATGAGGACAATGTATTTTTAACTGGGCACATCGACCTTATTCATCCCCCGGCTATGTTCGGCATAGCTCGCTTGCATGACAGTGGTATGGGGGGAGAATAATTGTGTTGCTAAATAAATAAATGAAATAAACCTATAAAAAGAAAATATACTTACCTGCTGCACCTGAAAAAAAGAAAATATACTTACCTGCTGCACCTGAAAAAAAGAAAATATACCTACCTGCTGCACCTGAAAAAAAGAAAATATACCTACCTGCTGTCGTCGTCGGGGTTGGTGTCCGTGAGATTGACCGTGGCTAGGTACCAGTTGACTTGCTAGGTACCAGTTGACATTTCCCATCGACCAATACTGCATTCATATGCCATGCCACCAACCCGCGGTACTCGGTGCTGCTCTCGGGATCGGTGTCCCTCGGCCTGTGACCATCTTAGGCCGATGGGATCAGCTCTGGCATGGGTGAGATGGCTTGGCGGGACCCCAGCTGTATTTCCCTACGGCCTAATGTGCATTTTTTTCAGATTCATGCTTTGGTTCAACTGACTGAGTTGAGCCGCAGAGTGGATGGTACAATTGGCTGAGTTGAGCCGCAGAGTGGAGTGTGTCCCTCGGCCTGAGACCAGTATAGGCCGATGGAATGACCTGTAGCATGTGCCAGATGGCTTGGCGGGACCCCAGCTGCATTTGCATACGGCCTAATATGCGCCAACTACCCACGGACGGACTGGGAAAAAAGCCCAGCCCAGCGCGGTTCGCCAGGCAGCTGGGCTGTGCATCATACGGCACGAGGAACGATTTTAAGAGGTGAAACGTTGTGGTGAGGTTGGACGATTACGTTGAGGAGTGCTTCGCGCACATACTCGCTCGCTCGTAGACCATGCCACCAATACGCTGCCGGTCCTCAGTGTACTTACAATACTAACAAAACACACCACCATTGTCCCATTGTGGTGCTCAGCTCGGCTCACCTATTGAAGTCAAACCGAACAATGACTTTCGTTTACTGGCCATATAGCTAAAACTAGCTACATGTCAGTAAAGTAGGTCAGTGTTCGATTCAACCATGTTGCCATATGTGGTACGTTTGTGTTTGTAGAACAAATCAAAGTAACCATACATTTTTCTTTGTTTTTTGACAGTCTAATCGTGTGAAGATGCCGGCAACGACACGTTCCATGTGGTGGGAGCAGGGGCCACCATCACGGTCGCCATCGCCGCCGCCGCCATCAGACCGTCGGCGAAAGAGACGTCGGAGTCAGTCACGGGCCACACCGCCGATAGCGCCGTCCCCGCAGCCTGGTGGGAGCCGCAGTCTGCGGCGAAGATTACGCCGTCGACGGGCCGCCACGCCGGCCACGCCGCGAGAACCGTCCCCGCAGCCTGGCCCCTCTACAGCCAGGGAATGGTCCCCGCAGCATGGCCCCTCTACAGCCAGGGAATGGTCCCCGCAGCCTGGGCCAGTCACATCCAGCCCG
This sequence comes from Ochlerotatus camptorhynchus, assembly GCF_037179485.1. NCBI lineage: Eukaryota > Metazoa > Arthropoda > Insecta > Diptera > Culicidae > Ochlerotatus > Ochlerotatus camptorhynchus. Next base: position 198,178 of record NW_027041048.1, read on the forward strand.
CAGCCTGGACCGTCGTCGAGGCGAAACACGCAGTCTCCATTGTCGTGCTGTGGCGCGGCGGGACGATTAGCGACAATGGAGCTGCGTTTCGGTGTGATGGTGTCTCAAATGGCAGAACTACGGAGAGATCTGGATACGGCTATCGTCGAGATTGCTCGGCTCAGCGAGCAGCAGAACGTGCACCAGTCAGTGGAGCAGCCCATCGCGGTGAGTAAACTAAGCCTAACTTAACCTAAACTAATCCTAACTTAACTAATACTTACCTTTTCTATTTATTGCAGCGCTACCAGCAGCCAGCAATTCCCTATCCTGAGTTCGTGGCACAATCGTTGATGAACCGTGACTGGATGCCGGGATGCCTCCAGCATCACTTTGATGCGGTACTGGGCCGGTGCGCGCAACGTCAGATGCTGCCAACCTTCATCAGGAAACTGCTTGTGGCGTTGTACCCAACAACCTACCGCAGGAAACGCCTGAGCGACCTCGGCCATGAACAACGTCTGATAATAGCACATGCGGTAGGGTGTTGGGTGACGGTGGTCCCTGATGTTGGAAGGCAGCTTAGCTGGCCATGGCTTAATAGCTCGATAGCCTACGCTATCTCGGCTGCCCGTCACATGGCCGATGAGGACAATATATTTTTAACTGGGCACATCGACCTTATTCATCCCCCGGCTATGTTCGGCATAGCTCGCTTGCATGACAGTGGTATGGGGGGAGAATAATTGTGTTGCTAAATAAATAAATGAAATAAACCTATAAAAAGAAAATATACTTACCTGCTGCACCTGAAAAAAAGAAAATATACTTACCTGCTACACCTGAAAAAAAGAAAATATACCTACCTGCTGCACCTGAAAAAAAGAAAATATACCTACCTGCTGTCGTCGTCGGGGTTGGTGTCCGTGAGATTGACCGTGGCTAGGTACCAGTTGACTTGCTAGGTACCAGTTGACATTTCCCATCGACCAATACTGCATTCATATGCCATGCCACCAACCCGCGGTACTCGGTGCTGCTCTCGGGATCGGTGTCCCTCGGCCTGTGACCATCTTAGGCCGATGGGATCAGCTCTGGCATGGGTGAGATGGCTTGGCGGGACCCCAGCTGTATTTCCCTACGGCCTAATGTGCATTTTTTTCAGATTCATGCTTTGGTTCAACTGACTGAGTTGAGCCGCAGAGTGGATGGTACAATTGGCTGAGTTGAGCCGCAGAGTGGAGTGTGTCCCTCGGCCTGAGACCAGTATAGGCCGATGGAATGACCTGTAGCATGTGCCAGATGGCTTGGCGGGACCCCAGCTGCATTTGCATACGGCCTAATATGCGCCAACTACCCACGGACGGACTGGGAAAAAAGCCCAGCCCAGCGCGGTTCGCCAGGCAGCTGGGCTGTGCATCATACGGCACGAGGAACGATTTTAAGAGGTGAAACGTTGTGGTGAGGTTGGACGATTACGTTGAGGAGTGCTTCGCGCACATACTCGCTCGCTCGTAGACCATGCCACCAATACGCTGCCGGTCCTCAGTGTACTTACAATACTAACAAAACACACCACCATTGTCCCATTGTGGTGCTCAGCTCGGCTCACCTATTGAAGTCAAACCGAACAATGACTTTCGTTTACTAGCCATATAGCTAAAACTAGCTACATGTCAGTAAAGTAGGTCAGTGTTCGATTCAACCATGTTGCCATATGTGGTACGTTTGTGTTTGTAGAACAAATCAAAGTAACCATACATTTTTCTTTGTTTTTTGACAGTCTAATCGTGTGAAGATGCCGGCAACGACACGTTCCATGTGGTGGGAGCAGGGGCCACCATCACGGTCGCCATCGCCGCCGCCGCCATCAGACCGTTGGCGAAAGAGACGTCGGAGTCAGTCACGGGCCACACCGCCGATAGCGCCGTCCCCGCAGCCTGGTGGGAGCCGCAGTCTGCGGCGAAGATTACGCCGTCGACGGGCCGCCACGCCGGCCACGCCGCGAGAACCGTCCCCGCAGCCTGGCCCCTCTACAGCCAGGGAATGGTCCCCGCAGCATGGCCCCTCTACAGCCAGGGAATGGTCCCCGCAGCCTGGGCCAGTCACATCCAGCCCGCAGCCTGGACCGTCGTCGAGGCGAAACACGCAGTCTCCATTGTCGTGCTGTGGCGCGGCGGGACGATTAGCGACAATGGAGCTGCGTTTCGGTGTGATGGTGTCTCAAATGGCAGAACTACGGAGAGATCTGGATACGGCTATCGTCGAGATTGCTCGGCTCAGCGAGCAGCAGAACGTGCGCCAGTCAGTGGAGCAGCCCATCGCGGTGAGTAAACTAAGCCTAACTTAACCTAAACTAATCCTAACTTAACTAATACTTACCTTTTCTATTTATTGCAGCGCTACCAGCAGCCAGCAATTCCCTATCCTGAGTTCGTGGCACAATCGTTGATGAACCGTGACTGGATGCCGGGATGCCTCCAGCATCACTTTGATGCGGTACTGGGCCGGTGCGCGCAACGTCAGATGCTGCCAACCTTCATCAGGAAACTGCTTGTGGCGTTGTACCCAACAACCTACCGCAGGAAACGCCTGAGCGACCTCGGCCATGAACAACGTCTGATAATAGCACATGCGGTAGGGTGTTGGGTGACGGTGGTCCCTGATGTTGGAAGGCAGCTTAGCTGGCCATGGCTTAATAGCTCGATAGCCTACGCTATCTCGGCTGCCCGTCACATGGCCGATGAGGACAATGTATTTTTAACTGGGCACATCGACCTTATTCATCCCCCGGCTATGTTCGGCATAGCTCGCTTGCATGACAGTGGTATGGGGGGAGAATAATTGTGTTGCTAAATAAATAAATGAAATAAACCTATAAAAAGAAAATATACTTACCTGCTGCACCTGAAAAAAAGAAAATATACTTACCTGCTGCACCTGAAAAAAAGAAAATATACCTACCTGCTGCACCTGAAAAAAAGAAAATATACCTACCTGCTGTCGTCGTCGGGGTTGGTGTCCGTGAGATTGACCGTGGCTAGGTACCAGTTGACTTGCTAGGTACCAGTTGACATTTCCCATCGACCAATACTGCATTCATATGCCATGCCACCAACCCGCGGTACTCGGTGCTGCTCTCGGGATCGGTGTCCCTCGGCCTGTGACCATCTTAGGCCGATGGGATCAGCTCTGGCATGGGTGAGATGGCTTGGCGGGACCCCAGCTGTATTTCCCTACGGCCTAATGTGCATTTTTTTCAGATTCATGCTTTGGTTCAACTGACTGAGTTGAGCCGCAGAGTGGATGGTACAATTGGCTGAGTTGAGCCGCAGAGTGGAGTGTGTCCCTCGGCCTGAGACCAGTATAGGCCGATGGAATGACCTGTAGCATGTGCCAGATGGCTTGGCGGGACCCCAGCTGCATTTGCATACGGCCTAATATGCGCCAACTACCCACGGACGGACTGGGAAAAAAGCCCAGCCCAGCGCGGTTCGCCAGGCAGCTGGGCTGTGCATCATACGGCACGAGGAACGATTTTAAGAGGTGAAACGTTGTGGTGAGGTTGGACGATTACGTTGAGGAGTGCTTCGCGCACATACTCGCTCGCTCGTAGACCATGCCACCAATACGCTGCCGGTCCTCAGTGTACTTACAATACTAACAAAACACACCACCATTGTCCCATTGTGGTGCTCAGCTCGGCTCACCTATTGAAGTCAAACCGAACAATGACTTTCGTTTACTGGCCATATAGCTAAAACTAGCTACATGTCAGTAAAGTAGGTCAGTGTTCGATTCAACCATGTTGCCATATGTGGTACGTTTGTGTTTGTAGAACAAATCAAAGTAACCATACATTTTTCTTTGTTTTTTGACAGTCTAATCGTGTGAAGATGCCGGCAACGACACGTTCCATGTGGTGGGAGCAGGGGCCACCATCACGGTCGCCATCGCCGCCGCCGCCATCAGACCGTCGGCGAAAGAGACGTCGGAGTCAGTCACGGGCCACACCGCCGATAGCGCCGTCCCCGCAGCCTGGTGGGAGCCGCAGTCTGCGGCGAAGATTACGCCGTCGACGGGCCGCCACGCCGGCCACGCCGCGAGAACCGTCCCCGCAGCCTGGCCCCTCTACAGCCAGGGAATGGTCCCCGCAGCATGGCCCCTCTACAGCCAGGGAATGGTCCCCGCAGCCTGGGCCAGTCACATCCAGCCCGCAGCCTGGACCGTCGTCGAGGCGAAACACGCAGTCTCCATTGTCGTGCTGTGGCGCGGCGGGACGATTAGCGACAATGGAGCTGCGTTTCGGTGTGATGGTGTCTCAAATGGCAGAACTACGGAGAGATCTGGATACGGCTATCGTCGAGATTGCTCGGCTCAGCGAGCAGCAGAACGTGCGCCAGTCAGTGGAGCAGCCCATCGCGGTGAGTAAACTAAGCCTAACTTAACCTAAACTAATCCTAACTTAACTAATACTTACCTTTTCTATTTATTGCAGCGCTACCAGCAGCCAGCAATTCCCTATCCTGAGTTCGTGGCACAATCGTTGATGAACCGTGACTGGATGCCGGGATGCCTCCAGCATCACTTTGATGCGGTACTGGGCCGGTGCGCGCAACGTCAGATGCTGCCAACCTTCATCAGGAAACTGCTTGTGGCGTTGTACCCAACAACCTACCGCAGGAAACGCCTGAGCGACCTCGGCCATGAACAACGTCTGATAATAGCACATGCGGTAGGGTGTTGGGTGACGGTGGTCCCTGATGTTGGAAGGCAGCTTAGCTGGCCATGGCTTAATAGCTCGATAGCCTACGCTATCTCGGCTGCCCGTCACATGGCCGATGAGGACAATGTATTTTTAACTGGGCACATCGACCTTATTCATCCCCCGGCTATGTTCGGCATAGCTCGCTTGCATGACAGTGGTATGGGGGGAGAATAATTGTGTTGCTAAATAAATAAATGAAATAAACCTATAAAAAGAAAATATACTTACCTGCTGCACCTGAAAAAAAGAAAATATACTTACCTGCTGCACCTGAAAAAAAGAAAATATACCTACCTGCTGCACCTGAAAAAAAGAAAATATACCTACCTGCTGTCGTCGTCGGGGTTGGTGTCCGTGAGATTGACCGTGGCTAGGTACCAGTTGACTTGCTAGGTACCAGTTGACATTTCCCATCGACCAATACTGCATTCATATGCCATGCCACCAACCCGCGGTACTCGGTGCTGCTCTCGGGATCGGTGTCCCTCGGCCTGTGACCATCTTAGGCCGATGGGATCAGCTCTGGCATGGGTGAGATGGCTTGGCGGGACCCCAGCTGTATTTCCCTACGGCCTAATGTGCATTTTTTTCAGATTCATGCTTTGGTTCAACTGACTGAGTTGAGCCGCAGAGTGGATGGTACAATTGGCTGAGTTGAGCCGCAGAGTGGAGTGTGTCCCTCGGCCTGAGACCAGTATAGGCCGATGGAATGACCTGTAGCATGTGCCAGATGGCTTGGCGGGACCCCAGCTGCATTTGCATACGGCCTAATATGCGCCAACTACCCACGGACGGACTGGGAAAAAAGCCCAGCCCAGCGCGGTTCGCCAGGCAGCTGGGCTGTGCATCATACGGCACGAGGAACGATTTTAAGAGGTGAAACGTTGTGGTGAGGTTGGACGATTACGTTGAGGAGTGCTTCGCGCACATACTCGCTCGCTCGTAGACCATGCCACCAATACGCTGCCGGTCCTCAGTGTACTTACAATACTAACAAAACACACCACCATTGTCCCATTGTGGTGCTCAGCTCGGCTCACCTATTGAAGTCAAACCGAACAATGACTTTCGTTTACTGGCCATATAGCTAAAACTAGCTACATGTCAGTAAAGTAGGTCAGTGTTCGATTCAACCATGTTGCCATATGTGGTACGTTTGTGTTTGTAGAACAAATCAAAGTAACCATACATTTTTCTTTGTTTTTTGACAGTCTAATCGTGTGAAGATGCCGGCAACGACACGTTCCATGTGGTGGGAGCAGGGGCCACCATCACGGTCGCCATCGCCGCCGCCGCCATCAGACCGTCGGCGAAAGAGACGTCGGAGTCAGTCACGGGCCACACCGCCGATAGCGCCGTCCCCGCAGCCTGGTGGGAGCCGCAGTCTGCGGCGAAGATTACGCCGTCGACGGGCCGCCACGCCGGCCACGCCGCGAGAACCGTCCCCGCAGCCTGGCCCCTCTACAGCCAGGGAATGGTCCCCGCAGCATGGCCCCTCTACAGCCAGGGAATGGTCCCCGCAGCCTGGGCCAGTCACATCCAGCCCGCAGCCTGGACCGTCGTCGAGGCGAAACACGCAGTCTCCATTGTCGTGCTGTGGCGCGGCGGGACGATTAGCGACAATGGAGCTGCGTTTCGGTGTGATGGTGTCTCAAATGGCAGAACTACGGAGAGATCTGGATACGGCTATCGTCGAGATTGCTCGGCTCAGCGAGCAGCAGAACGTGCGCCAGTCAGTGGAGCAGCCCATCGCGGTGAGTAAACTAAGCCTAACTTAACCTAAACTAATCCTAACTTAACTAATACTTACCTTTTCTATTTATTGCAGCGCTACCAGCAGCCAGCAATTCCCTATCCTGAGTTCGTGGCACAATCGTTGATGAACCGTGACTGGATGCCGGGATGCCTCCAGCATCACTTTGATGCGGTACTGGGCCGGTGCGCGCAACGTCAGATGCTGCCAACCTTCATCAGGAAACTGCTTGTGGCGTTGTACCCAACAACCTACCGCAGGAAACGCCTGAGCGACCTCGGCCATGAACAACGTCTGATAATAGCACATGCGGTAGGGTGTTGGGTGACGGTGGTCCCTGATGTTGGAAGGCAGCTTAGCTGGCCATGGCTTAATAGCTCGATAGCCTACGCTATCTCGGCTGCCCGTCACATGGCCGATGAGGACAATGTATTTTTAACTGGGCACATCGACCTTATTCATCCCCCGGCTATGTTCGGCATAGCTCGCTTGCATGACAGTGGTATGGGGGGAGAATAATTGTGTTGCTAAATAAATAAATGAAATAAACCTATAAAAAGAAAATATACTTACCTGCTGCACCTGAAAAAAAGAAAATATACTTACCTGCTGCACCTGAAAAAAAGAAAATATACCTACCTGCTGCACCTGAAAAAAAGAAAATATACCTACCTGCTGTCGTCGTCGGGGTTGGTGTCCGTGAGATTGACCGTGGCTAGGTACCAGTTGACTTGCTAGGTACCAGTTGACATTTCCCATCGACCAATACTGCATTCATATGCCATGCCACCAACCCGCGGTACTCGGTGCTGCTCTCGGGATCGGTGTCCCTCGGCCTGTGACCATCTTAGGCCGATGGGATCAGCTCTGGCATGGGTGAGATGGCTTGGCGGGACCCCAGCTGTATTTCCCTACGGCCTAATGTGCATTTTTTTCAGATTCATGCTTTGGTTCAACTGACTGAGTTGAGCCGCAGAGTGGATGGTACAATTGGCTGAGTTGAGCCGCAGAGTGGAGTGTGTCCCTCGGCCTGAGACCAGTATAGGCCGATGGAATGACCTGTAGCATGTGCCAGATGGCTTGGCGGGACCCCAGCTGCATTTGCATACGGCCTAATATGCGCCAACTACCCACGGACGGACTGGGAAAAAAGCCCAGCCCAGCGCGGTTCGCCAGGCAGCTGGGCTGTGCATCATACGGCACGAGGAACGATTTTAAGAGGTGAAACGTTGTGGTGAGGTTGGACGATAACGTTGAGGAGTGCTTCGCGCACATACTCGCTCGCTCGTAGACCATGCCACCAATACGCTGCCGGTCCTCAGTGTACTTACAATACTAACAAAACACACCACCATTGTCCCATTGTGGTGCTCAGCTCGGCTCACCTATTGAAGTCAAACCGAACAATGACTTTCGTTTACTGGCCATATAGCTAAAACTAGCTACATGTCAGTAAAGTAGGTCAGTGTTCGATTCAACCATGTTGCCATATGTGGTACGTTTGTGTTTGTAGAACAAATCAAAGTAACCATACATTTTTCTTTGTTTTTTGACAGTCTAATCGTGTGAAGATGCCGGCAACGACACGTTCCATGTGGTGGGAGCAGGGGCCACCATCACGGTCGCCATCGCCGCCGCCGCCATCAGACCGTCGGCGAAAGAGACGTCGGAGTCAGTCACGGGCCACACCGCCGATAGCGCCGTCCCCGCAGCCTGGTGGGAGCCGCAGTCTGCGGCGAAGATTACGCCGTCGACGGGCCGCCACGCCGGCCACGCCGCGAGAACCGTCCCCGCAGCCTGGCCCCTCTACAGCCAGGGAATGGTCCCCGCAGCATGGCCCCTCTACAGCCAGGGAATGGTCCCCGCAGCCTGGGCCAGTCACATCCAGCCCGCAGCCTGGACCGTCGTCGAGGCGAAACACGCAGTCTCCATTGTCGTGCTGTGGCGCGGCGGGACGATTAGCGACAATGGAGCTGCGTTTCGGTGTGATGGTGTCTCAAATGGCAGAACTACGGAGAGATCTGGATACGGCTATCGTCGAGATTGCTCGGCTCAGCGAGCAGCAGAACGTGCGCCAGTCAGTGGAGCAGCCCATCGCGGTGAGTAAACTAAGCCTAACTTAACCTAAACTAATCCTAACTTAACTAATACTTACCTTTTCTATTTATTGCAGCGCTACCAGCAGCCAGCAATTCCCTATCCTGAGTTCGTGGCACAATCGTTGATGAACCGTGACTGGATGCCGGGATGCCTCCAGCATCACTTTGATGCGGTACTGGGCCGGTGCGCGCAACGTCAGATGCTGCCAACCTTCATCAGGAAACTGCTTGTGGTGTTGTACCCAACAACCTACCGCAGGAAACGCCTGAGCGACCTCGGCCATGAACAACGTCTGATAATAGCACATGCGGTAGGGTGTTGGGTGACGGTGGTCCCTGATGTTGGAAGGCAGCTTAGCTGGCCATGGCTTAATAGCTCGATAGCCTACGCTATCTCGGCTGCCCGTCACATGGCCGATGAGGACAATGTATTTTTAACTGGGCACATCGACCTTATTCATCCCCCGGCTATGTTCGGCATAGCTCGCTTGCATGACAGTGGTATTGGGGGAGAATAATTGTGTTGCTAAATAAATAAATGAAATAAACCTATAAAAAGAAAATATACTTACCTGCTGCACCTGAAAAAAGAAAATATACTTACCTGCTGCACCTGAAAAAAAGAAAATATACCTACCTGCTGCACCTGAAAAAAAGAAAATATACCTACCTGCTGTCGTCGTCGGGGTTGGTGTCCGTGAGATTGACCGTGGCTAGGTACCAGTTGACTTGCTAGGTACCAGTTGACATTTCCCATCGACCAATACTGCATTCATATGCCATGCCACCAACCCGCGGTACTCGGTGCTGCTCTCGGGATCGGTGTCCCTCGGCCTGTGACCATCTTAGGCCGATGGGATCAGCTCTGGCATGGGTGAGATGGCTTGGCGGGACCCCAGCTGTATTTCCCTACGGCCTAATGTGCATTTTTTTTCAGATTCATGCTTTGGTTCAACTGACTGAGTTGAGCCGCAGAGTGGATGGTACAATTGGCTGAGTTGAGCCGCAGAGTGGAGTGTGTCCCTCGGCCTGAGACCAGTATAGGCCGATGGAATGACCTGTAGCATGTGCCAGATGGCTTGGCGGGACCCCAGCTGCATTTGCATACGGCCTAATATGCGCCAACTACCCACGGACGGACTGGGAAAAAAGCCCAGCCCAGCGCGGTTCGCCAGGCAGCTGGGCTGTGCATCATACGGCACGAGGAACGATTTTAAGAGGTGAAACGTTGTGGTGAGGTTGGACGATTACGTTGAGGAGTGCTTCGCGCACATACTCGCTCGCTCGTAGACCATGCCACCAATACGCTGCCGGTCCTCAGTGTACTTACAATACTAACAAAACACACCACCATTGTCCCATTGTGGTGCTCAGCTCGGCTCACCTATTGAAGTCAAACCGAACAATGACTTTCGTTTACTGGCCATATAGCTAAAACTAGCTACATGTCAGTAAAGTAGGTCAGTGTTCGATTCAACCATGTTGCCATATGTGGTACGTTTGTGTTTGTAGAACAAATCAAAGTAACCATACATTTTTCTTTGTTTTTTGACAGTCTAATCGTGTGAAGATGCCGGCAACGACACGTTCCATGTGGTGGGAGCAGGGGCCACCATCACGGTCGCCATCGCCGCCGCCGCCATCAGACCGTCGGCGAAAGAGACGTCGGAGTCAGTCACGGGCCACACCGCCGATAGTGCCGTCCCCGCAGCCTGGTGGGACCCGCAGTCTGCGGCGAAGATTACGCCGTCGACGGGCCGCCACGCCGGCCACGCCGCGAGAACCGTCCCGCAGCCTGGCCCCTCTACAGCCAGGGAATGGTCCCCGCAGCATGGCCCCTCTACAGCCAGGGAATGGTCCCCGCAGCCTGGGCCAGTCACATCCAGCCCGCAGCCTGGACCGTCGTCGAGGCGAAACACGCAGTCTCCATTGTCGTGCTGTGGCGCGGCGGGACGATTAGCGACAATGGAGCTGCGTTTCGGTGTGATGGTGTCTCAAATGGCAGAACTACGGAGAGATCTGGATACGGCTATCGTCGAGATTGCTCGGCTCAGCGAGCAGCAGAACGTGCGCCAGTCAGTGGAGCAGCCCATCGCGGTGAGTAAACTAAGCCTAACTTAACCTAAACTAATCCTAACTTAACTAATACTTACCTTTTCTATTTATTGCAGCGCTACCAGCAGCCAGCAATTCCCTATCCTGAGTTCGTGGCACAATCGTTGATGAACCGTGACTGGATGCCGGGATGCCTCCAGCATCACTTTGATGCGGTACTGGGCCGGTGCGCGCAACGTCAGATGCTGCCAACCTTCATCAGGAAACTGCTTGTGGCGTTGTACCCAACAACCTACCGCAGGAAACGCCTGAGCGACCTCGGCCATGAACAACGTCTGATAATAGCACATGCGGTAGGGTGTTGGGTGACGGTGGTCCCTGATGTTGGAAGGCAGCTTAGCTGGCCATGGCTTAATAGCTCGATAGCCTACGCTATCTCGGCTGCCCGTCACATGGCCGATGAGGACAATGTATTTTTAACTGGGCACATCGACCTTATTCATCCCCCGGCTATGTTCGGCATAGCTCGCTTGCATGACAGTGGTATGGGGGGAGAATAATTGTGTTGCTAAATAAATAAATGAAATAAACCTATAAAAAGAAAATATACTTACCTGCTGCACCTGAAAAAAAGAAAATATACTTACCTGCTGCACCTGAAAAAAAGAAAATATACCTACCTGCTGCACCTGAAAAAAAGAAAATATACCTACCTGCTGTCGTCGTCGGGGTTGGTGTCCGTGAGATTGACCGTGGCTAGGTACCAGTTGACTTGCTAGGTACCAGTTGACATTTCCCATCGACCAATACTGCATTCATATGCCATGCCACCAACCCGCGGTACTCGGTGCTGCTCTCGGGATCGGTGTCCCTCGGCCTGTGACCATCTTAGGCCGATGGGATCAGCTCTGGCATGGGTGAGATGGCTTGGCGGGACCCCAGCTGTATTTCCCTACGGCCTAATGTGCATTTTTTTCAGATTCATGCTTTGGTTCAACTGACTGAGTTGAGCCGCAGAGTGGATGGTACAATTGGCTGAGTTGAGCCGCAGAGTGGAGTGTGTCCCTCGGCCTGAGACCAGTATAGGCCGATGGAATGACCTGTAGCATGTGCCAGATGGCTTGGCGGGACCCCAGCTGCATTTGCATACGGCCTAATATGCGCCAACTACCCACGGACGGACTGGGAAAAAAGCCCAGCCCAGCGCGGTTCGCCAGGCAGCTGGGCTGTGCATCATACGGCACGAGGAACGATTTTAAGAGGTGAAACGTTGTGGTGAGGTTGGACGATTACGTTGAGGAGTGCTTCGCGCACATACTCGCTCGCTCGTAGACCATGCCACCAATACGCTGCCGGTCCTCAGTGTACTTACAATACTAACAAAACACACCACCATTGTCCCATTGTGGTGCTCAGCTCGGCTCACCTATTGAAGTCAAACCGAACAATGACTTTCGTTTACTGGCCATATAGCTAAAACTAGCTACATGTCAGTAAAGTAGGTCAGTGTTCGATTCAACCATGTTGCCATATGTGGTACGTTTGTGTTTGTAGAACAAATCAAAGTAACCATACATTTTTCTTTGTTTTTTGACAGTCTAATCGTGTGAAGATGCCGGCAACGACACGTTCCATGTGGTGGGAGCAGGGGCCACCATCACGGTCGCCATCGCCGCCGCCGCCATCAGACCGTCGGCGAAAGAGACGTCGGAGTCAGTCACGGGCCACACCGCCGATAGCGCCGTCCCCGCAGCCTGGTGGGAGCCGCAGTCTGCGGCGAAGATTACGCCGTCGACGGGCCGCCACGCCGGCCACGCCGCGAGAACCGTCCCCGCAGCCTGGCCCCTCTACAGCCAGGGAATGGTCCCCGCAGCATGGCCCCTCTACAGCCAGGGAATGGTCCCCGCAGCCTGGGCCAGTCACATCCAGCCCGCAGCCTGGACCGTCGTCGAGGCGAAACACGCAGTCTCCATTGTCGTGCTGTGGCGCGGCGGGACGATTAGCGACAATGGAGCTGCGTTTCGGTGTGATGGTGTCTCAAATGGCAGAACTACGGAGAGATCTGGATACGGCTATCGTCGAGATTGCTCGGCTCAGCGAGCAGCAGAACGTGCGCCAGTCAGTGGAGCAGCCCATCGCGGTGAGTAAACTAAGCCTAACTTAACCTAAACTAATCCTAACTTAACTAATACTTACCTTTTCTATTTATTGCAGCGCTACCAGCAGCCAGCAATTCCCTATCCTGAGTTCGTGGCACAATCGTTGATGAACCGTGACTGGATGCCGGGATGCCTCCAGCATCACTTTGATGCGGTACTGGGCCGGTGCGCGCAACGTCAGATGCTGCCAACCTTCATCAGGAAACTGCTTGTGGCGTTGTACCCAACAACCTACCGCAGGAAACGCCTGAGCGACCTCGGCCATGAACAACGTCTGATAATAGCACATGCGGTAGGGTGTTGGGTGACGGTGGTCCCTGATGTTGGAAGGCAGCTTAGCTGGCCATGGCTTAATAGCTCGATAGCCTACGCTATCTCGGCTGCCCGTCACATGGCCGATGAGGACAATGTATTTTTAACTGGGCACATCGACCTTATTCATCCCCCGGCTATGTTCGGCATAGCTCGCTTGCATGACAGTGGTATGGGGGGAGAATAATTGTGTTGCTAAATAAATAAATGAAATAAACCTATAAAAAGAAAATATACTTACCTGCTGCACCTGAAAAAAAGAAAATATACTTACCTGCTGCACCTGAAAAAAAGAAAATATACCTACCTGCTGCACCTGAAAAAAAGAAAATATACCTACCTGCTGTCGTCGTCGGGGTTGGTGTCCGTGAGATTGACCGTGGCTAGGTACCAGTTGACTTGCTAGGTACCAGTTGACATTTCCCATCGACCAATACTGCATTCATATGCCATGCCACCAACCCGCGGTACTCGGTGCTGCTCTCGGGATCGGTGTCCCTCGGCCTGTGACCATCTTAGGCCGATGGGATCAGCTCTGGCATGGGTGAGATGGCTTGGCGGGACCCCAGCTGTATTTCCCTACGGCCTAATGTGCATTTTTTTTCAGATTCATGCTTTGGTTCAACTGACTGAGTTGAGCCGCAGAGTGGATGGTACAATTGGCTGAGTTGAGCCGCAGAGTGGAGTGTGTCCCTCGGCCTGAGACCAGTATAGGCCGATGGAATGACCTGTAGCATGTGCCAGATGGCTTGGCGGGACCCCAGCTGCATTTGCATACGGCCTAATATGCGCCAACTACCCACGGACGGACTGGGAAAAAAGCCCAGCCCAGCGCGGTTCGCCAGGCAGCTGGGCTGTGCATCATACGGCACGAGGAACGATTTTAAGAGGTGAAACGTTGTGGTGAGGTTGGACGATTACGTTGAGGAGTGCTTCGCGCACATACTCGCTCGCTCGTAGACCATGCCACCAATACGCTGCCGGTCCTCAGTGTACTTACAATACTAACAAAACACACCACCATTGTCCCATTGTGGTGCTCAGCTCGGCTCACCTATTGAAGTCAAACCGAACAATGACTTTCGTTTACTGGCCATATAGCTAAAACTAGCTACATGTCAGTAAAGTAGGTCAGTGTTCGATTCAACCATGTTGCCATATGTGGTACGTTTGTGTTTGTAGAACAAATCAAAGTAACCATACATTTTTCTTTGTTTTTTGACAGTCTAATCGTGTGAAGATGCCGGCAACGACACGTTCCATGTGGTGGGAGCAGGGGCCACCATCACGGTCGCCATCGCCGCCGCCGCCATCAGACCGTCGGCGAAAGAGACGTCGGAGTCAGTCACGGGCCACACCGCCGATAGCGCCGTCCCCGCAACCTGGTGGGAGCCGCAGTCTGCGGCGAAGATTACGCCGTCGACGGGCCGCCACGCCGGCCACGCCGCGAGAACCGTCCCCGCAGCCTGGCCCCTCTACAGCCAGGGAATGGTCCCCGCAGCATGGCCCCTCTACAGCCAGGGAATGGTCCCCGCAGCCTGGGCCAGTCACATCCAGCCCGCAGCCTGGACCGTCGTCGAGGCGAAACACGCAGTCTCCATTGTCGTGCTGTGGCGCGGCGGGACGATTAGCGACAATGGAGCTGCGTTTCGGTGTGATGGTGTCTCAAATGGCAGAACTACGGAGAGATCTGGATACGGCTATCGTCGAGATTGCTCGGCTCAGCGAGCAGCAGAACGTGCGCCAGTCAGTGGAGCAGCCCATCGCGGTGAGTAAACTAAGCCTAACTTAACCTAAACTAATCCTAACTTAACTAATACTTACCTTTTCTATTTATTGCAGCGCTACCAGCAGCCAGCAATTCCCTATCCTGAGTTCGTGGCACAATCGTTGATGAACCGTGACTGGATGCCGGGATGCCTCCAGCATCACTTTGATGCGGTACTGGGCCGGTGCGCGCAACGTCAGATGCTGCCAACCTTCATCAGGAAACTGCTTGTGGCGCAGTGTTTGAAGTTTTCACTGTTCACTGAATAATTCACGTGTATTTCCGCAACCGTTGGACCCCCATGTGTCAGTAAACTAAACTGATTTCCTTGTATCGGCGAGACGACGAATTATGGCACATAAAGAAACAGAGAAAAATAAATCTTGCTGCATCGATGATCAAATACGTTCACACAAACGATTTACTACTGACGGTATCATCGAAAGAATCTTTATATTCGTGTGTACCATTCGACATGGATTGTGTGCGTTAGTTTCTGTTCATGATACATCTGCGTATTGCAGTATAACACTGGCGAATGGTTCATATTCAGCAACATGTAATGACACTGAATATGGATGGTCAGAAGCTGTTGCATAAAGTGAACATTAACTTTTCACATCGAATTACGTGGGTTATTGGGGGAGACTTTGTATTGCCAGGTTCCTAATTTTGCGTATATATTCTTAATAAATATAACCATTGAAATACTTTATTCCTGAAAACTTTTCAGAGGATTTCCAACAAAACATATGTTCCCCATGTTCTTGGCTGAATTTTCTTAATCGGTCGGGATGTTAAGGCGTCGTCCACTGTCCATGGTGTGGCATGTGCTAGCATGTCAAAACATGCACATGAGTGGGCACCTCGATTAATGTCAGACACCCACTGCCCCACTACTGTGGCGGCGATGTGGCATGTCAAAACATTATGCTGAAACTTTGCAGGTGGCGAACGTAAACATGATGTAAGTCAAGCTGTTTTCTGATATGGCGGCGGAGTGGCATCTGCTAGCATGGTAAAAAAGCTTGTCGAGGTTCGCCTTACGCCACATTGCATCCACATGATCTTTTGGCATGTTGTATGATGCCACACCGTCGCCACAACAGTGGGCGCTTCGTCTCGTGTCCGCAGTACGTTGTTCTAGAGTTATTCCGATTACACGAGTGAATCGCGTAAATGGAATACACGTAGCATGGAATTTGATTTAATTGGTTCCAAAATGGAATACTCCGTGATCCCGGCGATATAGGAAGTTACTGTCTTAGGCAAACATTTTAAGGTGAATAAGGTCTTTCGGATGGTGGACATATATGTTCAGAGTTCAGTCACTAGGCGGCGTAAGTGTATATATGATATTTACTATGTGCTATTTATATCTCATGAACCTGACTTTCATGGAAAATACAGTCCTCAACAATGTTTTATTTTCGGTGGACACGGTCTTTCACATGAAGAACAGGTTAGTTGTGAATTCTCCCGTTACGCGGTGCTATTGCATATGTGATATTTACTATGTGCTTTATCACAAGACCCTGACTTACTAGGAAAATACAGTCTTCTACATAGTTGGTAAGCTAACCAAGACATATAAAATGATGGAAAATAAGTGTGGAACCTACTCACTACACGGCGCTAGTGTGTGTAAGAGCTTGTGCATGTATCATATCTCAAAACTTTGGCATTCTGGGAAATAACTGTTCACTGCAAAGTTGTTCAGATGGCCAAGGTCACTGCAGAGTTGCCCAAAAGATATATGAAAACTTTCACGGATTTTTCATACGTTGTCGTAAGCGTGATTAAAAACTTTTATGGATAATCCGGATCATTTGGACAACCTGTTTGTGGCCTCCAGGGTGTAAAATTTGGCCTTAATACCTAAATTAGTCAGAAAACACATCAACAAGTGCTTGCGCAAAAAAAAACATGGAGCATATTTTGGCCACAAATGAATGCACAAAAAAACATTTAGCTATAGGCCAGTTTAATTAATTTACCTCTTTTACGGATGTTCCGGATCTTTCGGAGGACCAGTCTGTGATTCCCAGGGTCCATATTCTGGCCACAATGTGAAATCAATTCTAAAAACACATCAAAAAGTGTGTTCGCGAAAAACCACCCAAAAAACAATCGTCTATTGAAGAAACGACTTCTTGGCCATTTTATTCAACTGCATGCTTAATAGTACTTATACTATTTTTAATAATAACTTCTGTTCAGGTTTTGTTCACACAAATCTGGAGAATTTATTCAGCCTCAACATTGAACTACTTGGTGTTGTATAATGTGTATCGAGAAGCTTTTATTCGACTTAAATGAGTTGTAACAGAGCTTATTCGATAACATTTTTGATTATTCAGCGTTTATTAGACATCACTACTTTCCTTAAAACAGTGATTCTCTGTATACGCTTGATTCTCGCGTGAAGTAACGTTTAATTAGACGTTATTATACATTTATTAAACGATAACTCAACTGTGGGAAATTACCCCGAAAATAAGAGGGACGCCCTAATAAAAATAACCATAAGCTTAACGACGTGTTCGTAGTATCATCTAAACCATTTGTGGGATAGTTAACCCATCCGGGATACAGTTCGTTTATGGTATTTGTTTATTAGGGCGGGGACATGGAAGGGTGTGTTTCTTAAGTGATTGTTTTCATTATTTCTGACGTGGCTCGCACCACACAGATATTAGAAAATTTAGTAAATTCTTATACATGTCGTTGCATGGAATTTGACCCACACAGCAAAAAAATAATTTTGATATCACATCAAAGTGGATGCACTACAATCATGTCGAAAATTTCATGTAATTTTTATGACCACATAAATAAACAAATGCAGTAAAAGCAGCGTAATGTCAGTTCATGCATTGTATTAATGATAATTTTGTCCTTTTTAGCAAGTAATATTACACCATATTTTCGACATGATTGTAGTGCATCCACTTTGACGTGATATCAAAATTATTTTTTTGCTGTGCATGTACCTTCCGATCACCAGCCGTTTGCCTAGAATTCATCATATGGGCAATTCGATAATCAATAAAATCTTGCCTGACAGTAAATACCATAGAGGTAACTCTAAGACAAGTAGGTCCCGAAGAAACGTGCTCAACTTTTTGGCTCAGCTCTGGTACTATCTTCGGTCCCAAGCTAGTCGAATCACCCCTCGAAACATAGGAAAATCCAATAACCCCTCATTTTATCTGTCAAACTTTCATAGCAAATCAAAACAAACATTGTGTAGTACTAGAATTTTGACTACAATGGGGTACGTTAATCGATTTGCTTGGGACCAATAGGCTAGTCAAGTAGTGAGCCAATTTAAAATCGTTAGTTTCGTATTGATTGTTGGTAAATACCTATCAGCACTCCCGATCGCAACTCTAGCTCCTTCAAGGCCTTGTGGGAATGATTAATTCATCCATCGTTGTTTTAAATGAGACCAATCCCGAGCAAAGTCTGAGATTAAATTGAGAACTAAATTTGATGTTGTGATTTCGCTGATAATGTTTACTCAGGTTACTGTCGTTTTAGTCGTTTTGACGGTTAAAATATCAAAATTGAGAGCAAAAAATCTTCCTGTGACATCACATTGAAAACTATTTCTGCTAGCAGTGAGAGCAAACTAAGAACTAAATATGATGTCCTTTTTCTTGTTGATAACAAAACAAGAATTCAATTTGATGTTATGCTAAGGCATTGAAAACAAACATGCAACAACATATTTTGAAGAGCAAATGTACAGCAAAATGAAAACAAAATTTGGTATCAAATTTGTCAATTGCGTATACTGAAATCAAATTATCATTTTAGTTTGAAGATGATATCAAAACTCGATTTGATTTTGCTGTCATTTTGATGCTGGACTTTGCTCGGGATGCTTGGTTAAATCTCTACTTATAACTGTTAAATCAGAGTTTATCTGTATATAAATTTAGTTCCATTCTTTTAATTTTTTTTTTCGTGTTCATAATAAATATAACTAACTAATAGCGAATTCGTTTATTATTCAGTTCCAACCTGGATCGGGTATCAAGATTGGGTCTGCTTGTTTTCTGACAAACGTCAGTTTGCTCGTTTGTTTTTAAAACCTAGCTCAGGTTGAGGTTCGCACTGACAAAAAGTTCGGTTTCGCACTGGTTCCAACCCCGATAATAAACGAATTCGCTATAACTTACCCGCGTTCCATTTCTTCGATTAGGGGGAGGAGGGGCATAGTGAACAGGTGGGGCATAGTGAGCATCCCGCAGTTTGCCTCTGGATCTCCAGCAGCATGAAACAAATCAACAGGTAGTAGGTTCAATATCATTATGATATTGATCCTACCACCAACCAATTTGTTCCGAACGGCCGGAAGTCCAAGCTGGTGTACTGGATGCTCACTATGCACCACCTGTTCACTATGCCCCTCTTACCCCTATTTCTTCACTTATTCGCTAGTAAGGTACCGCAGGACGAAGGAATGTACCTAGCTGCGCTTTGCTACTGCCAGAGTTGGTGCGACGTTTGCGTTCCATATGTATCATCCACTGCTTTGTATTTAAATACATGTGCGGTAGATACAAAGAGAAGATATGTGTAGTTCAAAGTTGTATACAATCATTGAACGCGTCATTCGGAGAACTGTTGTGATCGTTTTTTTTTGTATTCAACCATCGTTCTTCGTTTCGTTCATTCTTTTGGTGCTACACAACTGAATACTCTTATTCGGCAAAGGTGTCTGACACTTCACTCATTTTTGAATATCTATTCATGAACAGTTACGAACCTGACACACGGTAGTTCAATGGCATGTTGACAGATTTCCAAACACTGTTGTGGCGTTGTACCCAACAACCTACCGCAGGAAACGCCTGAGCGACCTCGGCCATGAACAACGTCTGATAATAGCACATGCGGTAGGGGGTTTTTCAGATTCATGCTTTGGTTCAACTGACTGAGTTGAGCCGCAGAGTGGATGGTACAATTGGCTGAGTTGAGCCGCAGAGTGGAGTGTGTCCCTCGGCCTGAGACCAGTATAGGCCGATGGAATGACCTGTAGCATGTGCCAGATGGCTTGGCGGGACCCCAGCTGCATTTGCATACGGCCTAATATGCGCCAACTACCCACGGACGGACTGGGAAAAAAGCCCAGCCCAGCGCGGTTCGCCAGGCAGCTGGGCTGTGCATCATACGGCACGAGGAACGATTTTAAGAGGTGAAACGTTGTGGTGAGGTTGGACGATTACGTTGAGGAGTGCTTCGCGCACATACTCGCTCGCTCGTAGACCATGCCACCAATACGCTGCCGGTCCTCAGTGTACTTACAATACTAACAAAACACACCACCATTGTCCCATTGTGGTGCTCAGCTCGGCTCACCTATTGAAGTCAAACCGAACAATGACTTTCGTTTACTGGCCATATAGCTAAAACTAGCTACATGTCAGTAAAGTAGGTCAGTGTTCGATTCAACCATGTTGCCATATGTGGTACGTTTGTGTTTGTAGAACAAATCAAAGTAACCATACATTTTTCTTTGTTTTTTGACAGTCTAATCGTGTGAAGATGCCGGCAACGACACGTTCCATGTGGTGGGAGCAGGGGCCACCATCACGGTCGCCATCGCCGCCGCCGCCATCAGACCGTCGGCGAAAGAGACGTCGGAGTCAGTCACGGGCCACACCGCCGATAGCGCCGTCCCCGCAGCCTGGTGGGAGCCGCAGTCTGCGGCGAAGATTACGCCGTCGACGGGCCGCCACGCCGGCCACGCCGCGAGAACCGTCCCCGCAGCCTGGCCCCTCTACAGCCAGGGAATGGTCCCCGCAGCATGGCCCCTCTACAGCCAGGGAATGGTCCCCGCAGCCTGGGCCAGTCACATCCAGCCCGCAGCCTGGACCGTCGTCGAGGCGAAACACGCAGTCTCCATTGTCGTGCTGTGGCGCGGCGGGACGATTAGCGACAATGGAGCTGCGTTTCGGTGTGATGGTGTCTCAAATGGCAGAACTAAACTGGGAAAAAAGCCCAGCCCAGCGCGGTTCGCCAGGCAGCTGGGCTGTGCATCATACGGCACGAGGAACGATTTTAAGAGGTGAAACGTTGTGGTGAGGTTGGACGATTACGTTGAGGAGTGCTTCGCGCACATACTCGCTCGCTCGTAGACCATGCCACCAATACGCTGCCGGTCCTCAGTGTACTTACAATACTAACAAAACACACCACCATTGTCCCATTGTGGTGCTCAGCTCGGCTCACCTATTGAAGTCAAACCGAACAATGACTTTCGTTTACTGGCCATATAGCTAAAACTAGCTACATGTCAGTAAAGTAGGTCAGTGTTCGATTCAACCATGTTGCCATATGTGGTACGTTTGTGTTTGTAGAACAAATCAAAGTAACCATACATTTTTCTTTGTTTTTTGACAGTCTAATCGTGTGAAGATGCCGGCAACGACACGTTCCATGTGGTGGGAGCAGGGGCCACCATCACGGTCGCCATCGCCGCCGCCGCCATCAGACCGTCGGCGAAAGAGACGTCGGAGTCAGTCACGGGCCACACCGCCGATAGCGCCGTCCCCGCAGCCTGGTGGGAGCCGCAGTCTGCGGCGAAGATTACGCCGTCGACGGGCCGCCACGCCGGCCACGCCGCGAGAACCGTCCCCGCAGCCTGGCCCCTCTACGCAGCCTGGCCCCTCTACAGCCAGGGAATGGTCCCCGCATCATGGCCCCTCTACAGCCAGGGAATGGTCCCCGCAGCCTGGGCCAGTCACATCCAGCCCGCAGCCTGGACCGTCGTCGAGGCGAAACACGCAGTCTCCATTGTCGTGCTGTGGCGCGGCGGGACGATTAGCGACAATGGAGCTGCGTTTCGGTGTGATGGTGTCTCAAATGGCAGAACTACGGAGAGATCTGGATACGGCTATCGTCGAGATTGCTCGGCTCAGCGAGCAGCAGAACGTGCGCCAGTCAGTGGAGCAGCCCATCGCGGTGAGTAAACTAAGCCTAACTTAACCTAAACTAATCCTAACTTAACTAATACTTACCTTTTCTATTTATTGCAGCGCTACCAGCAGCCAGCAATTCCCTATCCTGAGTTCGTGGCACAATCGTTGATGAACCGTGACTGGATGCCGGGATGCCTCCAGCATCACTTTGATGCGGTACTGGGCCGGTGCGCGCAACGTCAGATGCTGCCAACCTTCATCAGGAAACTGCTTGTGGCGTTGTACCCAACAACCTACCGCAGGAAACGCCTGAGCGACCTCGGCCATGAACAACGTCTGATAATAGCACATGCGGTAGGGGGTTTTTCAGATTCATGCTTTGGTTCAACTGACTGAGTTGAGCCGCAGAGTGGATGGTACAATTGGCTGAGTTGAGCCGCAGAGTGGAGTGTGTCCCTCGGCCTGAGACCAGTATAGGCCGATGGAATGACCTGTAGCATGTGCCAGATGGCTTGGCGGGACCCCAGCTGCATTTGCATACGGCCTAATATGCGCCAACTACCCACGGACGGACTGGGAAAAAAGCCCAGCCCAGCGCGGTTCGCCAGGCAGCTGGGCTGTGCATCATACGGCACGAGGAACGATTTTAAGAGGTGAAACGTTGTGGTGAGGTTGGACGATTACGTTGAGGAGTGCTTCGCGCACATACTCGCTCGCTCGTAGACCATGCCACCAATACGCTGCCGGTCCTCAGTGTACTTACAATACTAACAAAACACACCACCATTGTCCCATTGTGGTGCTCAGCTCGGCTCACCTATTGAAGTCAAACCGAACAATGACTTTCGTTTACTGGCCATATAGCTAAAACTAGCTACATGTCAGTAAAGTAGGTCAGTGTTCGATTCAACCATGTTGCCATATGTGGTACGTTTGTGTTTGTAGAACAAATCAAAGTAACCATACATTTTTCTTTGTTTTTTGACAGTCTAATCGTGTGAAGATGCCGGCAACGACACGTTCCATGTGGTGGGAGCAGGGGCCACCATCACGGTCGCCATCGCCGCCGCCGCCATCAGACCGTCGGCGAAAGAGACGTCGGAGTCAGTCACGGGCCACACCGCCGATAGCGCCGTCCCCGCAACCTGGTGGGAGCCGCAGTCTGCGGCGAAGATTACGCCGTCGACGGGCCGCCACGCCGGCCACGCCGCGAGAACCGTCCCCGCAGCCTGGCCCCTCTACGCAGCCTGGCCCCTCTACAGCCAGGGAATGGTCCCCGCAGCATGGCCCCTCTACAGCCAGGGAATGGTCCCCGCAGCCTGGGCCAGTCACATCCAGCCCGCAGCCTGGACCGTCGTCGAGGCGAAACACGCAGTCTCCATTGTCGTGCTGTGGCGCGGCGGGACGATTAGCGACAATGGAGCTGCGTTTCGGTGTGATGGTGTCTCAAATGGCAGAACTACGGAGAGATCTGGATACGGCTATCGTCGAGATTGCTCGGCTCAGCGAGCAGCAGAACGTGCGCCAGTCAGTGGAGCAGCCCATCGCGGTGAGTAAACTAAGCCTAACTTAACCTAAACTAATCCTAACTTAACTAATACTTACCTTTTCTATTTATTGCAGCGCTACCAGCAGCCAGCAATTCCCTATCCTGAGTTCGTGGCACAATCGTTGATGAACCGTGACTGGATGCCGGGATGCCTCCAGCATCACTTTGATGCGGTACTGGGCCGGTGCGCGCAACGTCAGATGCTGCCAACCTTCATCAGGAAACTGCTTGTGGCGTTGTACCCAACAACCTACCGCAGGAAACGCCTGAGCGACCTCGGCCATGAACAACGTCTGATAATAGCACATGCGGTAGGGGGTTTTTCAGATTCATGCTTTGGTTCAACTGACTGAGTTGAGCCGCAGAGTGGATGGTACAATTGGCTGAGTTGAGCCGCAGAGTGGAGTGTGTCCCTCGGCCTGAGACCAGTATAGGCCGATGGAATGACCTGTAGCATGTGCCAGATGGCTTGGCGGGACCCCAGCTGCATTTGCATACGGCCTAATATGCGCCAACTACCCACGGACGGACTGGGAAAAAAGCCCAGCCCAGCGCGGTTCGCCAGGCAGCTGGGCTGTGCATCATACGGCACGAGGAACGATTTTAAGAGGTGAAACGTTGTGGTGAGGTTGGACGATTACGTTGAGGAGTGCTTCGCGCACATACTCGCTCGCTCGTAGACCATGCCACCAATACGCTGCCGGTCCTCAGTGTACTTACAATACTAACAAAACACACCACCATTGTCCCATTGTGGTGCTCAGCTCGGCTCACCTATTGAAGTCAAACCGAACAATGACTTTCGTTTACTGGCCATATAGCTAAAACTAGCTACATGTCAGTAAAGTAGGTCAGTGTTCGATTCAACCATGTTGCCATATGTGGTACGTTTGTGTTTGTAGAACAAATCAAAGTAACCATACATTTTTCTTTGTTTTTTGACAGTCTAATCGTGTGAAGATGCCGGCAACGACACGTTCCATGTGGTGGGAGCAGGGGCCACCATCACGGTCGCCATCGCCGCCGCCGCCATCAGACCGTCGGCGAAAGAGACGTCGGAGTCAGTCACGGGCCACACCGCCGATAGCGCCGTCCCCGCAGCCTGGTGGGAGCCGCAGTCTGCGGCGAAGATTACGCCGTCGACGGGCCGCCACGCCGGCCACGCCGCGAGAACCGTCCCCGCAGCCTGGCCCCTCTACAGCCAGGGAATGGTCCCCGCAGCATGGCCCCTCTACAGCCAGGGAATGGTCCCCGCAGCCTGGGCCAGTCACATCCAGCCCGCAGCCTGGACCGTCGTCGAGGCGAAACACGCAGTCTCCATTGTCGTGCTGTGGCGCGGCGGGACGATTAGCGACAATGGAGCTGCGTTTCGGTGTGATGGTGTCTCAAATGGCAGAACTACGGAGAGATCTGGATACGGCTATCGTCGAGATTGCTCGGCTCAGCGAGCGGCAGAACGTGCGCCAGTCAGTGGAGCAGCCCATCGCGGTGAGTAAACTAAGCCTAACTTAACCTAAACTAATCCTAACTTAACTAATACTTACCTTTTCTATTTATTGCAGCGCTACCAGCAGCCAGCAATTCCCTATCCTGAGTTCGTGGCACAATCGTTGATGAACCGTGACTGGATGCCGGGATGCCTCCAGCATCACTTTGATGCGGTACTGGGCCGGTGCGCGCAACGTCAGATGCTGCCAACCTTCATCAGGAAACTGCTTGTGGCGTTGTACCCAACAACCTACCGCAGGAAACGCCTGAGCGACCTCGGCCATGAACAACGTCTGATAATAGCACATGCGGTAGGGTGTTGGGTGACGGTGGTCCCTGATGTTGGAAGGCAGCTTAGCTGGCCATGGCTTAATAGCTCGATAGCCTACGCTATCTCGGCTGCCCGTCACATGGCCGATGAGGACAATGTATTTTTAACTGGGCACATCGACCTTATTCATCCCCCGGCTATGTTCGGCATAGCTCGCTTGCATGACAGTGGTATGGGGGGAGAATAATTGTGTTGCTAAATAAATAAATGAAATAAACCTATAAAAAGAAAATATACTTACCTGCTGCACCTGAAAAAAAGAAAATATACTTACCTGCTGCACCTGAAAAAAAGAAAATATACCTACCTGCTGCACCTGAAAAAAAGAAAATATACCTACCTGCTGTCGTCGTCGGGGTTGGTGTCCGTGAGATTGACCGTGGCTAGGTACCAGTTGACTTGCTAGGTACCAGTTGACATTTCCCATCGACCAATACTGCATTCATATGCCATGCCACCAACCCGCGGTACTCGGTGCTGCTCTCGGGATCGGTGTCCCTCGGCCTGTGACCATCTTAGGCCGATGGGATCAGCTCTGGCATGGGTGAGATGGCTTGGCGGGACCCCAGCTGTATTTCCCTACGGCCTAATGTGCATTTTTTTCAGATTCATGCTGTGGTTCAACTGACTGAGTTGAGCCGCAGAGTGGATGGTACAATTGGCTGAGTTGAGCCGCAGAGTGGAGTGTGTCCCTCGGCCTGAGACCAGTATAGGCCGATGGAATGACCTGTAGCATGTGCCAGATGGCTTGGCGGGACCCCAGCTGCATTTGCATACGGCCTAATATGCGCCAACTACCCACGGACGGAGCGCGGTTCGCCAGGCAGCTGGGCTGTGCATCATACGGCACGAGGAACGATTTTAAGAGGTGAAACGTTGTGGTGAGGTTGGACGATTACGTTGAGGAGTGCTTCGCGCACATACTCGCTCGCTCGTAGACCATGCCACCAATACGCTGCCGGTCCTCAGTGTACTTACAATACTAACAAAACACACCACCATTGTCCCATTGTGGTGCTCAGCTCGGCTCACCTATTGAAGTCAAACCGAACAATGACTTTCGTTTACTGGCCATATAGCTAAAACTAGCTACATGTCAGTAAAGTAGGTCAGTGTTCGATTCAACCATGTTGCCATATGTGGTACGTTTGTGTTTGTAGAACAAATCAAAGTAACCATACATTTTTCTTTGTTTTTTGACAGTCTAATCGTGTGAAGATGCCGGCAACGACACGTTCCATGTGGTGGGAGCAGGGGCCACCATCACGGTCGCCATCGCCGCCGCCGCCATCAGACCGTCGGCGAAAGAGACGTCGGAGTCAGTCACGGGCCACACCGCCGATAGCGCCGTCCCCGCAGCCTGGTGGGAGCCGCAGTCTGCGGCGAAGATTACGCCGTCGACGGGCCGCCACGCCGGCCACGCCGCGAGAACCGTCCCCGCAGCCTGGCCCCTCTACGCAGCCTGGCCCCTCTACAGCCAGGGAATGGTCCCCGCAGCATGGCCCCTCTACAGCCAGGGAATGGTCCCCGCAGCCTGGGCCAGTCACATCCAGCCCGCAGCCTGGACCGTCGTCGAGGCGAAACACGCAGTCTCCATTGTCGTGCTGTGGCGCGGCGGGACGATTAGCGACAATGGAGCTGCGTTTCGGTGTGATGGTGTCTCAAATGGCAGAACTACGGAGAGATCTGGATACGGCTATCGTCGAGATTGCTCGGCTCAGCGAGCAGCAGAACGTGCGCCAGTCAGTGGAGCAGCCCATCGCGGTGAGTAAACTAAGCCTAACTTAACCTAAACTAATCCTAACTTAACTAATACTTACCTTTTCTATTTATTGCAGCGCTACCAGCAGCCAGCAATTCCCTATCCTGAGTTCGTGGCACAATCGTTGATGAACCGTGACTGGATGCCGGGATGCCTCCAGCATCACTTTGATGCGGTACTGGGCCGGTGCGCGCAACGTCAGATGCTGCCAACCTTCATCAGGAAACTGCTTGTGGCGTTGTACCCAACAACCTACCGCAGGAAACGCCTGAGCGACCTCGGCCATGAACAACGTCTGATAATAGCACATGCGGTAGGGGGTTTTTCAGATTCATGCTTTGGTTCAACTGACTGAGTTGAGCCGCAGAGTGGATGGTACAATTGGCTGAGTTGAGCCGCAGAGTGGAGTGTGTCCCTCGGCCTGAGACCAGTATAGGCCGATGGAATGACCTGTAGCATGTGCCAGATGGCTTGGCGGGACCCCAGCTGCATTTGCATACGGCCTAATATGCGCCAACTACCCACGGACGGACTGGGAAAAAAGCCCAGCCCAGCGCGGTTCGCCAGGCAGCTGGGCTGTGCATCATACGGCACGAGGAACGATTTTAAGAGGTGAAACGTTGTGGTGAGGTTGGACGATTACGTTGAGGAGTGCTTCGCGCACATACTCGCTCGCTCGTAGACCATGCCACCAATACGCTGCCGGTCCTCAGTGTACTTACAATACTAACAAAACACACCACCATTGTCCCATTGTGGTGCTCAGCTCGGCTCACCTATTGAAGTCAAACCGAACAATGACTTTCGTTTACTGGCCATATAGCTAAAACTAGCTACATGTCAGTAAAGTAGGTCAGTGTTCGATTCAACCATGTTGCCATATGTGGTACGTTTGTGTTTGTAGAACAAATCAAAGTAACCATACATTTTTCTTTGTTTTTTGACAGTCTAATCGTGTGAAGATGCCGGCAACGACACGTTCCATGTGGTGGGAGCAGGGGCCACCATCACGGTCGCCATCGCCGCCGCCGCCATCAGACCGTCGGCGAAAGAGACGTTGGAGTCAGTCACGGGCCACACCGCCGATAGCGCCGTCCCCGCAGCCTGGTGGGAGCCGCAGTCTGCGGCGAAGATTACGCCGTCGACGGGCCGCCACGCCGGCCACGCCGCGAGAACCGTCCCCGCAGCCTGGCCCCTCTACAGCCAGGGAATGGTCCCCGCAGCATGGCCCCTCTACAGCCAGGGAATGGTCCCCGCAGCCTGGGCCAGTCACATCCAGCCCGCAGCCTGGACCGTCGTCGAGGCGAAACACGCAGTCTCCATTGTCGTGCTGTGGCGCGGCGGGACGATTAGCGACAATGGAGCTGCGTTTCGGTGTGATGGTGTCTCAAATGGCAGAACTACGGAGAGATCTGGATACGGCTATCGTCGAGATTGCTCGGCTCAGCGAGCAGCAGAACGTGCGCCAGTCAGTGGAGCAGCCCATCGCGGTGAGTAAACTAAGCCTAACTTAACCTAAACTAATCCTAACATAACTAATACTTACCTTTTCTATTTATTGCAGCGCTACCAGCAGCCAGCAATTCCCTATCCTGAGTTCGTGGCACAATCGTTGATGAACCGTGACTGGATGCCGGGATGCCTCCAGCATCACTTTGATGCGGTACTGGGCCGGTGCGCGCAACGTCAGATGCTGCCAACCTTCATCAGGAAACTGCTTGTGGCGTTGTACCCAACAACCTACCGCAGGAAACGCCTGAGCGACCTCGGCCATGAACAACGTCTGATAATAGCACATGCGGTAGGGGGTTTTTCAGATTCATGCTTTGGTTCAACTGACTGAGTTGAGCCGCAGAGTGGATGGTACAATTGGCTGAGTTGAGCCGCAGAGTGGAGTGTGTCCCTCGGCCTGAGACCAGTATAGGCCGATGGAATGACCTGTAGCATGTGCCAGATGGCTTGGCGGGACCCCAGCTGCATTTGCATACGGCCTAATATGCGCCAACTACCCACGGACGGACTGGGAAAAAAGCCCAGCCCAGCGCGGTTCGCCAGGCAGCTGGGCTGTGCATCATACGGCACGAGGAACGATTTTAAGAGGTGAAACGTTGTGGTGAGGTTGGACGATTACGTTGAGGAGTGCTTCGCGCACATACTCGCTCGCTCGTAGACCATGCCACCAATACGCTGCCGGTCCTCAGTGTACTTACAATACTAACAAAACACACCACCATTGTCCCATTGTGGTGCTCAGCTCGGCTCACCTATTGAAGTCAAACCGAACAATGACTTTCGTTTACTGGCCATATAGCTAAAACTAGCTACATGTCAGTAAAGTAGGTCAGTGTTCGATTCAACCATGTTGCCATATGTGGTACGTTTGTGTTTGTAGAACAAATCAAAGTAACCATACATTTTTCTTTGTTTTTTGACAGTCTAATCGTGTGAAGATGCCGGCAACGACACGTTCCATGTGGTGGGAGCAGGGGCCACCATCACGGTCGCCATCGCCGCCGCCGCCATCAGACCGTCGGCGAAAGAGACGTCGGAGTCAGTCACGGGCCACACCGCCGATAGCGCCGTCCCCGCAGCCTGGTGGGAGCCGCAGTCTGCGGCGAAGATTACGCCGTCGACGGGCCGCCACGCCGGCCACGCCGCGAGAACCGTCCCCGCAGCCTGGCCCCTCTACAGCCAGGGAATGGTCCCCGCAGCATGGCCCCTCTACAGCCAGGGAATGGTCCCCGCAGCCTGGGCCAGTCACATCCAGCCCGCAGCCTGGACCGTCGTCGAGGCGAAACACGCAGTCTCCATTGTCGTGCTGTGGCGCGGCGGGACGATTAGCGACAATGGAGCTGCGTTTCGGTGTGATGGTGTCTCAAATGGCAGAACTACGGAGAGATCTGGATACGGCTATCGTCGAGATTGCTCGGCTCAGCGAGCAGCAGAACGTGCGCCAGTCAGTGGAGCAGCCCATCGCGGTGAGTAAACTAAGCCTAACTTAACCTAAACTAATCCTAACTTAACTAATACTTACCTTTTCTATTTATTGCAGCGCTACCAGCAGCCAGCAATTCCCTATCCTGAGTTCGTGGCACAATCGTTGATGAACCGTGACTGGATGCCGGGATGCCTCCAGCATCACTTTGATGCGGTACTGGGCCGGTGCGCGCAACGTCAGATGCTGCCAACCTTCATCAGGAAACTGCTTGTGGCGTTGTACCCAACAACCTACCGCAGGAAACGCCTGAGCGACCTCGGCCATGAACAACGTCTGATAATAGCACATGCGGTAGGGTGTTGGGTGACGGTGGTCCCTGATGTTGGAAGGCAGCTTAGCTGGCCATGGCTTAATAGCTCGATAGCCTACGCTATCTCGGCTGCCCGTCACATGGCCGATGAGGACAATGTATTTTTAACTGGGCACATCGACCTTATTCATCCCCCGGCTATGTTCGGCATAGCTCGCTTGCATGACAGTGGTATGGGGGGAGAATAATTGTGTTGCTAAATAAATAAATGAAATAAACCTATAAAAAGAAAATATACTTACCTGCTGCACCTGAAAAAAAGAAAATATACTTACCTGCTGCACCTGAAAAAAAGAAAATATACCTACCTGCTGCACCTGAAAAAAAGAAAATATACCTACCTGCTGTCGTCGTCGGGGTTGGTGTCCGTGAGATTGACCGTGGCTAGGTACCAGTTGACATTTCCCATCGACCAATACTGCATTCATATGCCATGCCACCAACCCGCGGTACTCGGTGCTGCTCTCGGGATCGGTGTCCCTCGGCCTGTGACCATCTTAGGCCGATGGGATCAGCTCTGGCATGGGTGAGATGGCTTGGCGGGACCCCAGCTGTATTTCCCTACGGCCTAATGTGCAGTTTTTTCAGATTCATGCTTTGGTTCAACTGACTGAGTTGAGCCGCAGAGTGGATGGTACAATTGGCTGAGTTGAGCCGCAGAGTGGAGTGTGTCCCTCGGCCTGAGACCAGTATAGGCCGATGGAATGACCTGTAGCATGTGCCAGATGGCTTGGCGGGACCCCAGCTGCATTTGCATACGGCCTAATATGCGCCAACTACCCACGGACGGACTGGGAAAAAAGCCCAGCCCAGCGCGGTTCGCCAGGCAGCTGGGCTGTGCATCATACGGCACGAGGAACGATTTTAAGAGGTGAAACGTTGTGGTGAGGTTGGACGATTACGTTGAGGAGTGCTTCGCGCACATACTCGCTCGCTCGTAGACCATGCCACCAATACGCTGCCGGTCCTCAGTGTACTTACAATACTAACAAAACACACCACCATTGTCCCATTGTGGTGCTCAGCTCGGCTCACCTATTGAAGTCAAACCGAACAATGACTTTCGTTTACTGGCCATATAGCTAAAACTAGCTACATGTCAGTAAAGTAGGTCAGTGTTCGATTCAACCATGTTGCCATATGTGGTACGTTTGTGTTTGTAGAACAAATCAAAGTAACCATACATTTTTCTTTGTTTTTTGACAGTCTAATCGTGTGAAGATGCCGGCAACGACACGTTCCATGTGGTGGGAGCAGGGGCCACCATCACGGTCGCCATCGCCGCCGCCGCCATCAGACCGTCGGCGAAAGAGACGTCGGAGTCAGTCACGGGCCACACCGCCGATAGCGCCGTCCCCGCAGCCTGGTGGGAGCCGCAGTCTGCGGCGAAGATTACGCCGTCGACGGGCCGCCACGCCGGCCACGCCGCGAGAACCGTCCCCGCAGCCTGGCCCCTCTACAGCCAGGGAATGGTCCCCGCAGCATGGCCCCTCTACAGCCAGGGAATGGTCCCCGCAGCCTGGGCCAGTCACATCCAGCCCGCAGCCTGGACCGTCGTCGAGGCGAAACACGCAGTCTCCATTGTCGTGCTGTGGCGCGGCGGGACGATTAGCGACAATGGAGCTGCGTTTCGGTGTGATGGTGTCTCAAATGGCAGAACTACGGAGAGATCTGGATACGGCTATCGTCGAGATTGCTCGGCTCAGCGAGCAGCAGAACGTGCGCCAGTCAGTGGAGCAGCCCATCGCGGTGAGTAAACTAAGCCTAACTTAACCTAAACTAATCCTAACTTAACTAATACTTACCTTTTCTATTTATTGCAGCGCTACCAGCAGCCAGCAATTCCCTATCCTGAGTTCGTGGCACAATCGTTGATGAACCGTGACTGGATGCCGGGATGCCTCCAGCATCACTTTGATGCGGTACTGGGCCGGTGCGCGCAACGTCAGATGCTGCCAACCTTCATCAGGAAACTGCTTGTGGCGTTGTACCCAACAACCTACCGCAGGAAACGCCTGAGCGACCTCGGCCATGAACAACGTCTGATAATAGCACATGCGGTAGGGTGTTGGGTGACGGTGGTCCCTGATGTTGGAAGGCAGCTTAGCTGGCCATGGCTTAATAGCTCGATAGCCTACGCTATCTCGGCTGCCCGTCACATGGCCGATGAGGACAATGTATTTTTAACTGGGCACATCGACCTTATTCATCCCCCGGCTATGTTCGGCATAGCTCGCTTGCATGACAGTGGTATGGGGGGAGAATAATTGTGTTGCTAAATAAATAAATGAAATAAACCTATAAAAAGAAAATATACTTACCTGCTGCACCTGAAAAAAAGAAAATATACTTACCTGCTGCACCTGAAAAAAAGAAAATATACCTACCTGCTGCACCTGAAAAAAAGAAAATATACCTACCTGCTGTCGTCGTCGGGGTTGGTGTCCGTGAGATTGACCGTGGCTAGGTACCAGTTGACTTGCTAGGTACCAGTTGACATTTCCCATCGACCAATACTGCATTCATATGCCATGCCACCAACCCGCGGTACTCGGTGCTGCTCTCGGGATCGGTGTCCCTCGGCCTGTGACCATCTTAGGCCGATGGGATCAGCTCTGGCATGGGTGAGATGGCTTGGCGGGACCCCAGCTGTATTTCCCTACGGCCTAATGTGCATTTTTTTCAGATTCATGCTTTGGTTCAACTGACTGAGTTGAGCCGCAGAGTGGATGGTACAATTGGCTGAGTTGAGCCGCAGAGTGGAGTGTGTCCCTCGGCCTGAGACCAGTATAGGCCGATGGAATGACCTGTAGCATGTGCCAGATGGCTTGGCGGGACCCCAGCTGCATTTGCATACGGCCTAATATGCGCCAACTACCCACGGACGGACTGGGAAAAAAGCCCAGCCCAGCGCGGTTCGCCAGGCAGCTGGGCTGTGCATCATACGGCACGAGGAACGATTTTAAGAGGTGAAACGTTGTGGTGAGGTTGGACGATTACGTTGAGGAGTGCTTCGCGCACATACTCGCTCGCTCGTAGACCATGCCACCAATACGCTGCCGGTCCTCAGTGTACTTACAATACTAACAAAACACACCACCATTGTCCCATTGTGGTGCTCAGCTCGGCTCACCTATTGAAGTCAAACCGAACAATGACTTTCGTTTGCTGGCCATATAGCTAAA
Source organism: Ochlerotatus camptorhynchus (assembly GCF_037179485.1). Lineage (NCBI taxonomy): Eukaryota > Metazoa > Arthropoda > Insecta > Diptera > Culicidae > Ochlerotatus > Ochlerotatus camptorhynchus. Next base: position 231,626 of record NW_027041048.1, read on the forward strand.
ACTAGCTACATGTCAGTAAAGTAGGTCAGTGTTCGATTCAACCATGTTGCCATATGTGGTACGTTTGTGTTTGTAGAACAAATCAAAGTAACCATACATTTTTCTTTGTTTTTTGACAGTCTAATCGTGTGAAGATGCCGGCAACGACACGTTCCATGTGGTGGGAGCAGGGGCCACCATCACGGTCGCCATCGCCGCCGCCGCCATCAGACCGTCGGCGAAAGAGACGTCGGAGTCAGTCACGGGCCACACCGCCGATAGCGCCGTCCCCGCAGCCTGGTGGGAGCCGCAGTCTGCGGCGAAGATTACGCCGTCGACGGGCCGCCACGCCGGCCACGCCGCGAGAACCGTCCCCGCAGCCTGGCCCCTCTACAGCCAGGGAATGGTCCCCGCAGCCTGGGCCAGTCACATCCAGCCCGCAGCCTGGACCGTCGTCGAGGCGAAACACGCAGTCTCCATTGTCGTGCTGTGGCGCGGCGGGACGATTAGCGACAATGGAGCTGCGTTTCGGTGTGATGGTGTCTCAAATGGCAGAACTACGGAGAGATCTGGATACGGCTATCGTCGAGATTGCTCGGCTCAGCGAGCAGCAGAACGTGCGCCAGTCAGTGGAGCAGCCCATCGCGGTGAGTAAACTAAGCCTAACTTAACCTAAACTAATCCTAACTTAACTAATACTTACCTTTTCTATTTATTGCAGCGCTACCAGCAGCCAGCAATTCCCTATCCTGAGTTCGTGGCACAATCGTTGATGAACCGTGACTGGATGCCGGGATGCCTCCAGCATCACTTTGATGCGGTACTGGGCCGGTGCGCGCAACGTCAGATGCTGCCAACCTTCATCAGGAAACTGCTTGTGGCGTTGTACCCAACAACCTACCGCAGGAAACGCCTGAGCGACCTCGGCCATGAACAACGTCTGATAATAGCACATGCGGTAGGGTGTTGGGTGACGGTGGTCCCTGATGTTGGAAGGCAGCTTAGCTGGCCATGGCTTAATAGCTCGATAGCCTACGCTATCTCGGCTGCCCGTCACATGGCCGATGAGGACAATGTATTTTTAACTGGGCACATCGACCTTATTCATCCCCCGGCTATGTTCGGCATAGCTCGCTTGCATGACAGTGGTATGGGGGGAGAATAATTGTGTTGCTAAATAAATAAATGAAATAAACCTATAAAAAGAAAATATACTTACCTGCTGCACCTGAAAAAAAGAAAATATACTTACCTGCTGCACCTGAAAAAAAGAAAATATACCTACCTGCTGCACCTGAAAAAAAGAAAATATACCTACCTGCTGTCGTCGTCGGGGTTGGTGTCCGTGAGATTGACCGTGGCTAGGTACCAGTTGACTTGCTAGGTACCAGTTGACATTTCCCATCGACCAATACTGCATTCAGATGCCATGCCACCAACCCGCGGTACTCGGTGCTGCTCTCGGGATCGGTGTCCCTCGGCCTGTGACCATCTTAGGCCGATGGGATCAGCTCTGGCATGGGTGAGATGGCTTGGCGGGACCCCAGCTGTATTTCCCTACGGCCTAATGTGCATTTTTTTCAGATTCATGCTTTGGTTCAACTGACTGAGTTGAGCCGCAGAGTGGATGGTACAATTGGCTGAGTTGAGCCGCAGAGTGGAGTGTGTCCCTCGGCCTGAGACCAGTATAGGCCGATGGAATGACCTGTAGCATGTGCCAGATGGCTTGGCGGGACCCCAGCTGCATTTGCATACGGCCTAATATGCGCCAACTACCCACGGACGGACTGGGAAAAAAGCCCAGCCCAGCGCGGTTCGCCAGGCAGCTGGGCTGTGCATCATACGGCACGAGGAACGATTTTAAGAGGTGAAACGTTGTGGTGAGGTTGGACGATTACGTTGAGGAGTGCTTCGCGCACATACTCGCTCGCTCGTAGACCATGCCACCAATACGCTGCCGGTCCTCAGTGTACTTACAATACTAACAAAACACACCACCATTGTCCCATTGTGGTGCTCAGCTCGGCTCACCTATTGAAGTCAAACCGAACAATGACTTTCGTTTACTGGCCATATAGCTAAAACTAGCTACATGTCAGTAAAGTAGGTCAGTGTTCGATTCAACCATGTTGCCATATGTGGTACGTTTGTGTTTGTAGAACAAATCAAAGTAACCATACATTTTTCTTTGTTTTTTGACAGTCTAATCGTGTGAAGATGCCGGCAACGACACGTTCCATGTGGTGGGAGCAGGGGCCACCATCACGGTCGCCATCGCCGCCGCCGCCATCAGACCGTCGGCGAAAGAGACGTCGGAGTCAGTCACGGGCCACACCGCCGATAGCGCCGTCCCCGCAGCCTGGTGGGAGCCGCAGTCTGCGGCGAAGATTACGCCGTCGACGGGCCGCCACGCCGGCCACGCCGCGAGAACCGTCCCCGCAGCCTGGCCCCTCTACAGCCAGGGAATGGTCCCCGCAGCATGGCCCCTCTACAGCCAGGGAATGGTCCCCGCAGCCTGGGCCAGTCACATCCAGCCCGCAGCCTGGACCGTCGTCGAGGCGAAACACGCAGTCTCCATTGTCGTGCTGTGGCGCGGCGGGACGATTAGCGACAATGGAGCTGCGTTTCGGTGTGATGGTGTCTCAAATGGCAGAACTACGGAGAGATCTGGATACGGCTATCGTCGAGATTGCTCGGCTCAGCGAGCAGCAGAACGTGCGCCAGTCAGTGGAGCAGCCCATCGCGGTGAGTAAACTAAGCCTAACTTAACCTAAACTAATCCTAACTTAACTAATACTTACCTTTTCTATTTATTGCAGCGCTACCAGCAGCCAGCAATTCCCTATCCTGAGTTCGTGGCACAATCGTTGATGAACCGTGACTGGATGCCGGGATGCCTCCAGCATCACTTTGATGCGGTACTGGGCCGGTGCGCGCAACGTCAGATGCTGCCAACCTTCATCAGGAAACTGCTTGTGGCGTTGTACCCAACAACCTACCGCAGGAAACGCCTGAGCGACCTCGGCCATGAACAACGTCTGATAATAGCACATGCGGTAGGGTGTTGGGTGACGGTGGTCCCTGATGTTGGAAGGCAGCTTAGCTGGCCATGGCTTAATAGCTCGATAGCCTACGCTATCTCGGCTGCCCGTCACATGGCCGATGAGGACAATGTATTTTTAACTGGGCACATCGACCTTATTCATCCCCCGGCTATGTTCGGCATAGCTCGCTTGCATGACAGTGGTATGGGGGGAGAATAATTGTGTTGCTAAATAAATAAATGAAATAAACCTATAAAAAGAAAATATACTTACCTGCTGCACCTGAAAAAAAGAAAATATACTTACCTGCTGCACCTGAAAAAAAGAAAATATACCTACCTGCTGCACCTGAAAAAAAGAAAATATACCTACCTGCTGTCGTCGTCGGGGTTGGTGTCCGTGAGATTGACCGTGGCTAGGTACCAGTTGACTTGCTAGGTACCAGTTGACATTTCCCATCGACCAATACTGCATTCATATGCCATGCCACCAACCCGCGGTACTCGGTGCTGCTCTCGGGATCGGTGTCCCTCGGCCTGTGACCATCTTAGGCCGATGGGATCAGCTCTGGCATGGGTGAGATGGCTTGGCGGGACCCCAGCTGTATTTCCCTACGGCCTAATGTGCATTTTTTTCAGATTCATGCTTTGGTTCAACTGACTGAGTTGAGCCGCAGAGTGGATGGTACAATTGGCTGAGTTGAGCCGCAGAGTGGAGTGTGTCCCTCGGCCTGAGACCAGTATAGGCCGATGGAATGACCTGTAGCATGTGCCAGATGGCTTGGCGGGACCCCAGCTGCATTTGCATACGGCCTAATATGCGCCAACTACCCACGGACGGACTGGGAAAAAAGCCCAGCCCAGCGCGGTTCGCCAGGCAGCTGGGCTGTGCATCATACGGCACGAGGAACGATTTTAAGAGGTGAAACGTTGTGGTGAGGTTGGACGATTACGTTGAGGAGTGCTTCGCGCACATACTCGCTCGCTCGTAGACCATGCCACCAATACGCTGCCGGTCCTCAGTGTACTTACAATACTAACAAAACACACCACCATTGTCCCATTGTGGTGCTCAGCTCGGCTCACCTATTGAAGTCAAACCGAACAATGACTTTCGTTTACTGGCCATATAGCTAAAACTAGCTACATGTCAGTAAAGTAGGTCAGTGTTCGATTCAACCATGTTGCCATATGTGGTACGTTTGTGTTTGTAGAACAAATCAAAGTAACCATACATTTTTCTTTGTTTTTTGACAGTCTAATCGTGTGAAGATGCCGGCAACGACACGTTCCATGTGGTGGGAGCAGGGGCCACCATCACGGTCGCCATCGCCGCCGCCGCCATCAGACCGTCGGCGAAAGAGACGTCGGAGTCAGTCACGGGCCACACCGCCGATAGCGCCGTCCCCGCAGCCTGGTGGGAGCCGCAGTCTGCGGCGAAGATTACGCCGTCGACGGGTCGCCACGCCGGCCACGCCGCGAGAACCGTCCCCGCAGCCTGGCCCCTCTACAGCCAGGGAATGGTCCCCGCAGCATGGCCCCTCTACAGCCAGGGAATGGTCCCCGCAGCCTGGGCCAGTCACATCCAGCCCGCAGCCTGGACCGTCGTCGAGGCGAAACACGCAGTCTCCATTGTCGTGCTGTGGCGCGGCGGGACGATTAGCGACAATGGAGCTGCGTTTCGGTGTGATGGTGTCTAAAATGGCAGAACTACGGAGAGATCTGGATACGGCTATCGTCGAGATTGCTCGGCTCAGCGAGCAGCAGAACGTGCGCCAGTCAGTGGAGCAGCCCATCGCGGTGAGTAAACTAAGCCTAACTTAACCTAAACTAATCCTAACTTAACTAATACTTACCTTTTCTATTTATTGCAGCGCTACCAGCAGCCAGCAATTCCCTATCCTGAGTTCGTGGCACAATCGTTGATGAACCGTGACTGGATGCCGGGATGCCTCCAGCATCACTTTGATGCGGTACTGGGCCGGTGCGCGCAACGTCAGATGCTGCCAACCTTCATCAGGAAACTGCTTGTGGCGTTGTACCCAACAACCTACCGCAGGAAACGCCTGAGCGACCTCGGCCATGAACAACGTCTGATAATAGCACATGCGGTAGGGTGTTGGGTGACGGTGGTCCCTGATGTTGGAAGGCAGCTTAGCTGGCCATGGCTTAATAGCTCGATAGCCTACGCTATCTCGGCTGCCCGTCACATGGCCGATGAGGACAATGTATTTTTAACTGGGCACATCGACCTTATTCATCCCCCGGCTATGTTCGGCATAGCTCGCTTGCATGACAGTGGTATGGGGGGAGAATAATTGTGTTGCTAAATAAATAAATGAAATAAACCTATAAAAAGAAAATATACTTACCTGCTGCACCTGAAAAAAAGAAAATATACTTACCTGCTGCACCTGAAAAAAAGAAAATATACCTACCTGCTGCACCTGAAAAAAAGAAAATATACCTACCTGCTGTCGTCGTCGGGGTTGGTGTCCGTGAGATTGACCGTGGCTAGGTACCAGTTGACTTGCTAGGTACCAGTTGACATTTCCCATCGACCAATACTGCATTCATATGCCATGACACCAACCCGCGGTACTCGGTGCTGCTCTCGGGATCGGTGTCCCTCGGCCTGTGACCATCTTAGGCCGATGGGATCAGCTCTGGCATGGGTGAGATGGCTTGGCGGGACCCCAGCTGTATTTCCCTACGGCCTAATGTGCATTTTTTTCAGATTCATGCTTTGGTTCAACTGACTGAGTTGAGCCGCAGAGTGGATGGTACAATTGGCTGAGTTGAGCCGCAGAGTGGAGTGTGTCCCTCGGCCTGAGACCAGTATAGGCCGATGGAATGACCTGTAGCATGTGCCAGATGGCTTGGCGGGACCCCAGCTGCATTTGCATACGGCCTAATATGCGCCAACTACCCACGGACGGACTGGGAAAAAAGCCCAGCCCAGCGCGGTTCGCCAGGCAGCTGGGCTGTGCATCATACGGCACGAGGAACGATTTTAAGAGGTGAAACGTTGTGGTGAGGTTGGACGATTACGTTGAGGAGTGCTTCGCGCACATACTCGCTCGCTCGTAGACCATGCCACCAATACGCTGCCGGTCCTCAGTGTACTTACAATACTAACAAAACACACCACCATTGTCCCATTGTGGTGCTCAGCTCGGCTCACCTATTGAAGTCAAACCGAACAATGACTTTCGTTTACTGGCCATATAGCTAAAACTAGCTACATGTCAGTAAAGTAGGTCAGTGTTCGATTCAACCATGTTGCCATATGTGGTACGTTTGTGTTTGTAGAACAAATCAAAGTAACCATACATTTTTCTTTGTTTTTTGACAGTCTAATCGTGTGAAGATGCCGGCAACGACACGTTCCATGTGGTGGGAGCAGGGGCCACCATCACGGTCGCCATCGCCGCCGCCGCCATCAGACCGTCGGCGAAAGAGACGTCGGAGTCAGTCACGGGCCACACCGCCGATAGCGCCGTCCCCGCAGCCTGGTGGGAGCCGCAGTCTGCGGCGAAGATTACGCCGTCGACGGGCGGCCACGCCGCGAGAACCGTCCCCGCAGCCTGGCCCCTCTACAGCCAGGGAATGGTCCCCGCAGCATGGCCCCTCTACAGCCAGGGAATGGTCCCCGCAGCCTGGGCCAGTCACATCCAGCCCGCAGCCTGGACCGTCGTCGAGGCGAAACACGCAGTCTCCATTGTCGTGCTGTGGCGCGGCGGGACGATTAGCGACAATGGAGCTGCGTTTCGGTGTGATGGTGTCTCAAATGGCAGAACTACGGAGAGATCTGGATACGGCTATCGTCGAGATTGCTCGGCTCAGCGAGCAGCAGAACGTGCGCCAGTCAGTGGAGCAGCCCATCGCGGTGAGTAAACTAAGCCTAACTTAACCTAAACTAATCCTAACTTAACTAATACTTACCTTTTCTATTTATTGCAGCGCTACCAGCAGCCAGCAATTCCCTATCCTGAGTTCGTGGCACAATCGTTGATGAACCGTGACTGGATGCCGGGATGCCTCCAGCATCACTTTGATGCGGTACTGGGCCGGTGCGCGCAACGTCAGATGCTGCCAACCTTCATCAGGAAACTGCTTGTGGCGTTGTACCCAACAACCTACCGCAGGAAACGCCTGAGCGACCTCGGCCATGAACAACGTCTGATAATAGCACATGCGGTAGGGTGTTGGGTGACGGTGGTCCCTGATGTTGGAAGGCAGCTTAGCTGGCTATGGCTTAATAGCTCGATAGCCTACGCTATCTCGGCTGCCCGTCACATGGCCGATGAGGACAATGTATTTTTAACTGGGCACATCGACCTTATTCATCCCCCGGCTATGTTCGGCATAGCTCGCTTGCATGACAGTGGTATGGGGGGAGAATAATTGTGTTGCTAAATAAATAAATGAAATAAACCTATAAAAAGAAAATATACTTACCTGCTGCACCTGAAAAAAAGAAAATATACTTACCTGCTGCACCTGAAAAAAAGAAAATATACCTACCTGCTGCACCTGAAAAAAAGAAAATATACCTACCTGCTGTCGTCGTCGGGGTTGGTGTCCGTGAGATTGACCGTGGCTAGGTACCAGTTGACTTGCTAGGTACCAGTTGACATTTCCCATCGACCAATACTGCATTCATATGCCATGCCACCAACCCGCGGTACTCGGTGCTGCTCTCGGGATCGGTGTCCCTCGGCCTGTGACCATCTTAGGCCGATGGGATCAGCTCTGGCATGGGTGAGATGGCTTGGCGGGACCCCAGCTGTATTTCCCTACGGCCTAATGTGCATTTTTTTCAGATTCATGCTTTGGTTCAACTGACTGAGTTGAGCCGCAGAGTGGATGGTACAATTGGCTGAGTTGAGCCGCAGAGTGGAGTGTGTCCCTCGGCCTGAGACCAGTATAGGCCGATGGAATGACCTGTAGCATGTGCCAGATGGCTTGGCGGGACCCCAGCTGCATTTGCATACGGCCTAATATGCGCCAACTACCCACGGACGGACTGGGAAAAAAGCCCAGCCCAGCGCGGTTCGCCAGGCAGCTGGGCTGTGCATCATACGGCACGAGGAACGATTTTAAGAGGTGAAACGTTGTGGTGAGGTTGGACGATTACGTTGAGGAGTGCTTCGCGCACATACTCGCTCGCTCGTAGACCATGCCACCAATACGCTGCCGGTCCTCAGTGTACTTACAATACTAACAAAACACACCACCATTGTCCCATTGTGGTGCTCAGCTCGGCTCACCTATTGAAGTCAAACCGAACAATGACTTTCGTTTACTGGCCATATAGCTAAAACTAGCTACATGTCAGTAAAGTAGGTCAGTGTTCGATTCAACCATGTTGCCATATGTGGTACGTTTGTGTTTGTAGAACAAATCAAAGTAACCATACATTTTTCTTTGTTTTTTGACAGTCTAATCGTGTGAAGATGCCGGCAACGACACGTTCCATGTGGTGGGAGCAGGGGCCACCATCACGGTCGCCATCGCCGCCGCCGCCATCAGACCGTCGGCGAAAGAGACGTCGGAGTCAGTCACGGGCCACACCGCCGATAGCGCCGTCCCCGCAGCCTGGTGGGAGCCGCAGTCTGCGGCGAAGATTACGCCGTCGACGGGTCGCCACGCCGGCCACGCCGCGAGAACCGTCCCCGCAGCCTGGCCCCTCTACAGCCAGGGAATGGTCCCCGCAGCATGGCCCCTCTACAGCCAGGGAATGGTCCCCGCAGCCTGGGCCAGTCACATCCAGCCCGCAGCCTGGACCGTCGTCGAGGCGAAACACGCAGTCTCCATTGTCGTGCTGTGGCGCGGCGGGACGATTAGCGACAATGGAGCTGCGTTTCGGTGTGATGGTGTCTAAAATGGCAGAACTACGGAGAGATCTGGATACGGCTATCGTCGAGATTGCTCGGCTCAGCGAGCAGCAGAACGTGCGCCAGTCAGTGGAGCAGCCCATCGCGGTGAGTAAACTAAGCCTAACTTAACCTAAACTAATCCTAACTTAACTAATACTTACCTTTTCTATTTATTGCAGCGCTACCAGCAGCCAGCAATTCCCTATCCTGAGTTCGTGGCACAATCGTTGATGAACCGTGACTGGATGCCGGGATGCCTCCAGCATCACTTTGATGCGGTACTGGGCCGGTGCGCGCAACGTCAGATGCTGCCAACCTTCATCAGGAAACTGCTTGTGGCGTTGTACCCAACAACCTACCGCAGGAAACGCCTGAGCGACCTCGGCCATGAACAACGTCTGATAATAGCACATGCGGTAGGGTGTTGGGTGACGGTGGTCCCTGATGTTGGAAGGCAGCTTAGCTGGCCATGGCTTAATAGCTCGATAGCCTACGCTATCTCGGCTGCCCGTCACATGGCCGATGAGGACAATGTATTTTTAACTGGGCACATCGACCTTATTCATCCCCCGGCTATGTTCGGCATAGCTCGCTTGCATGACAGTGGTATGGGGGGAGAATAATTGTGTTGCTAAATAAATAAATGAAATAAACCTATAAAAAGAAAATATACTTACCTGCTGCACCTGAAAAAAAGAAAATATACTTACCTGCTGCACCTGAAAAAAAGAAAATATACCTACCTGCTGCACCTGAAAAAAAGAAAATATACCTACCTGCTGTCGTCGTCGGGGTTGGTGTCCGTGAGATTGACCGTGGCTAGGTACCAGTTGACTTGCTAGGTACCAGTTGACATTTCCCATCGACCAATACTGCATTCATATGCCATGACACCAACCCGCGGTACTCGGTGCTGCTCTCGGGATCGGTGTCCCTCGGCCTGTGACCATCTTAGGCCGATGGGATCAGCTCTGGCATGGGTGAGATGGCTTGGCGGGACCCCAGCTGTATTTCCCTACGGCCTAATGTGCATTTTTTTCAGATTCATGCTTTGGTTCAACTGACTGAGTTGAGCCGCAGAGTGGATGGTACAATTGGCTGAGTTGAGCCGCAGAGTGGAGTGTGTCCCTCGGCCTGAGACCAGTATAGGCCGATGGAATGACCTGTAGCATGTGCCAGATGGCTTGGCGGGACCCCAGCTGCATTTGCATACGGCCTAATATGCGCCAACTACCCACGGACGGACTGGGAAAAAAGCCCAGCCCAGCGCGGTTCGCCAGGCAGCTGGGCTGTGCATCATACGGCACGAGGAACGATTTTAAGAGGTGAAACGTTGTGGTGAGGTTGGACGATTACGTTGAGGAGTGCTTCGCGCACATACTCGCTCGCTCGTAGACCATGCCACCAATACGCTGCCGGTCCTCAGTGTACTTACAATACTAACAAAACACACCACCATTGTCCCATTGTGGTGCTCAGCTCGGCTCACCTATTGAAGTCAAACCGAACAATGACTTTCGTTTACTGGCCATATAGCTAAAACTAGCTACATGTCAGTAAAGTAGGTCAGTGTTCGATTCAACCATGTTGCCATATGTGGTACGTTTGTGTTTGTAGAACAAATCAAAGTAACCATACATTTTTCTTTGTTTTTTGACAGTCTAATCGTGTGAAGATGCCGGCAACGACACGTTCCATGTGGTGGGAGCAGGGGCCACCATCACGGTCGCCATCGCCGCCGCCGCCATCAGACCGTCGGCGAAAGAGACGTCGGAGTCAGTCACGGGCCACACCGCCGATAGCGCCGTCCCCGCAGCCTGGTGGGAGCCGCAGTCTGCGGCGAAGATTACGCCGTCGACGGGCCGCCACGCCGGCCACGCCGCGAGAACCGTCCCCGCAGCCTGGCCCCTCTACAGCCAGGGAATGGTCCCCGCAGCATGGCCCCTCTACAGCCAGGGAATGGTCCCCGCAGCCTGGGCCAGTCACATCCAGCCCGCAGCCTGGACCGTCGTCGAGGCGAAACACGCAGTCTCCATTGTCGTGCTGTGGCGCGGCGGGACGATTAGCGACAATGGAGCTGCGTTTCGGTGTGATGGTGTCTCAAATGGCAGAACTACGGAGAGATCTGGATACGGCTATCGTCGAGATTGCTCGGCTCAGCGAGCAGCAGAACGTGCGCCAGTCAGTGGAGCAGCCCATCGCGGTGAGTAAACTAAGCCTAACTTAACCTAAACTAATCCTAACTTAACTAATACTTACCTTTTCTATTTATTGCAGCGCTACCAGCAGCCAGCAATTCCCTATCCTGAGTTCGTGGCACAATCGTTGATGAACCGTGACTGGATGCCGGGATGCCTCCAGCATCACTTTGATGCGGTACTGGGCCGGTGCGCGCAACGTCAGATGCTGCCAACCTTCATCAGGAAACTGCTTGTGGCGTTGTACCCAACAACCTACCGCAGGAAACGCCTGAGCGACCTCGGCCATGAACAACGTCTGATAATAGCACATGCGGTAGGGTGTTGGGTGACGGTGGTCCCTGATGTTGGAAGGCAGCTTAGCTGGCCATGGCTTAATAGCTCGATAGCCTACGCTATCTCGGCTGCCCGTCACATGGCCGATGAGGACAATGTATTTTTAACTGGGCACATCGACCTTATTCATCCCCCGGCTATGTTCGGCATAGCTCGCTTGCATGACAGTGGTATGGGGGGAGAATAATTGTGTTGCTAAATAAATAAATGAAATAAACCTATAAAAAGAAAATATACTTACCTGCTGCACCTGAAAAAAAGAAAATATACTTACCTGCTGCACCTGAAAAAAAGAAAATATACCTACCTGCTGCACCTGAAAAAAAGAAAATATACCTACCTGCTGTCGTCGTCGGGGTTGGTGTCCGTGAGATTGACCGTGGCTAGGTACCAGTTGACTTGCTAGGTACCAGTTGACATTTCCCATCGACCAATACTGCATTCATATGCCATGACACCAACCCGCGGTACTCGGTGCTGCTCTCGGGATCGGTGTCCCTCGGCCTGTGACCATCTTAGGCCGATGGGATCAGCTCTGGCATGGGTGAGATGGCTTGGCGGGACCCCAGCTGTATTTCCCTACGGCCTAATGTGCATTTTTTTCAGATTCATGCTTTGGTTCAACTGACTGAGTTGAGCCGCAGAGTGGATGGTACAATTGGCTGAGTTGAGCCGCAGAGTGGAGTGTGTCCCTCGGCCTGAGACCAGTATAGGCCGATGGAATGACCTGTAGCATGTGCCAGATGGCTTGGCGGGACCCCAGCTGCATTTGCATACGGCCTAATATGCGCCAACTACCCACGGACGGACTGGGAAAAAAGCCCAGCCCAGCGCGGTTCGCCAGGCAGCTGGGCTGTGCATCATACGGCACGAGGAACGATTTTAAGAGGTGAAACGTTGTGGTGAGGTTGGACGATTACGTTGAGGAGTGCTTCGCGCACATACTCGCTCGCTCGTAGACCATGCCACCAATACGCTGCCGGTCCTCAGTGTACTTACAATACTAACAAAACACACCACCATTGTCCCATTGTGGTGCTCAGCTCGGCTCACCTATTGAAGTCAAACCGAACAATGACTTTCGTTTACTGGCCATATAGCTAAAACTAGCTACATGTCAGTAAAGTAGGTCAGTGTTCGATTCAACCATGTTGCCATATGTGGTACGTTTGTGTTTGTAGAACAAATCAAAGTAACCATACATTTTTCTTTGTTTTTTGACAGTCTAATCGTGTGAAGATGCCGGCAACGACACGTTCCATGTGGTGGGAGCAGGGGCCACCATCACGGTCGCCATCGCCGCCGCCGCCATCAGACCGTCGGCGAAAGAGACGTCGGAGTCAGTCACGGGCCACACCGCCGATAGCGCCGTCCCCGCAGCCTGGTGGGAGCCGCAGTCTGCGGCGAAGATTACGCCGTCGACGGGCGGCCACGCCGCGAGAACCGTCCCCGCAGCCTGGCCCCTCTACAGCCAGGGAATGGTCCCCGCAGCATGGCCCCTCTACAGCCAGGGAATGGTCCCCGCAGCCTGGGCCAGTCACATCCAGCCCGCAGCCTGGACCGTCGTCGAGGCGAAACACGCAGTCTCCATTGTCGTGCTGTGGCGCGGCGGGACGATTAGCGACAATGGAGCTGCGTTTCGGTGTGATGGTGTCTCAAATGGCAGAACTACGGAGAGATCTGGATACGGCTATCGTCGAGATTGCTCGGCTCAGCGAGCAGCAGAACGTGCGCCAGTCAGTGGAGCAGCCCATCGCGGTGAGTAAACTAAGCCTAACTTAACCTAAACTAATCCTAACTTAACTAATACTTACCTTTTCTATTTATTGCAGCGCTACCAGCAGCCAGCAATTCCCTATCCTGAGTTCGTGGCACAATCGTTGATGAACCGTGACTGGATGCCGGGATGCCTCCAGCATCACTTTGATGCGGTACTGGGCCGGTGCGCGCAACGTCAGATGCTGCCAACCTTCATCAGGAAACTGCTTGTGGCGTTGTACCCAACAACCTACCGCAGGAAACGCCTGAGCGACCTCGGCCATGAACAACGTCTGATAATAGCACATGCGGTAGGGTGTTGGGTGACGGTGGTCCCTGATGTTGGAAGGCAGCTTAGCTGGCCATGGCTTAATAGCTCGATAGCCTACGCTATCTCGGCTGCCCGTCACATGGCCGATGAGGACAATGTATTTTTAACTGGGCACATCGACCTTATTCATCCCCCGGCTATGTTCGGCATAGCTCGCTTGCATGACAGTGGTATGGGGGGAGAATAATTGTGTTGCTAAATAAATAAATGAAATAAACCTATAAAAAGAAAATATACTTACCTGCTGCACCTGAAAAAAAGAAAATATACTTACCTGCTGCACCTGAAAAAAAGAAAATATACCTACCTGCTGCACCTGAAAAAAAGAAAATATACCTACCTGCTGTCGTCGTCGGGGTTGGTGTCCGTGAGATTGACCGTGGCTAGGTACCAGTTGACTTGCTAGGTACCAGTTGACATTTCCCATCGACCAATACTGCATTCATATGCCATGCCACCAACCCGCGGTACTCGGTGCTGCTCTCGGGATCGGTGTCCCTCGGCCTGTGACCATCTTAGGCCGATGGGATCAGCTCTGGCATGGGTGAGATGGCTTGGCGGGACCCCAGCTGTATTTCCCTACGGCCTAATGTGCATTTTTTTCAGATTCATGCTTTGGTTCAACTGACTGAGTTGAGCCGCAGAGTGGATGGTACAATTGGCTGAGTTGAGCCGCAGAGTGGAGTGTGTCCCTCGGCCTGAGACCAGTATAGGCCGATGGAATGACCTGTAGCATGTGCCAGATGGCTTGGCGGGACCCCAGCTGCATTTGCATACGGCCTAATATGCGCCAACTACCCACGGACGGACTGGGAAAAAAGCCCAGCCCAGCGCGGTTCGCCAGGCAGCTGGGCTGTGCATCATACGGCACGAGGAACGATTTTAAGAGGTGAAACGTTGTGGTGAGGTTGGACGATTACGTTGAGGAGTGCTTCGCGCACATACTCGCTCGCTCGTAGACCATGCCACCAATACGCTGCCGGTCCTCAGTGTACTTACAATACTAACAAAACACACCACCATTGTCCCATTGTGGTGCTCAGCTCGGCTCACCTATTGAAGTCAAACCGAACAATGACTTTCGTTTACTGGCCATATAGCTAAAACTAGCTACATGTCAGTAAAGTAGGTCAGTGTTCGATTCAACCATGTTGCCATATGTGGTACGTTTGTGTTTGTAGAACAAATCAAAGTAACCATACATTTTTCTTTGTTTTTTGACAGTCTAATCGTGTGAAGATGCCGGCAACGACACGTTCCATGTGGTGGGAGCAGGGGCCACCATCACGGTCGCCATCGCCGCCGCCGCCATCAGACCGTCGGCGAAAGAGACGTCGGAGTCAGTCACGGGCCACACCGCCGATAGCGCCGTCCCCGCAGCCTGGTGGGAGCCGCAGTCTGCGGCGAAGATTACGCCGTCGACGGGTCGCCACGCCGGCCACGCCGCGAGAACCGTCCCCGCAGCCTGGCCCCTCTACAGCCAGGGAATGGTCCCCGCAGCATGGCCCCTCTACAGCCAGGGAATGGTCCCCGCAGCCTGGGCCAGTCACATCCAGCCCGCAGCCTGGACCGTCGTCGAGGCGAAACACGCAGTCTCCATTGTCGTGCTGTGGCGCGGCGGGACGATTAGCGACAATGGAGCTGCGTTTCGGTGTGATGGTGTCTAAAATGGCAGAACTACGGAGAGATCTGGATACGGCTATCGT
This sequence comes from Ochlerotatus camptorhynchus, assembly GCF_037179485.1. Classification (NCBI taxonomy): domain Eukaryota; kingdom Metazoa; phylum Arthropoda; class Insecta; order Diptera; family Culicidae; genus Ochlerotatus; species Ochlerotatus camptorhynchus. The sequence continues at coordinate 246,859 of NW_027041048.1, forward strand.
CGAGATTGCTCGGCTCAGCGAGCAGCAGAACGTGCGCCAGTCAGTGGAGCAGCCCATCGCGGTGAGTAAACTAAGCCTAACTTAACCTAAACTAATCCTAACTTAACTAATACTTACCTTTTCTATTTATTGCAGCGCTACCAGCAGCCAGCAATTCCCTATCCTGAGTTCGTGGCACAATCGTTGATGAACCGTGACTGGATGCCGGGATGCCTCCAGCATCACTTTGATGCGGTACTGGGCCGGTGCGCGCAACGTCAGATGCTGCCAACCTTCATCAGGAAACTGCTTGTGGCGTTGTACCCAACAACCTACCGCAGGAAACGCCTGAGCGACCTCGGCCATGAACAACGTCTGATAATAGCACATGCGGTAGGGTGTTGGGTGACGGTGGTCCCTGATGTTGGAAGGCAGCTTAGCTGGCCATGGCTTAATAGCTCGATAGCCTACGCTATCTCGGCTGCCCGTCACATGGCCGATGAGGACAATGTATTTTTAACTGGGCACATCGACCTTATTCATCCCCCGGCTATGTTCGGCATAGCTCGCTTGCATGACAGTGGTATGGGGGGAGAATAATTGTGTTGCTAAATAAATAAATGAAATAAACCTATAAAAAGAAAATATACTTACCTGCTGCACCTGAAAAAAAGAAAATATACTTACCTGCTGCACCTGAAAAAAAGAAAATATACCTACCTGCTGCACCTGAAAAAAAGAAAATATACCTACCTGCTGTCGTCGTCGGGGTTGGTGTCCGTGAGATTGACCGTGGCTAGGTACCAGTTGACTTGCTAGGTACCAGTTGACATTTCCCATCGACCAATACTGCATTCATATGCCATGACACCAACCCGCGGTACTCGGTGCTGCTCTCGGGATCGGTGTCCCTCGGCCTGTGACCATCTTAGGCCGATGGGATCAGCTCTGGCATGGGTGAGATGGCTTGGCGGGACCCCAGCTGTATTTCCCTACGGCCTAATGTGCATTTTTTTCAGATTCATGCTTTGGTTCAACTGACTGAGTTGAGCCGCAGAGTGGATGGTACAATTGGCTGAGTTGAGCCGCAGAGTGGAGTGTGTCCCTCGGCCTGAGACCAGTATAGGCCGATGGAATGACCTGTAGCATGTGCCAGATGGCTTGGCGGGACCCCAGCTGCATTTGCATACGGCCTAATATGCGCCAACTACCCACGGACGGACTGGGAAAAAAGCCCAGCCCAGCGCGGTTCGCCAGGCAGCTGGGCTGTGCATCATACGGCACGAGGAACGATTTTAAGAGGTGAAACGTTGTGGTGAGGTTGGACGATTACGTTGAGGAGTGCTTCGCGCACATACTCGCTCGCTCGTAGACCATGCCACCAATACGCTGCCGGTCCTCAGTGTACTTACAATACTAACAAAACACACCACCATTGTCCCATTGTGGTGCTCAGCTCGGCTCACCTATTGAAGTCAAACCGAACAATGACTTTCGTTTACTGGCCATATAGCTAAAACTAGCTACATGTCAGTAAAGTAGGTCAGTGTTCGATTCAACCATGTTGCCATATGTGGTACGTTTGTGTTTGTAGAACAAATCAAAGTAACCATACATTTTTCTTTGTTTTTTGACAGTCTAATCGTGTGAAGATGCCGGCAACGACACGTTCCATGTGGTGGGAGCAGGGGCCACCATCACGGTCGCCATCGCCGCCGCCGCCATCAGACCGTCGGCGAAAGAGACGTCGGAGTCAGTCACGGGCCACACCGCCGATAGCGCCGTCCCCGCAGCCTGGTGGGAGCCGCAGTCTGCGGCGAAGATTACGCCGTCGACGGGCCGCCACGCCGGCCACGCCGCGAGAACCGTCCCCGCAGCCTGGCCCCTCTACAGCCAGGGAATGGTCCCCGCAGCATGGCCCCTCTACAGCCAGGGAATGGTCCCCGCAGCCTGGGCCAGTCACATCCAGCCCGCAGCCTGGACCGTCGTCGAGGCGAAACACGCAGTCTCCATTGTCGTGCTGTGGCGCGGCGGGACGATTAGCGACAATGGAGCTGCGTTTCGGTGTGATGGTGTCTCAAATGGCAGAACTACGGAGAGATCTGGATACGGCTATCGTCGAGATTGCTCGGCTCAGCGAGCAGCAGAACGTGCGCCAGTCAGTGGAGCAGCCCATCGCGGTGAGTAAACTAAGCCTAACTTAACCTAAACTAATCCTAACTTAACTAATACTTACCTTTTCTATTTATTGCAGCGCTACCAGCAGCCAGCAATTCCCTATCCTGAGTTCGTGGCACAATCGTTGATGAACCGTGACTGGATGCCGGGATGCCTCCAGCATCACTTTGATGCGGTACTGGGCCGGTGCGCGCAACGTCAGATGCTGCCAACCTTCATCAGGAAACTGCTTGTGGCGTTGTACCCAACAACCTACCGCAGGAAACGCCTGAGCGACCTCGGCCATGAACAACGTCTGATAATAGCACATGCGGTAGGGTGTTGGGTGACGGTGGTCCCTGATGTTGGAAGGCAGCTTAGCTGGCCATGGCTTAATAGCTCGATAGCCTACGCTATCTCGGCTGCCCGTCACATGGCCGATGAGGACAATGTATTTTTAACTGGGCACATCGACCTTATTCATCCCCCGGCTATGTTCGGCATAGCTCGCTTGCATGACAGTGGTATGGGGGGAGAATAATTGTGTTGCTAAATAAATAAATGAAATAAACCTATAAAAAGAAAATATACTTACCTGCTGCACCTGAAAAAAAGAAAATATACTTACCTGCTGCACCTGAAAAAAAGAAAATATACCTACCTGCTGCACCTGAAAAAAAGAAAATATACCTACCTGCTGTCGTCGTCGGGGTTGGTGTCCGTGAGATTGACCGTGGCTAGGTACCAGTTGACTTGCTAGGTACCAGTTGACATTTCCCATCGACCAATACTGCATTCATATGCCATGCCACCAACCCGCGGTACTCGGTGCTGCTCTCGGGATCGGTGTCCCTCGGCCTGTGACCATCTTAGGCCGATGGGATCAGCTCTGGCATGGGTGAGATGGCTTGGCGGGACCCCAGCTGTATTTCCCTACGGCCTAATGTGCATTTTTTTCAGATTCATGCTTTGGTTCAACTGACTGAGTTGAGCCGCAGAGTGGATGGTACAATTGGCTGAGTTGAGCCGCAGAGTGGAGTGTGTCCCTCGGCCTGAGACCAGTATAGGCCGATGGAATGACCTGTAGCATGTGCCAGATGGCTTGGCGGGACCCCAGCTGCATTTGCATACGGCCTAATATGCGCCAACTACCCACGGACGGACTGGGAAAAAAGCCCAGCCCAGCGCGGTTCGCCAGGCAGCTGGGCTGTGCATCATACGGCACGAGGAACGATTTTAAGAGGTGAAACGTTGTGGTGAGGTTGGACGATTACGTTGAGGAGTGCTTCGCGCACATACTCGCTCGCTCGTAGACCATGCCACCAATACGCTGCCGGTCCTCAGTGTACTTACAATACTAACAAAACACACCATCATTGTCCCATTGTGGTGCTCAGCTCGGCTCACCTATTGAAGTCAAACCGAACAATGACTTTCGTTTACTGGCCATATAGCTAAAACTAGCTACATGTCAGTAAAGTAGGTCAGTGTTCGATTCAACCATGTTGCCATATGTGGTACGTTTGTGTTTGTAGAACAAATCAAAGTAACCATACATTTTTCTTTGTTTTTTGACAGTCTAATCGTGTGAAGATGCCGGCAACGACACGTTCCATGTGGTGGGAGCAGGGGCCACCATCACGGTCGCCATCGCCGCCGCCGCCATCAGACCGTCGGCGAAAGAGACGTCGGAGTCAGTCACGGGCCACACCGCCGATAGCGCCGTCCCCGCAGCCTGGTGGGAGCCGCAGTCTGCGGCGAAGATTACGCCGTCGACGGGCCGCCACGCCGGCCACGCCGCGAGAACCGTCCCCGCAGCCTGGCCCCTCTACAGCCAGGGAATGGTCCCCGCAGCATGGCCCCTCTACAGCCAGGGAATGGTCCCCGCAGCCTGGGCCAGTCACATCCAGCCCGCAGCCTGGACCGTCGTCGAGGCGAAACACGCAGTCTCCATTGTCGTGCTGTGGCGCGGCGGGACGATTAGCGACAATGGAGCTGCGTTTCGGTGTGATGGTGTCTCAAATGGCAGAACTACGGAGAGATCTGGATACGGCTATCGTCGAGATTGCTCGGCTCAGCGAGCAGCAGAACGTGCGCCAGTCAGTGGAGCAGCCCATCGCGGTGAGTAAACTAAGCCTAACTTAACCTAAACTAATCCTAACTTAACTAATACTTACCTTTTCTATTTATTGCAGCGCTACCAGCAGCCAGCAATTCCCTATCCTGAGTTCGTGGCACAATCGTTGATGAACCGTGACTGGATGCCGGGATGCCTCCAGCATCACTTTGATGCGGTACTGGGCCGGTGCGCGCAACGTCAGATGCTGCCAACCTTCATCAGGAAACTGCTTGTGGCGTTGTACCCAACAACCTACCGCAGGAAACGCCTGAGCGACCTCGGCCATGAACAACGTCTGATAATAGCACATGCGGTAGGGTGTTGGGTGACGGTGGTCCCTGATGTTGGAAGGCAGCTTAGCTGGCCATGGCTTAATAGCTCGATAGCCTACGCTATCTCGGCTGCCCGTCACATGGCCGATGAGGACAATGTATTTTTAACTGGGTACATCGACCTTATTCATCCCCCGGCTATGTTCGGCATAGCTCGCTTGCATGACAGTGGTATGGGGGGAGAATAATTGTGTTGCTAAATAAATAAATGAAATAAACCTATAAAAAGAAAATATACTTACCTGCTGCACCTGAAAAAAAGAAAATATACTTACCTGCTGCACCTGAAAAAAAGAAAATATACCTACCTGCTGCACCTGAAAAAAAGAAAATATACCTACCTGCTGTCGTCGTCGGGGTTGGTGTCCGTGAGATTGACCGTGGCTAGGTACCAGTTGACTTGCTAGGTACCAGTTGACATTTCCCATCGACCAATACTGCATTCATATGCCATGCCACCAACCCGCGGTACTCGGTGCTGCTCTCGGGATCGGTGTCCCTCGGCCTGTGACCATCTTAGGCCGATGGGATCAGCTCTGGCATGGGTGAGATGGCTTGGCGGGACCCCAGCTGTATTTCCCTACGGCCTAATGTGCATTTTTTCAGATTCATGCTTTGGTTCAACTGACTGAGTTGAGCCGCAGAGTGGATGGTACAATTGGCTGAGTTGAGCCGCAGAGTGGAGTGTGTCCCTCGGCCTGAGACCAGTATAGGCCGATGGAATGACCTGTAGCATGTGCCAGATGGCTTGGCGGGACCCCAGCTGCATTTGCATACGGCCTAATATGCGCCAACTACCCACGGACGGACTGGGAAAAAAGCCCAGCCCAGCGCGGTTCGCCAGGCAGCTGGGCTGTGCATCATACGGCACGAGGAACGATTTTAAGAGGTGAAACGTTGTGGTGAGGTTGGACGATTACGTTGAGGAGTGCTTCGCGCACATACTCGCTCGCTCGTAGACCATGCCACCAATACGCTGCCGGTCCTCAGTGTACTTACAATACTAACAAAACACACCACCATTGTCCCATTGTGGTGCTCAGCTCGGCTCACCTATTGAAGTCAAACCGAACAATGACTTTCGTTTACTGGCCATATAGCTAAAACTAGCTACATGTCAGTAAAGTAGGTCAGTGTTCGATTCAACCATGTTGCCATATGTGGTACGTTTGTGTTTGTAGAACAAATCAAAGTAACCATACATTTTTCTTTGTTTTTTGACAGTCTAATCGTGTGAAGATGCCGGCAACGACACGTTCCATGTGGTGGGAGCAGGGGCCACCATCACGGTCGCCATCGCCGCCGCCGCCATCAGACCGTCGGCGAAAGAGACGTCGGAGTCAGTCACGGGCCACACCGCCGATAGCGCCGTCCCCGCAGCCTGGTGGGAGCCGCAGTCTGCGGCGAAGATTACGCCGTCGACGGGCCGCCACGCCGGCCACGCCGCGAGAACCGTCCCCGCAGCCTGGCCCCTCTACAGCCAGGGAATGGTCCCCGCAGCATGGCCCCTCTACAGCCAGGGAATGGTCCCCGCAGCCTGGGCCAGTCACATCCAGCCCGCAGCCTGGACCGTCGTCGAGGCGAAACACGCAGTCTCCATTGTCGTGCTGTGGCGCGGCGGGACGATTAGCGACAATGGAGCTGCGTTTCGGTGTGATGGTGTCTCAAATGGCAGAACTACGGAGAGATCTGGATACGGCTATCGTCGAGATTGCTCGGCTCAGCGAGCAGCAGAACGTGCGCCAGTCAGTGGAGCAGCCCATCGCGGTGAGTAAACTAAGCCTAACTTAACCTAAACTAATCCTAACTTAACTAATACTTACCTTTTCTATTTATTGCAGCGCTACCAGCAGCCAGCAATTCCCTATCCTGAGTTCGTGGCACAATCGTTGATGAACCGTGACTGGATGCCGGGATGCCTCCAGCATCACTTTGATGCGGTACTGGGCCGGTGCGCGCAACGTCAGATGCTGCCAACCTTCATCAGGAAACTGCTTGTGGCGTTGTACCCAACAACCTACCGCAGGAAACGCCTGAGCGACCTCGGCCATGAACAACGTCTGATAATAGCACATGCGGTAGGGTGTTGGGTGACGGTGGTCCCTGATGTTGGAAGGCAGCTTAGCTGGCCATGGCTTAATAGCTCGATAGCCTACGCTATCTCGGCTGCCCGTCACATGGCCGATGAGGACAATGTATTTTTAACTGGGCACATCGACCTTATTCATCCCCCGGCTATGTTCGGCATAGCTCGCTTGCATGACAGTGGTATGGGGGGAGAATAATTGTGTTGCTAAATAAATAAATGAAATAAACCTATAAAAAGAAAATATACTTACCTGCTGCACCTGAAAAAAAGAAAATATATTTACCTGCTGCACCTGAAAAAAAGAAAATATACCTACCTGCTGCACCTGAAAAAAAGAAAATATACCTACCTGCTGTCGTCGTCGGGGTTGGTGTCCGTGAGATTGACCGTGGCTAGGTACCAGTTGACTTGCTAGGTACCAGTTGACATTTCCCATCGACCAATACTGCATTCATATGCCATGCCACCAACCCGCGGTACTCGGTGCTGCTCTCGGGATCGGTGTCCCTCGGCCTGTGACCATCTTAGGCCGATGGGATCAGCTCTGGCATGGGTGAGATGGCTTGGCGGGACCCCAGCTGTATTTCCCTACGGCCTAATGTGCATTTTTTTCAGATTCATGCTTTGGTTCAACTGACTGAGTTGAGCCGCAGAGTGGATGGTACAATTGGCTGAGTTGAGCCGCAGAGTGGAGTGTGTCCCTCGGCCTGAGACCAGTATAGGCCGATGGAATGACCTGTAGCATGTGCCAGATGGCTTGGCGGGACCCCAGCTGCATTTGCATATGGCCTAATATGCGCCAACTACCCACGGACGGAGCGCGGTTCGCCAGGCAGCTGGGCTGTGCATCATACGGCACGAGGAACGATTTTAAGAGGTGAAACGTTGTGGTGAGGTTGGACGATTACGTTGAGGAGTGCTTCGCGCACATACTCGCTCGCTCGTAGACCATGCCACCAATACGCTGCCGGTCCTCAGTGTACTTACAATACTAACAAAACACACCACCATTGTCCCATTGTGGTGCTCAGCTCGGCTCACCTATTGAAGTCAAACCGAACAATGACTTTCGTTTACTGGCCATATAGCTAAAACTAGCTACATGTCAGTAAAGTAGGTCAGTGTTCGATTCAACCATGTTGCCATATGTGGTACGTTTGTGTTTGTAGAACAAATCAAAGTAACCATACATTTTTCTTTGTTTTTTGACAGTCTAATCGTGTGAAGATGCCGGCAACGACACGTTCCATGTGGTGGGAGCAGGGGCCACCATCACGGTCGCCATCGCCGCCGCCGCCATCAGACCGTCGGCGAAAGAGACGTCGGAGTCAGTCACGGGCCACACCGCCGATAGCGCCGTCCCCGCAGCCTGGTGGGAGCCGCAGTCTGCGGCGAAGATTACGCCGTCGACGGGCCGCCACGCCGGCCACGCCGCGAGAACCGTCCCCGCAGCCTGGCCCCTCTACAGCCAGGGAATGGTCCCCGCAGCATGGCCCCTCTACAGCCAGGGAATGGTCCCCGCAGCCTGGGCCAGTCACATCCAGCCCGCAGCCTGGACCGTCGTCGAGGCGAAACACGCAGTCTCCATTGTCGTGCTGTGGCGCGGCGGGACGATTAGCGACAATGGAGCTGCGTTTCGGTGTGATGGGTGTCTCAAATGGCAGAACTACGGAGAGATCTGGATACGGCTATCGTCGAGATTGCTCGGCTCAGCGAGCAGCAGAACGTGCGCCAGTCAGTGGAGCAGCCCATCGCGGTGAGTAAACTAAGCCTAACTTAACCTAAACTAATCCTAACTTAACTAATACTTACCTTTTCTATTTATTGCAGCGCTACCAGCAGCCAGCAATTCCCTATCCTGAGTTCGTGGCACAATCGTTGATGAACCGTGACTGGATGCCGGGATGCCTCCAGCATCACTTTGATGCGGTACTGGGCCGGTGCGCGCAACGTCAGATGCTGCCAACCTTCATCAGGAAACTGCTTGTGGCGTTGTACCCAACAACCTACCGCAGGAAACGCCTGAGCGACCTCGGCCATGAACAACGTCTGATAATAGCACATGCGGTAGGGTGTTGGGTGACGGTGGTCCCTGATGTTGGAAGGCAGCTTAGCTGGCCATGGCTTAATAGCTCGATAGCCTACGCTATCTCGGCTGCCCGTCACATGGCCGATGAGGACAATGTATTTTTAACTGGGCACATCGACCTTATTCATCCCCCGGCTATGTTCGGCATAGCTCGCTTGCATGACAGTGGTATGGGGGGAGAATAGGTTGTCATGAGCCACATAGACACTTTGAATCTGTTTGGACATGTTTCGATACTACAGATATTGAATTAGTCTTGGGTGATCTAGTAGAAAAATAATCTGATCTCCATCTATGGGGCGACCCCGGCGTAGTGGTTAGCATCCATACCTCTCACGCCAAAGTCACGAGTTCAAATCTCACCTCCGGACAAGTCACGAATGACCCAAGAGCGTTGAAGTGACTATAATAATAATAAAAAAACTTATAACATCTTGTATACGTAGTAAGTCCAGTCCAAGCAAATCAACGCATACCTACGCATCTACATGTAATTAAACCAGCGAGTGTGGGACACTAGGATACCCTAGGTGAAGGAAATGAACAACACGGCGTTGTATTCTTTCATCGTCTGGAGAGGGATGAAGGTGAACTTTCCATCGAAGCGAGGGACCACTATAGAAGATAAGTTGGAGGAGCATAGAAAAGTGTACAACTTACAGTTCAAGAAGTTTGCATCAGCTTATGAGGTCGGCCAGAAGGTTTTCAAACGGAATTTGCGTCAATCGTCAATCTGGGAGTTTTTTCAGCCAGCGTTATTATTCTTCGACTCCAACTTGGACACCTGATGCTCAAAAAATGCTTCCGATTCTGACTCCACATCCCTGGTTGTTGGTTATTTAAGTTGTATTCAATTAAAGGCGTCTGTACAATAGTGCATTTCTTAAAATTCCTACGTACAGTATTTGGAAAACAAATCAATAAATATTTCACCAAACATAATAGGTAACCATCATGGCTAACCCTCCTCAATTCAAATCAATTCCGTCCCGTTACATCATTTACCACCGGAATCACGCGAACGGTGCCAAGTTTGTCACGACTGGGATAAAGTCTGTAGTATCAAAATATGTCCAAACAGAATCATAGTGTCTATATGGATAATGCTTATTTATTCCCACGTATACCAGATGATTTAGGCTCTCCAAATCGTACTGCAGTTCAGATGATTTGTTTTACTAGATCAACAAAGACTGGGATAATATCTATAGTATCGAAATATCGATATGGAAAGCCTAGAACATTTGGCATACACGAAAATAGGTTGTCATGAGCCACATAGACACTTTGAATCTGTTTGGACATGTTTCGATACTACAGATATTGAATTAGTCTTGGATCGCGTTAAAGTGACTATAATAATAAAAAAAAACTTCTAACATCTAGTATACGTAGCAAGTCCAGTCGAAGCAAATCAATGCATGCCTACGCATCTACATGTAATTAAACCAGCGAGTGTGGGACACTAGGATACCCTAGGTGAACGAAATGAACAACACGGCGTTGTATTCCTTCATCGTCTGGAGAGGGATGAAGGTGAACTTTCCATCGAAGCGAGGGACCACTATAGAAGATAAGTTGGAGGAGCATAGAAAAGTGTACAACTTACAGTTCAAGAAGTTTGCATCAGCTTATGAGGTCGGCCAGAAGGTTTTCAAACGGAATTTGCGTCAATCGTCAATCTGGGAGTTTTTTCAGCCAGCGTTATCCGTCCGGGAAAAAAGACTCCACGTCGTTCTTCTGGGTGATTCCTTAAAAAAAAAGAAAAGTTTTAGTTTCTGTCTTAAATTGCGCCTAAATCAGAAACAACTTACCGTACTAACACGTGTAGCATTATGGCACGTGTGAAGATGTAGTCCATAGGTCATCAATGTTGTCCAAAGGCTGTGATTCCTTCGTCAGAGAGGATAAATTTTACAGCATCTTATCATCATCGTCATCTCATCAGTCCGGTAGGGTCGTCATTGATGAAGATGGAATGCTGAAAAAGAGAAAGAGAAAGATATATAATTATTGTTACCGGTAACAGAATTTCAGTCCGGATTGAAAAGGTGCACAAACAAAAGCCAACGACAAGGAAAAGACTAGTGCCTCTAAGTAGGAGAGATGGCACCGTCAGCGTTGACGGCAAATAACTCACGAACACTAGCGGACCGTGAGTACTGTGCCACCTATGCATCCTTCCATCTTGATCTTGGAATGAATACGAATCCATCTTCACATTATAGCCACTAGGAATTCCAGCTTCACCGTTAATTATTGTGTAGATTCCAATCGGTACTCACCAGCAAGCACACTTCACAAGTACCACCTAACTTTGTCACACATTTAAGACCCCAACAATCCTGCACCACTGTCCGTTACAATTTTTTCAGTTGATGATGCATCGTTTAAAAAATTGACGTTTCAATGAAGAAAAAAACATGCACGCCTACGTTGATCAAAATTTCGATTTTCACGACTTTCACCCACTGCGCATCCCCTTCCATAGTCGCTACCATAGCAACACCATTAACACCGAATAGAGACTTTTTGGTGAATAAAAAATTCGTTTAGGGACCGTGCTTTCGAGCAAACCAATCGATGTGGCAGAATGCTATCATCGAAGATCTTTTTGTTTATGGAGTTCGAAGGACCACTACCGTGAGCTCGATCGTTGCATTTCAGAGTAGTAGTGATAGGCTTTAGATATAGTACCAATTTTTGTAGAAAAAAAAAAATCAGCTAGATTGATAGGAGCTAGGGCAGGAGCACATATGTGATTGGCAGGGAATGTGGTTGGAGTTAAAGGTACTGAAAAATCACCCCTAATGATGATTTTGATTGAAACTGAAAATCGGTTTCGATCGAAATTAGTAATAGAGGTGACTTTTCAGTACATTTAACGAGGGCTTATCACATATGTGCTCCTTTTAGCTTGTTAGTTAGCTACCTCAAAATTTACCATTCACTTATAGTAGCTAGCTAGTTAAAAGAGTGGTATCATATTTCCCGGATAAGATAAATCCAAGAAATTAGAACGTAACAACAATAAATTTCAGATGACGACCTTTCGTTTGAGCTTATTGCCAAAACGTCAACCCAATCACGTAAGTTTAACGATAAACCTGGTGCACAATGACAATGCATTAATCTGCGAGTAAATAACCTAGCTCTTACGTGAAGAAATGGAAGGTCGAAGGTCACACCTTTGAAACAAATAACTACACCAAGATTGGAGCTTTTCGTAGCTTTAGAGAGTGTCTAGGATAAGAGAGAAGCGGACTGGTTGATTTTACTCAACTGTCAAAGCCAGAACCAATCGAGCAACGCATGTCTTGATTGAAATGGCAGTGTTGCTAGAAACCACCTAGGCATAGGTTGCCAAGGTCGTTGGTTTTGAATATGTTTTTCTCTTATCCCAAAAACCCTCTTTACGTAGCACCTTTGGCTGTTGCGTTGCGCTATATAAGTAAAGAACGTCGTACCTTCGGTAGTCAAGATGCTGTTTAAACGAGTGGTGCGACAGTCAACATTGCTCAGGTGTTACTATTTCTTCGACTCCAACTTGGACACCTGATGCTCAAAAAATGCTTCCGATTCTGACTCCACATCCCTGGTTGTTGGTTATTTAAGTTGTATTTAATTAAAGGCGTCTGTACAATAGTGCATTTCTTAAAATTCCTACGTACAGTATTTGGAAAACAAATCAATAAATATTTCACCAAACATAATAGGTAACCATCATGGCTAACCCTCCTCAATTCAAATCAATTCCGTCCCGTTACATCATTTACCACCGGAATCACGCGAACGGTGCCAAGTTTGTCACGACTGGGATAAAGTCTGTAGTATCAAAATATGTCCAAACAGAATCATAGTGTCTATATGGATAATGCTTATTTATTCCCACGTATACCAGATGATTTAGGCTCTCCAAATCGTACTGCAGTTCAGATGATTTGTTTTACTAGATCAACAAAGACTGGGATAATATCTATAGTATCGAAATATCGATATGGAAAGCCTAGAACATTTGGCATACACGAAAATAGGTTGTCATGAGCCACATAGACACTTTGAATCTGTTTGGACATGTTTCGATACTACAGATATTGAATTAGTCTTGGGTGATCTAGTAGAAAAATAATCTGATCTCCATCTATGGGGCGACCCCGGCGTAGTGGTTAGCATCCATACCTCTCACGCCAAAGTCACGAGTTCAAATCTCACCTCCGGACAAGTCACGAATGACCCAAGAGCGTTGAAGTGACTATAATAATAATAAAAAAACTTATAACATCTTGTATACGTAGTAAGTCCAGTCCAAGCAAATCAACGCATACCTACGCATCTACATGTAATTAAACCAGCGAGTGTGGGACACTAGGATACCCTAGGTGAAGGAAATGAACAACACGGCGTTGTATTCTTTCATCGTCTGGAGAGGGATGAAGGTGAACTTTCCATCGAAGCGAGGGACCACTATAGAAGATAAGTTGGAGGAGCATAGAAAAGTGTACAACTTACAGTTCAAGAAGTTTGCATCAGCTTATGAGGTCGGCCAGAAGGTTTTCAAACGGAATTTGCGTCAATCGTCAATCTGGGAGTTTTTTCAGCCAGCGTTATCCGTCCGGGAAAAAAGACTCCACGTCGTTCTTCTGGGTGATTCCTTAAAAAAAGAAAAGTTTTAGTTTCTGTCTTAAATTGCGCCTAAATCAGAAACAACTTACCGTACTAACACGTGTAGCATTATGGCACGTGTGAAGATGTAGTCCATAGGTCATCAATGTTGTCCAAAGGCTGTGATTCCTTCGTCAGAGAGGATAAATTTTACAGCATCTTATCATCATCGTCATCTCATCAGTCCGGTAGGGTCGTCGTTGATGAAGATGGAATGCTGAAAAAGAGAAAGAGAAAGATATATAATTATTGTTACCGGTAACAGAATTTCAGTCCGGATTGAAAAGGTGCACAAACAAAAGCCAACGACAAGGAAAAGACTAGTGTCTCTAAGTAGGAGAGATGGCACCGTCAGCGTTGACGGCAAATAACTCACGAACACTAGCGGACCGTGAGTACTGTGCCACCTATGCATCCTTCCATCTTGATCTTGGAATGAATACGAATCCATCTTCACATTATAGCCACTAGGAATTCCAGCTTCACCGTTAATTATTGTGTAGATTCCAATCGGTACTCACCAGCAAGCACACTTCACAAGTACCACCTAACTTTGTCACACATTTAATACCCCAACAATCCTGCACCACTGTCCGTTACAATTTTTTCAGTTGATGATGCATCGTTTAAAAAATTGACGTTTCAATGAAGAAAAAAACATGCACGCCTACGTTGATCAAAATTTCGATTTTCACGACTTTCACCCACTGCGCATCCCACTTGTTCTGATGGATGTACTGTTTTAAGCGATTCCGCTTGACGTGGCACCGTAAGTTTTTTTCCGGATAAGTAATCTTTGAACGGTATTATGGATTCAGCAGCTTTTTGGACCTTAACTTTTCTCAATGATTTCCTCATCGAATAGTATCTTTTAACGCACTTATTAACTTTTTCAACTGGATCTTTCGAGTCAGCCATGATAAGTAATGTGAACGTGTGATAAACTATAAAATCAGGGATGCCAGATGATTTTTTTCAAAAATCAGTATCTGCTCGCCGAACTGATCGTTTTTATGTCACACACTTTACACATGTGCTTGATTAGTGTTAGTGAACACTCAAAAATATTACAAAACGAATATAGATTAAATTTTATGCATTTTGTGGTTTTTCAAAATGTATACATTGATTCGATTAAAATTTTCGTCAAAATTATACCACAGACAAACAGACATAACTCTTAGAAGAAAATTCTTCAAAAAATATCTTCAAGCGTATTTTGCCTGCGCACTAGCACCATCTATCATCCACATTCCCAAGCAATTTTTTGCAACTGGAGCATCCCTCGTGCATGTAATTTTATCACTAGTTACTTTTCCCTTGCGTTCTGTCAACACGTCAGCTGCGTTGAATAAAAACAAAACAGATGGAAGTCAGTGATGTCGGTTCTATGAATTTTTCAGAAGATCTATAGAATTGATTGAATTCTGCAGAAATCCGGATCCGACTCCAACTTGGACACCTGATGCTCAAAAAATGCTTCCGATTCTGACTCCACATCCCTGGTTGTTGGTTATTTAAGTTGTATTTAATTAAAGGCGTCTGTACAATAGTGCATTTCTTAAAATTCCTACGTACAGTATTTGGAAAACAAATCAATAAATATTTCACCAAACATAATAGGTAACCATCATGGCTAACCCTCCTCAATTCAAATCAATTCCGTCCCGTTACATCATTTACCACCGGAATCACGCGAACGGTGCCAAGTTTGTCACGACTGGGATAAAGTCTGTAGTATCAAAATATGTCCAAACAGAATCATAGTGTCTATATGGATAATGCTTATTTATTCCCACGTATACCAGATGATTTAGGCTCTCCAAATCGTACTGCAGTTCAGATGATTTGTTTTACTAGATCAACAAAGACTGGGATAATATCTATAGTATCGAAATATCGATATGGAAAGCCTAGAACATTTGGCATACACGAAAATAGGTTGTCATGAGCCACATAGACACTTTGAATCTGTTTGGACATGTTTCGATACTACAGATATTGAATTAGTCTTGGGTGATCTAGTAGAAAAATAATCTGATCTCCATCTATGGGGCGACCCCGGCGTAGTGGTTAGCATCCATACCTCTCACGCCAAAGTCACGAGTTCAAATCTCACCTCCGGATAAGTCACGAATGACCCAAGAGCGTTGAAGTGACTATAAAAATAATAAAAAAACTTATAACATCTTGTATACGTAGCAAGTCCAGTCCAAGCAAATCAACGCATACCTACGCATCTACATGTAATTAAACCAGCGAGTGTGGGACACTAGGATACCCTAGGTGAAGGAAATGAACAACACGGCGTTGTATTCCTTCATCGTCTGGAGAGGGATGAAGGTGAACTTTCCATCGAAGCGAGGGACCACTATAGAAGATAAGTTGGAGGAGCATAGAAAAGTGTACAACTTACAGTTCAAGAAGTTTGCATCAGCTTATGAGGTCGGCCAGAAGGTTTTCAAACGGAATTTGCGTCAATCGTCAATCTGGGAGTTTTTTCAGCCAGCGTTATCCGTCCGGGAAAAAAGACTCCACGTCGTTATTCTGGGTGATTCCTTAAAAAAAAGAAAAGTTTTAGTTTCTGTCTTAAATTGCGCCTAAATCAGAAACAACTTACCGTACTAACACGTGTAGCATTATGGCACGTGTGAAGATGTAGTCCATAGGTCATCAATGTTGTCCAAAGGCTGTGATTCCTTCGTCAGAGAGGATAAATTTTACAGCATCTTATCATCATCGTCATCTCATCAGTCCGGTAGGGTCGTCGTTGATGAAGATGGAATGCTGAAAAAGAGAAAGAGAAAGATATATAATTATTGTTACCGGTAACAGAATTTCAGTCCGGATTGAAAAGGTGCACAAACAAAAGCCAACGACAAGGAAAAGACTAGTGTCTCTAAGTAGGAGAGATGGCACCGTCAGCGTTGACGGCAAATAACTCACGAACACTAGCGGACCGTGAGTACTGTGCCACCTATGCATCCTTCCATCTTGATCTTGGAATGAATACGAATCCATCTTCACATTATAGCCACTAGGAATTCCAGCTTCACCGTTAATTATTGTGTAGATTCCAATCGGTACTCACCAGCAAGCACACTTCACAAGTACCACCTAACTTTGTCACACATTTAATACCCCAACAATCCTGCACCAATGTCGGTTACAATTTTTTCAGTTGATGATGCATCGTTTAAAAAATTGACGTTTCAATGAAGAAAAAAACATGCACGCCTACGTTGATCAAAATTTCGATTTTCACGACTTTCACCCACTGCGCATCCCCTTCCATAGTCGCTACCATAGCAACACCATTAACACCGAATAGGGACTTTTTGGTGAATAAAAAATTCGTTTAGGGACCGTGCTTTCGAGCAAACCAATCGATGTGGCAGAATGCTATCATCGAAGATCTTTTTGTTTATGGAGTTCGAAGGACCACTACCGTGAGCTCGATCGTTGCATTTCAGAGTAGTAGTGATAGGCTTTAGATATAGTACCAATTTTTGTAGAAAAAAAATCAGCTAGATTGATAGGAGCTAGGGCAGGAGCACATATGTGATTGGCAGGGAATGTGGTTGGAGTTTAAAGGTACTGAAAAATCACCCCTAATGATGATTTTGATTGAAACTGAAAATCGGTTTCGATCGAAATTAGTAATAGAGGTGACTTTTCAGTACATTTAACGAGGGCTTATCACATATGTGCTCCTTTTAGCTTGTTAGTTAGCTACCTCAAAATTTACCATTCACTTATAGTAGCTAGCTAGTTAAAAGAGTGGTATCATATTTCCCGGATTTTAATTTCAGATTGGGCCATTGATCAGTTTGACGTTTAAGATAAATCCAAGAAATTAGAACGTAACAACAATAAATTTCAGATGACGACCTTTCGTTTGAGCTTATTGCCAAAACGTCAACCCAATCACGTAAGTTTAACGATAAACCTGGTGCACAATGACAATGCATTAATCTGCGAGTAAATAACCTAGCTCTTACGTGAAGAAATGGAAGGTCGAAGGTCACACCTTTGAAACAAATAACTACACCAAGATTGGAGCTTTTCGTAGCTTTAGAGAGTGTCTAGGATAAGAGAGAAGCGGACTGGTTGATTTTACTCAACTGTCAAAGCCAGAACCAATCGAGCAACGCATGTCTTGATTGAAATGGCAGTGTTGCTAGAAACCACCTAGGCATAGGTTGCCAAGGTCGTTGGTTTTGAATATGTTTTTCTCTTATCCCAAAAACCCTCTTTACGTAGCACCTTTGGCTGTTGCGTTGCGCTATATAAGTAAAGAACGTCGTACCTTCGGTAGTCAAGATGCTGTTTAAACGAGTGGTGCGACAGTCAACATTGCTCAGGTGTTACTATTTCTTCGACTCCAACTTGGACACCTGATGCTCAAAAAATGCTTCCGATTCTGACTCCACATCCCTGGTTGTTGGTTATTTAAGTTGTATTTAATTAAAGGCGTCTGTACAATAGTGCATTTCTTAAAATTCCTACGTACAGTATTTGGAAAACAAATCAATAAATATTTCACCAAACATAATAGGTAACCATCATGGCTAACCCTCCTCAATTCAAATCAATTCCGTCCCGTTACATCATTTACCACCGGAATCACGCGAACGGTGCCAAGTTTGTCACGACTGGGATAAAGTCTGTAGTATCAAAATATGTCCAAACAGAATCATAGTGTCTATATGGATAATGCTTATTTATTCCCACGTATACCAGATGATTTAGGCTCTCCAAATCGTACTGCAGTTCAGATGATTTGTTTTACTAGATCAACAAAGACTGGGATAATATCTATAGTATCGAAATATCGATATGGAAAGCCTAGAACATTTGGCATACACGAAAATAGGTTGTCATGAGCCACATAGACACTTTGAATCTGTTTGGACATGTTTCGATACTACAGATATTGAATTAGTCTTGGGTGATCTAGTAGAAAAATAATCTGATCTCCATCTATGGGGCGACCCCGGCGTAGTGGTTAGCATCCATACCTCTCACGCCAAAGTCACGACTTCAAATCTCACCTCCGGACAAGTCACGAATGACCCAAGAGCGTTAAAGTGACTATAATAATAAAAAAAAACTTCTAACATCTTGTATACGTAGTAAGTCCAGTCCAAGCAAATCAATGCATGCCTACGCATCTACATGTAATTAAACCAGCGAGTGTGGGACACTAGGATACCCTAGGTGAAGGAAATGAACAACACGGCGTTGTATTCCTTCATCGTCTGGAGAGGGATGAAGGTGAACTTTCCATCGAAGCGAGGGACCACTATAGAAGATAAGTTGGAGGAGCATAGAAAAGTGTACAACTTACAGTTCAAGAAGTTTGCATCAGCTTATGAGGTCGGCCAGAAGGTTTTCAAACGGAATTTGCGTCAATCGTCAATCTGGGAGTTTTTTCAGCCAGCGTTATCCGTCCGGGAAAAAAGACTCCACGTCGTTCTTCTGGGTGATTCCTTAAAAAAAAGAAAAGTTTTAGTTTCTGTCTTAAATTGCGCCTAAATCAGAAACAACTTACCGTACTAACACGTGTAGCATTATGGCACGTGTGAAGATGTAGTCCATAGGTCATCAATGTTGTCCAAAGGCTGTGATTCCTTCGTCAGAGAGGATAAATTTTACAGCATCTTATCATCATCGTCATCTCATCAGTCCGGTAGGGTCGTCGTTGATGAAGATGGAATGCTGAAAAAGAGAAAGAGAAAGATATATAATTATTGTTACCGGTAACAGAATTTCAGTCCGGATTGAAAAGGTGCACAAACAAAAGCCAACGACAAGGAAAAGACTAGTGTCTCTAAGTAGGAGAGATGGCACCGTCAGCGTTGACGGCAAATAACTCACGAACACTAGCGGACCGTGAGTACTGTGCCACCTATGCATCCTTCCATCTTGATCTTGGAATGAATACGAATCCATCTTCACATTATAGCCACTAGGAATTCCAGCTTCACCGTTAATTATTGTGTAGATTCCAATCGGTACTCACCAGCAAGCACACTTCACAAGTACCACCTAACTTTGTCACACATTTAATACCCCAACAATCCTGCACCACTGTCCGTTACAATTTTTTCAGTTGATGATGCATCGTTTAAAAAATTGACGTTTCAATGAAGAAAAAAACATGCACGCCTACGTTGATCAAAATTTCGATTTTCACGACTTTCACCCACTGCGCATCCCACTTGTTCTGATGGATGTACTGTTTTAAGCGATTCCGCTTGACGTGGCACCGTAAGTTTTTTTTCCGGATAAGTAATCTTTGAACGGTATTATGGATTCAGCAGCTTTTTGGACCTTAACTTTTCTCAATGATTTCCTCATCGAATAGTATCTTTTAACGCACTTATTAACTTTTTCAACTGGATCTTTCGAGTCAGCCATGATAAGTAATGTGAACGTGTGATAAACTATAAAATCAGGGATGCCAGATGATTTTTTTCAAAAATCAGTATCTGCTCGCCGAACTGATCGTTTTTATGTCACACACTTTACACATGTGCTTGATTAGTGTTAGTGAACACTCAAAAATATTACAAAACGAATATAGATTAAATTTTATGCATTTTGTGGTTTTTCAAAATGTATACATTGATTCGATTAAAATTTTCGTCAAAATTATACCACAGACAAACAGACATAACTCTTAGAAGAAAATTCTTCAAAAAATATCTTCAAGCGTATTTTGCCTGCGCACTAGCACCATCTATCATCCACATTCCCAAGCAATTTTTTGCAACTGGAGCATCCCTCGTGCATGTAATTTTATCACTAGTTGCTTTTCCCTTGCGTTCTGTCAACACGTCAGCTGCGTTGAATAAAAACAAAACAGATGGAAGTCAGTGATGTCGGTTCTATGAATTTTTCAGAAGATCTATAGAATTGATTGAATTCTGCAGAAATCCGGATCCGACTCCAACTTGGACACCTGATGCTCAAAAAATGCTTCCGATTCTGACTCCACATCCCTGGTTGTTGGTTATTTAAGTTGTATTTAATTAAAGGCGTCTGTACAATAGTGCATTTCTTAAAATTCCTACGTACAGTATTTGGAAAACAAATCAATAAATATTTCACCAAACATAATAGGTAACCATCATGGCTAACCCTCCTCAATTCAAATCAATTCCGTCCCGTTACATCATTTACCACCGGAATCACGCGAACGGTGCCAAGTTTGTCACGACTGGGATAAAGTCTGTAGTATCAAAATATGTCCAAACAGAATCATAGTGTCTATATGGATAATGCTTATTTATTCCCACGTATACCAGATGATTTAGGCTCTCCAAATCGTACTGCAGTTCAGATGATTTGTTTTACTAGATCAACAAAGACTGGGATAATATCTATAGTATCGAAATATCGATATGGAAAGCCTAGAACATTTGGCATACACGAAAATAGGTTGTCATGAGCCACATAGACACTTTGAATCTGTTTGGACATGTTTCGATACTACAGATATTGAATTAGTCTTGGGTGATCTAGTAGAAAAATAATCTGATCTCCATCTATGGGGCGACCCCGGCGTAGTGGTTAGCATCCATACCTCTCACGCCAAAGTCACGAGTTCAAATCTCACCTCCGGATAAGTCACGAATGACCCAAGAGCGTTGAAGTGACTATAAAAATAATAAAAAAACTTATAACATCTTGTATACGTAGCAAGCCCAGTCCAAGCAAATCAACGCATACCTACGCATCTACATGTAATTAAACCAGCGAGTGTGGGACACTAGGATACCCTAGGTGAAGGAAATGAACAACACGGCGTTGTATTCCTTCATCGTCTGGAGAGGGATGAAGGTGAACTTTCCATCGAAGCGAGGGACCACTATAGAAGATAAGTTGGAGGAGCATAGAAAAGTGTACAACTTACAGTTCAAGAAGTTTGCATCAGCTTATGAGGTCGGCCAGAAGGTTTTCAAACGGAATTTGCGTCAATCGTCAATCTGGGAGTTTTTTCAGCCAGCGTTATCCGTCCGGGAAAAAAGACTCCACGTCGTTATTCTGGGTGATTCCTTAAAAAAAAGAAAAGTTTTAGTTTCTGTCTTAAATTGCGCCTAAATCAGAAACAACTTACCGTACTAACACGTGTAGCATTATGGCACGTGTGAAGATGTAGTCCATAGGTCATCAATGTTGTCCAAAGGCTGTGATTCCTTCGTCAGAGAGGATAAATTTTACAGCATCTTATCATCATCGTCATCTCATCAGTCCGGTAGGGTCGTCGTTGATGAAGATGGAATGCTGAAAAAGAGAAAGAGAAAGATATATAATTATTGTTACCGGTAACAGAATTTCAGTCCGGATTGAAAAGGTGCACAAACAAAACCCAACGACAAGGAAAAGACTAGTGTCTCTAAGTAGGAGAGATGGCACCGTCAGCGTTGACGGCAAATAACTCACGAACACTAGCGGACCGTGAGTACTGTGCCACCTATGCATCCTTCCATCTTGATCTTGGAATGAATACGAATCCATCTTCACATTATAGCCACTAGGAATTCCAGCTTCACCGTTAATTATTGTGTAGATTCCAATCGGTACTCACCAGCAAGCACACTTCACAAGTACCACCTAACTTTGTCACACATTTAATACCCCAACAATCCTGCACCAATGTCGGTTACAATTTTTTCAGTTGATGATGCATCGTTTAAAAAATTGACGTTTCAATGAAGAAAAAAACATGCACGCCTACGTTGATCAAAATTTCGATTTTCACGACTTTCACCCACTGCGCATCCCCTTCCATAGTCGCTACCATAGCAACACCATTAACACCGAATAGGGACTTTTTGGTGAATAAAAAATTCGTTTAGGGACCGTGCTTTCGAGCAAACCAATCGATGTGGCAGAATGCTATCATCGAAGATCTTTTTGTTTATGGAGTTCGAAGGACCACTACCGTGAGCTCGATCGTTGCATTTCAGAGTAGTAGTGATAGGCTTTAGATATAGTACCAATTTTTGTAGAAAAAAAATCAGCTAGATTGATAGGAGCTAGGGCAGGAGCACATATGTGATTGGCAGGGAATGTGGTTGGAGTTTAAAGGTACTGAAAAATCACCCCTAATGATGATTTTGATTGAAACTGAAAATCGGTTTCGATCGAAATTAGTAATAGAGGTGACTTTTCAGTACATTTAACGAGGGCTTATCACATATGTGCTCCTTTTAGCTTGTTAGTTAGCTACCTCAAAATTTACCATTCACTTATAGTAGCTAGCTAGTTAAAAGAGTGGTATCATATTTCCCGGATTTTAATTTCAGATTGGGCCATTGATCAGTTTGACGTTTAAGATAAATCCAAGAAATTAGAACGTAACAACAATAAATTTCAGATGACGACCTTTCGTTTGAGCTTATTGCCAAAACGTCAACCCAATCACGTAAGTTTAACGATAAACCTGGTGCACAATGACAATGCATTAATCTGCGAGTAAATAACCTAGCTCTTACGTGAAGAAATGGAAGGTCGAAGGTCACACCTTTGAAACAAATAACTACACCAAGATTGGAGCTTTTCGTAGCTTTAGAGAGTGTCTAGGATAAGAGAGAAGCGGACTGGTTGATTTTACTCAACTGTCAAAGCCAGAACCAATCGAGCAACGCATGTCTTGATTGAAATGGCAGTGTTGCTAGAAACCACCTAGGCATAGGTTGCCAAGGTCGTTGGTTTTGAATATGTTTTTCTCTTATCCCAAAAACCCTCTTTACGTAGCACCTTTGGCTGTTGCGTTGCGCTATATAAGTAAAGAACGTCGTACCTTCGGTAGTCAAGATGCTGTTTAAACGAGTGGTGCGACAGTCAACATTGCTCAGGTGTTACTATTTCTTCGACTCCAACTTGGACACCTGATGCTCAAAAAATGCTTCCGATTCTGACTCCACATCCCTGGTTGTTGGTTATTTAAGTTGTATTTAATTAAAGGCGTCTGTACAATAGTGCATTTCTTAAAATTCCTACGTACAGTATTTGGAAAACAAATCAATAAATATTTCACCAAACATAATAGGTAACCATCATGGCTAACCCTCCTCAATTCAAATCAATTCCGTCCCGTTACATCATTTACCACCGGAATCACGCGAACGGTGCCAAGTTTGTCACGACTGGGATAAAGTCTGTAGTATCAAAATATGTCCAAACAGAATCATAGTGTCTATATGGATAATGCTTATTTATTCCCACGTATACCAGATGATTTAGGCTCTCCAAATCGTACTGCAGTTCAGATGATTTGTTTTACTAGATCAACAAAGACTGGGATAATATCTATAGTATCGAAATATCGATATGGAAAGCCTAGAACATTTGGCATACACGAAAATAGGTTGTCATGAGCCACATAGACACTTTGAATCTGTTTGGACATGTTTCGATACTACAGATATTGAATTAGTCTTGGGTGATCTAGTAGAAAAATAATCTGATCTCCATCTATGGGGCGACCCCGGCGTAGTGGTTAGCATCCATACCTCTCACGCCAAAGTCACGACTTCAAATCTCACCTCCGGACAAGTCACGAATGACCCAAGAGCGTTAAAGTGACTATAATAATAAAAAAAAACTTCTAACATCTTGTATACGTAGCAAGTCCAGTCCAAGCAAATCAACGCATACCTACGCATCTACATGTAATTAAACCAGCGAGTGTGGGACACTAGGATACCCTAGGTGAAGGAAATGAACAACACGGCGTTGTATTCCTTCATCGTCTGGAGAGGGATGAAGGTGAACTTTCCATCGAAGCGAGGGACCACTATAGAAGATAAGTTGGAGGAGCATAGAAAAGTGTACAACTTACAGTTCAAGAAGTTTGCATCAGCTTATGAGGTCGGCCAGAAGGTTTTCAAACGGAATTTGCGTCAATCGTCAATCTGGGAGTTTTTTCAGCCAGCGTTATCCGTCCGGGAAAAAAGACTCCACGTCGTTCTTCTGGGTGATTCCTTAAAAAAAAGAAAAGTTTTAGTTTCTGTCTTAAATTGCGCCTAAATCAGAAACAACTTACCGTACTAACACGTGTAGCATTATGGCACGTGTGAAGATGTAGTCCATAGGTCATCAATGTTGTCCAAAGGCTGTGATTCCTTCGTCAGAGAGGATAAATTTTACAGCATCTTATCATCATCGTCATCTCATCAGTCCGGTAGGGTCGTCGTTGATGAAGATGGAATGCTGAAAAAGAGAAAGAGAAAGATATATAATTATTGTTACCGGTAACAGAATTTCAGTCCGGATTGAAAAGGTGCACAAACAAAAGCCATCGACAAGGAAAAGACTAGTGTCTCTAAGTAGGAGAGATGGCACCGTCAGCGTTGACGGCAAATAACTCACGAACACTAGCGGACCGTGAGTACTGTGCCACCTATGCATCCTTCCATCTTGATCTTGGAATGAATACGAATCCATCTTCACATTATAGCCACTAGGAATTCCAGCTTCACCGTTAATTATTGTGTAGATTCCAATCGGTACTCACCAGCAAGCACACTTCACAAGTACCACCTAACTTTGTCACACATTTAATACCCCAACAATCCTGCACCACTGTCCGTTACAATTTTTTCAGTTGATGATGCATCGTTTAAAAAATTGACGTTTCAATGAAGAAAAAAACATGCACGCCTACGTTGATCAAAATTTCGATTTTCACGACTTTCACCCACTGCGCATCCCACTTGTTCTGATGGATGTACTGTTTTAAGCGATTCCGCTTGACGTGGCACCGTAAGTTTTTTTCCGGATAAGTAATCTTTGAACGGTATTATGGATTCAGCAGCTTTTTGGACCTTAACTTTTCTCAATGATTTCCTCATCGAATAGGCGCACTTATTAACTTTTTCAACTGGATCTTTCGAGTCAGCCATGATAAGTAATGTGAACGTGTGATAAACTATAAAATCAGGGATGCCAGATGATTTTTTTCAAAAATCAGTATCTGCTCGCCGAACTGATCGTTTTTATGTCACACACTTTACACATGTGCTTGATTAGTGTTAGTGAACACTCAAAAATATTACAAAACGAATATAGATTAAATTTTATGCATTTTGTGGTTTTTCAAAATGTATACATTGATTCGATTAAAATTTTCGTCAAAATTATACCACAGACAAACAGACATAACTCTTAGAAGAAAATTCTTCAAAAAATATCTTCAAGCGTATTTTGCCTGCGCACTAGCACCATCTATCATCCACATTCCCAAGCAATTTTTTGCAACTGGAGCATCCCTCGTGCATGTTATTTTATCACTAGTTGCTTTTCCCTTGCGTTCTGTCAACACGTCAGCTGCGTTGAATAAAAACAAAACAGATGGAAGTCAGTGATGTCGGTTCTATGAATTTTTCAGAAGATCTATAGAATTGATTGAATTCTGCAGAAATCCGGATCCGACTCCAACTTGGACACCTGATGCTCAAAAAATGCTTCCGATTCTGACTCCACATCCCTGGTTGTTGGTTATTTAAGTTGTATTTAATTAAAGGCGTCTGTACAATAGTGCATTTCTTAAAATTCCTACGTACAGTATTTGGAAAACAAATCAATAAATATTTCACCAAACATAATAGGTAACCATCATGGCTAACCCTCCTCAATTCAAATCAATTCCGTCCCGTTACATCATTTACCACCGGAATCACGCGAACGGTGCCAAGTTTGTCACGACTGGGATAAAGTCTGTAGTATCAAAATATGTCCAAACAGAATCATAGTGTCTATATGGATAATGCTTATTTATTCCCACGTATACCAGATGATTTAGGCTCTCCAAATCGTACTGCAGTTCAGATGATTTGTTTTACTAGATCAACAAAGACTGGGATAATATCTATAGTATCGAAATATCGATATGGAAAGCCTAGAACATTTGGCATACACGAAAATAGGTTGTCATGAGCCACATAGACACTTTGAATCTGTTTGGACATGTTTCGATACTACAGATATTGAATTAGTCTTGGGTGATCTAGTAGAAAAATAATCTGATCTCCATCTATGGGGCGACCCCGGCGTAGTGGTTAGCATCCATACCTCTCACGCCAAAGTCACGAGTTCAAATCTCACCTCCGGATAAGTCACGAATGACCCAAGAGCGTTGAAGTGACTATAAAAATAATAAAAAAAACTTATAACATCTTGTATACGTAGCAAGTCCAGTCCAAGCAAATCAACGCATACCTACGCATCTACATGTAATTAAACCAGCGAGTGTGGGACACTAGGATACCCTAGGTGAAGGAAATGAACAACACGGCGTTGTATTCCTTCATCGTCTGGAGAGGGATGAAGGTGAACTTTCCATCGAAGCGAGGGACCACTATAGAAGATAAGTTGGAGGAGCATAGAAAAGTGTACAACTTACAGTTCAAGAAGTTTGCATCAGCTTATGAGGTCGGCCAGAAGGTTTTCAAACGGAATTTGCGTCAATCGTCAATCTGGGAGTTTTTTCAGCCAGCGTTATTATTCTTCGACTCCAACTTGGACACCTGATGCTCAAAAAATGCTTCCGATTCTGACTCCACATCCCTGGTTGTTGGTTATTTAAGTTGTATTCAATTAAAGGCGTCTGTACAATAGTGCATTTCTTAAAATTCCTACGTACAGTATTTGGAAAACAAATCAATAAATATTTCACCAAACATAATAGGTAACCATCATGGCTAACCCTCCTCAATTCAAATCAATTCCGTCCCGTTACATCATTTACCACCGGAATCACGCGAACGGTGCCAAGTTTGTCACGACTGGGATAAAGTCTGTAGTATCAAAATATGTCCAAACAGAATCATAGTGTCTATATGGATAATGCTTATTTATTCCCACGTATACCAGATGATTTAGGCTCTCCAAATCGTACTGCAGTTCAGATGATTTGTTTTACTAGATCAACAAAGACTGGGATAATATCTATAGTATCGAAATATCGATATGGAAAGCCTAGAACATTTGGCATACACGAAAATAGGTTGTCATGAGCCACATAGACACTTTGAATCTGTTTGGACATGTTTCGATACTACAGATATTGAATTAGTCTTGGGTGATCTAGTAGAAAAATAATCTGATCTCCATCTATGGGGCGACCCCGGCGTAGTGGTTAGCATCCATACCTCTCACGCCAAAGTCACGAGTTCAAATCTCACCTCCGGATAAGTCACGAATGACCCAAGAGCGTTGAAGTGACTATAAAAATAATAAAAAAAACTTATAACATCTTGTATACGTAGCAAGTCCAGTCCAAGCAAATCAACGCATACCTACGCATCTACATGTAATTAAACCAGCGAGTGTGGGACACTAGGATACCCTAGGTGAAGGAAATGAACAACACGGCGTTGTATTCCTTCATCGTCTGGAGAGGGATGAAGGTGAACTTTCCATCGAAGCGAGGGACCACTATAGAAGATAAGTTGGAGGAGCATAGAAAAGTGTACAACTTACAGTTCAAGAAGTTTGCATCAGCTTATGAGGTCGGCCAGAAGGTTTTCAAACGGAATTTGCGTCAATCGTCAATCTGGGAGTTTTTTCAGCCAGCGTTATCCGTCCGGGAAAAAAGACTCCACGTCGTTATTCTGGGTGATTCCTTAAAAAAAAGAAAAGTTTTAGTTTCTGTCTTAAATTGCGCCTAAATCAGAAACAACTTACCGTACTAACACGTGTAGCATTATGGCACGTGTGAAGATGTAGTCCATAGGTCATCAATGTTGTCCAAAGGCTGTGATTCCTTCGTCAGAGAGGATAAATTTTACAGCATCTTATCATCATCGTCATCTCATCAGTCCGGTAGGGTCGTCGTTGATGAAGATGGAATGCTGAAAAAGAGAAAGAGAAAGATATATAATTATTGTTACCGGTAACAGAATTTCAGTCCGGATTGAAAAGGTGCACAAACAAAAGCCAACGACAAGGAAAAGACTAGTGTCTCTAAGTAGGAGAGATGGCACCGTCAGCGTTGACGGCAAATAACTCACGAACACTAGCGGACCGTGAGTACTGTGCCACCTATGCATCCTTCCATCTTGATCTTGGAATGAATACGAATCCATCTTCACATTATAGCCACTAGGAATTCCAGCTTCACCGTTAATTATTGTGTAGATTCCAATCGGTACTCACCAGCAAGCACACTTCACAAGTATTTGTTTATTTTATTTGTTTATTTGTTATGGTTGCATCAACAGACTAGAAATAGTCCCAATGATGTGTTGTAAAAAATACAGATTATACAGACGACATACATATACTACAGTTACTACAGTTACAAACGAAAATAACTTGGAAAGCATTGTCAAGTTACTAAAAATTTATAAGTCTTAAATTTTACACTTAGCTGTTGGGTATCAAGCGCCTTCGGTCAGCAAAAAAGGCAGAGAATCTTCGGCGAAGCATATTCCGTGTCAAGTGGAAATCGAACATCGACGCTACTCGGTTGAACACTAGCTGCAAGCCGTAAATAGCGCTCCCTATGCTATAATTAGTTCGAAGAAGTGGAAGTCTCAGCATAAGACTGTTGCGTAGTGATCGAGGTTGAACATTAATGTTCACTTGTTGCAGAATTGCTTCGCAGTCAATTCTTCCTTGCAGAGTATCGGCGACGGTTAAGGCTCTGAAAACATCTCTTCGGATACGTAAGGGCTCGATATTGATCAATTGGCAGCGATTCTCGTAGCTTGGAAGACGAAGTGGGTATCTCCAAGGCAGCTTACGGAGCGCGAAGCGAAGAAAACGTCGTTGAACAGATTCAATTCGCTCGGCCCCATTATTGTAGTTCGGGCTCCAGACAGCAGAGCAGTATTCCAACGTAGATCGTACGAGAGAGCAATAGAGCGATTTCAAGCAGTAAATGTCCGTGAAGTTCTTAGTAATCTTGAAGACAAAGCCAAGCGTTCTGGACGCTTTGTCGACGACATACGATATATGGTGTGAGTATGTCAGCTTTGAGTCTAGAAAAACGCCTAAGTCTTTCACGCAGTGCACCCGTTCGATAGTCGTGCCTAGTAGTTTGTAGTTGAAAATAATCGGTTGTTTCTTGCGTGAGAAAGTAATAACTGTACACTTAGCTGGGTTGACCACCAGTCGGTTTAGACTACACCAGTCAGCAAAGATGTCAATCTGATTTTGGAGAGAACGGCAGTCGGCGAGTGAGCTGATGCGCAGAAAAACTTTCAGATCGTCTGCAAACGATAATCGTGGCTCTGTGATAACATGGTGAACGTCGTCGAAGTAGAGGAGAAATACCAATGGTCCCAGATGGCTGCCCTGAGGTATACCGGACTTTGCGCAGAAGCTTGCTGAGCGACAAGTACCCAAAGTTACTGTCAATTGGCGCTCCGTGAGGTATGAACGAAACCATCTCAAAAGATTTCCACCGATCCCTAGTCTATCAAGCTTAGCGATCGCAATTTCGTGGTTCAGCTTATCGAAGGCTGCCGTAAGATCTGTGTAGATAACGTCCGTTTGGGTCCGAGCAATCAAACTGTCTGTGATGTAAGACGTTAGGCACAGCAGGTTCGTAGTTGTGGAACGCCCAGTTATGAATCCGTGTTGATCTGTACTTAGATATTGCCTGCAATGCGCATTTAGGGACTCTATGACAACCAATTCAAAAAGTTTTGATACAGCACTCAGCGATGTGATTCCTCGGTAGTTGTTTACGTCGCGTTTGCTTCCCTTTTTATGAACAGGAAACATATCCGCAGTCTTCCAGCAAGACGGAAAGATGCCGCTGGAAAGAGAGAGCTGGAATATGCGGCGCAGTGGATCTAAAAGACAAGTGATGTTCTTTTTAAGAATAATCGACGGAACACCATCGGGTCCAGCCTTAGTTGAAGTCTTAAGTTTAGATGCTGCTCTAGAAATCGTATCTGTAGTGGCTTCGACCATGCTGAGCGTTTGGTTGATCAAAGGAACATTACTGGCCGCGGAAGTAATGATATTAGCGGAGAGTTGCTCGGCTACAAACACACTAGCAAATTTGGCTGAGAACAGGTTGCAAATGTCTTGTTGATTTCCAGCAGTTTCACCATTAAAAATCATGGAAGAGGGTAAGCCGACTTCCCTGCGTTGCTCATTTACGAAGTTCCAGAAGGATTTCGGGTGTGATTTTAGCCGCCGTTGAATCCTCCTTTGATAGCGTTGAAAACAGAGACGACTTAACCGCTTATACTCGTGGTTGAGTCTGACATAGTAGCATTTCAGTGGCAGTGTGCGGAGTTTAGTAAATCTTCTGAGAGCAGCCTTCTTAGTTCTTTTCAACGAGCGAAGATCTTTCGTCATCCACGGGACGCGAGAGTCGATATGGATGATCTTTTTGGAAACGTGTCTGTCAATGACATATGCCAAGACGTGAGAAAAGGTTTGTGCAGCAATGTTGACGTCTACAGGATCTAGAATATGCTCCCAATCTAGATTAGACAGCACATGGACGATACTGCAATGGTCAGCTCTACGGAAGTCATATGACACAGCGTTTGGAGTGCTGGTGAAATCATGGACAATATTATTTTCGATCACGATAACTAAAGCAGGGTGATGATGCACTACCTTGACTAAAGGTTCGGGTGCCGTGGAGAGGAAAGGAGCTGTATCACGAGCACTCACAAAGCAGAGATCCAGGGTGCGGTTGTTTTCATTCAACAGGCCATTGATTTGTGACAGAATTGCGGTACTATAACTGTCCAGGAGCTGGATGGTTCCTACGTGGAAAGATGAACGCTCGTGATCAGGACAAAAGAAACCACTATGGGTTGGAGTCCATGCAATGTCCGGTAGGTTAAAATCGCCAAGAACAATAACTTCGTCGGAAGGGCCTGCTTTGTCTGAAGCGGCCAAGACGGATCGACAATGTGCGTCAATAAGCTCCAAGTCACGGGTTTGATCTGGAGGAATGTACACTGCACAGAGAAGCAATTGACGATCACCAAGTTGAATAGCCACCCACATTTGTTCAACCCTGTTCCAGGAATCGTCCTCGATAACTTCTGCTTTCAGCTTGGAATTAACTGCGATAAGGACGCCTCCCCCAGTAGTTTTCCTACTATTATTCGTGTTTCGATCGCAGCGAAATATTTCGTAGCCAGCACCAAAGACATAGTTTGAAATGGTTCGATAATTGAGCCATGTTTCGGTCAAAACTAAAATGTCGTAGCAGTGATCCATGACGGCCAGATGATAATCTTCCACGAGGCCGTTCATACCACCAACGTTCTGATAGTAAATCGTTATGTCCGACCTCCGCTGTTCGGGAACAACGGAAGGTTCAGCGTGTAGTTGCATTTGGGAGCTGGTAGATGTCACTTGACGGAGGAAGGATGTTCGAGTAGGGTCGCTGGAAACCAAGATATTTTCAGGCGATAATATATTCGTCGGTTGATCATACTTGCCAATAACAGGAATGTGGAAGACCCCTTCTCCCATCTCAAACGCAGGGCCGGGACGACTGCTGGTTGCTGGCAGGAGGGGCTCGACTGCGATGAGTGGAATAGGGGCTTCCTCAGGGCGGACGGCAAGAATGCGTCCCGGAGTGCAGTTGACTGTGGTGGCTCCATGTTGCCGACTGGCAGATGTTTGAGGTGAGTTGAAGGCACTGGAATTATGATCATCATCAGGCAGTGAAAGTTCGCTAGTAAGTGTGTACTTGCCTAATATACCAAGCTGGGAGACCCTCAATCCACATCTAAACTCAGGGCCAGGACGACTTGGATGAACGCTGGCTGCAATAGGCGCGACTGATTTAGAGGAACTGGGGACTCCCAAAATGCTTTCTACGTTGCGTCCTGGTTGAGAAGTAATTTGCCTCAATAGATTTTCAGAGGGCATCACCGAAAATTCGCTTTGGACCGGGGTCAGAATAACCTGAGTATGGGAGAACTCATCACGCAACGATAAACTTAAATCACAGAGGTACTTGCCTATGCAAGCATGGTGGAAGACCCCCTTTCCACCACCAACTACAGGGCCGAGACGACTATGTTGAACGAAGGCGGCGGTAGGCGGGACTGTGTTGGGGCGATCGGGGGCTTCCATCAGACTTTCTACGGTGCGTCTCGGGGGCATTGTTGATTCGTCAGATGAGGGGATTAAGGGGTGACTGTTATACTGGGTGTACCTAAAGGGGCTGGCATATCGAGAGGTGCTGGTGTCCCAAACGGTGTGCCCGTTGGAGAGCCACCCGGAATAGTCTCTGGAACAGCAGGGAGTGCTTGGATATCAGGAGGTAGCCACACATTGTTTTTCGCCTGAGTATCCTCGAATTCTCTGTATACAATCCCCTGTGGCCAAGTTTCAGGGTTCAAAGCGTTCTCTTTTAGTTTCATTGGAATGCCGACCTTGTAGGAGATGAAGTTCATCGATAGTGGGTCGGTGCCTTTTTTCACTAAAGAGACGACTTTAACTGGTTCAGTCGTTCGCAGTCCATCACGAACAAGTTTCTCAACCACATCTCTCTTAACACTGGGGTGAAACCGGGAAAGGTAAACCCAAAACAGGCTTGATGGAGCATTGACAGCGAGCGTATCGCTAGTTCCAATGACTCTTGTTCCAGTAGTCGGTTTAGTCGGTGTTTCCGTATCACCTCGACGGCGTTTTGAGGGGCGATCATGATTCGGTCTAGCAGATGTACCTGGGGTAGCAGCATTAACTATGTGAGTGAGTTGAGCGACCTGATTGTTGTTTTTGGCCATTTCGGTTTTCAGCTCGGATAAGCCGGTCAGCTGACTACCTATCACCGTCGAAATAACGTTACCGAGGGATGAAACAGTGTTTCTGAATCGGGCGTACTTCATCAACTTGCTACATTCATCACACATCCAGAACAAATTGATTTTCTCGCGAAGAATCCTGACGAACGGCAAGTTCAAATTAATGCATCTCACATGATACACTTGTGGTCGCAGAACCCCATACATTCGATGTGGTCTTCGTCCGGTTTCACTGTTTTGGCACAGCGGTCGCACGCACTTGTACTGGTCATTTCGTTGAACGGAATTAATGCCCTATACGCGTAAAATGCCCAATAAGCAGATTACTAAATCCAGATGTAGGTGGCGCGTCGAATGTTAGACGAACGATCGAAAGGTGGTTTTTGCAACACCACTAGCACAACAAACAGAAAATTCTATGGATGACTGGCAATTTCACAACACCAAATATACGGTAAAACTAAATAAAGTCAACACGAATCAACTGATTTCCACTTTCCACGTAAATTCACAAAACTAGAGTTTACAGAGGTACACGAATAACTTCAGTGAAGTGACTTTGAATGGACTAAAACAAACAGAAACCGGCTGCGAATGAGCAGTGTTACTATCAAAACAAACTTCAATAACAAAGTACCACCTAACTTTGTCACACATTTAATACCCCAACAATCCTGCACCAATGTCGGTTACAATTTTTTCAGTTGATGATGCATCGTTTAAAAAATTGACGTTTCAATGAAGAAAAAAACATGCACGCCTACGTTGATCAAAATTTCGATTTTCACGACTTTCACCCACTGCGCATCCCCTTCCATAGTCGCTACCATAGCAACACCATTAACACCGAATAGGGACTTTTTGGTGAATAAAAAATTCGTTTAGGGACCGTGCTTTCGAGCAAACCAATCGATGTGGCAGAATGCTATCATCGAAGATCTTTTTGTTTATGGAGTTCGAAGGACCACTACCGTGAGCTCGATCGTTGCATTTCAGAGTAGTAGTGATAGGCTTTAGATATAGTACCAATTTTTGTAGAAAAAAAATCAGCTAGATTGATAGGAGCTAGGGCAGGAGCACATATGTGATTGGCAGGGAATGTGGTTGGAGTTTAAAGGTACTGAAAAATCACCCCTAATGATGATTTTGATTGAAACTGAAAATCGGTTTCGATCGAAATTAGTAATAGAGGTGACTTTTCAGTACATTTAACGAGGGCTTATCACATATGTGCTCCTTTTAGCTTGTTAGTTAGCTACCTCAAAATTTACCATTCACTTATAGTAGCTAGCTAGTTAAAAGAGTGGTATCATATTTCCCGGATTTTAATTTCAGATTGGGCCATTGATCAGTTTGACGTTTAAGATAAATCCAAGAAATTAGAACGTAACAACAATAAATTTCAGATGACGACCTTTCGTTTGAGCTTATTGCCAAAACGTCAACCCAATCACGTAAGTTTAACGATAAACCTGGTGCACAATGACAATGCATTAATCTGCGAGTAAATAACCTAGCTCTTACGTGAAGAAATGGAAGGTCGAAGGTCACACCTTTGAAACAAATAACTACACCAAGATTGGAGCTTTTCGTAGCTTTAGAGAGTGTCTAGGATAAGAGAGAAGCGGACTGGTTGATTTTACTCAACTGTCAAAGCCAGAACCAATCGAGCAACGCATGTCTTGATTGAAATGGCAGTGTTGCTAGAAACCACCTAGGCATAGGTTGCCAAGGTCGTTGGTTTTGAATATGTTTTTCTCTTATCCCAAAAACCCTCTTTACGTAGCACCTTTGGCTGTTGCGTTGCGCTATATAAGTAAAGAACGTCGTACCTTCGGTAGTCAAGATGCTGTTTAAACGAGTGGTGCGACAGTCAACATTGCTCAGGTGTTACTATTTCTTCGACTCCAACTTGGACACCTGATGCTCAAAAAATGCTTCCGATTCTGACTCCACATCCCTGGTTGTTGGTTATTTAAGTTGTATTTAATTAAAGGCGTCTGTACAATAGTGCATTTCTTAAAATTCCTACGTACAGTATTTGGAAAACAAATCAATAAATATTTCACCAAACATAATAGGTAACCATCATGGCTAACCCTCCTCAATTCAAATCAATTCCGTCCCGTTACATCATTTACCACCGGAATCACGCGAACGGTGCCAAGTTTGTCACGACTGGGATAAAGTCTGTAGTATCAAAATATGTCCAAACAGAATCATAGTGTCTATATGGATAATGCTTATTTATTCCCACGTATACCAGATGATTTAGGCTCTCCAAATCGTACTGCAGTTCAGATGATTTGTTTTACTAGATCAACAAAGACTGGGATAATATCTATAGTATCGAAATATCGATATGGAAAGCCTAGAACATTTGGCATACACGAAAATAGGTTGTCATGAGCCACATAGACACTTTGAATATGTTTGGACATGTTTCGATACTACAGATATTGAATTAGTCTTGGGTGATCTAGTAGAAAAATAATCTGATCTCCATCTATGGGGCGACCCCGGCGTAGTGGTTAGCATCCATACCTCTCACGCCAAAGTCACGACTTCAAATCTCACCTCCGGACAAGTCACGAATGACCCAAGAGCGTTAAAGTGACTATAATAATAAAAAAAAACTTCTAACATCTTGTATACGTAGCAAGTCCAGTCCAAGCAAATCAACGCATACCTACGCATCTACATGTAATTAAACCAGCGAGTGTGGGACACTAGGATACCCTAGGTGAAGGAAATGAACAACACGGCGTTGTATTCCTTCATCGTCTGGAGAGGGATGAAGGTGAACTTTCCATCGAAGCGAGGGACCACTATAGAAGATAAGTTGGAGGAGCATAGAAAAGTGTACAACTTACAGTTCAAGAAGTTTGCATCAGCTTATGAGGTCGGCCAGAAGGTTTTCAAACGGAATTTGCGTCAATCGTCAATCTGGGAGTTTTTTCAGCCAGCGTTATCCGTCCGGGAAAAAAGACTCCACGTCGTTCTTCTGGGTGATTCCTTAAAAAAAAGAAAAGTTTTAGTTTCTGTCTTAAATTGCGCCTAAATCAGAAACAACTTACCGTACTAACACGTGTAGCATTATGGCACGTGTGAAGATGTAGTCCATAGGTCATCAATGTTGTCCAAAGGCTGTGATTCCTTCGTCAGAGAGGATAAATTTTACAGCATCTTATCATCATCGTCATCTCATCAGTCCGGTAGGGTCGTCGTTGATGAAGATGGAATGCTGAAAAAGAGAAAGAGAAAGATATATAATTATTGTTACCGGTAACAGAATTTCAGTCCGGATTGAAAAGGTGCACAAACAAAAGCCATCGACAAGGAAAAGACTAGTGTCTCTAAGTAGGAGAGATGGCACCGTCAGCGTTGACGGCAAATAACTCACGAACACTAGCGGACCGTGAGTACTGTGCCACCTATGCATCATTCCATCTTGATCTTGGAATGAATACGAATCCATCTTCACATTATAGCCACTAGGAATTCCAGCTTCACCGTTAATTATTGTGTAGATTCCAATCGGTACTCACCAGCAAGCACACTTCACAAGTACCACCTAACTTTGTCACACATTTAATACCCCAACAATCCTGCACCACTGTCCGTTACAATTTTTTCAGTTGATGATGCATCGTTTAAAAAATTGACGTTTCAATGAAGAAAAAAACATGCACGCCTACGTTGATCAAAATTTCGATTTTCACGACTTTCACCCACTGCGCATCCCACTTGTTCTGATGGATGTACTGTTTTAAGCGATTCCGCTTGACGTGGCACCGTAAGTTTTTTTCCGGATAAGTAATCTTTGAACGGTATTATGGATTCAGCAGCTTTTTGGACCTTAACTTTTCTCAATGATTTCCTCATCGAATAGTATCTTTTAACGCACTTATTAACTTTTTCAACTGGATCTTTCGAGTCAGCCATGATAAGTAATGTGAACGTGTGATAAACTATAAAATCAGGGATGCCAGATGATTTTTTTCAAAAATCAGTATCTGCTCGCCGAACTGATCGTTTTTATGTCACACACTTTACACATGTGCTTGATTAGTGTTAGTGAACACTCAAAAATATTACAAAACGAATATAGATTAAATTTTATGCATTTTGTGGTTTTTCAAAATGTATACATTGATTCGATTAAAATTTTCGTCAAAATTATACCACAGACAAACAGACATAACTCTTAGAAGAAAATTCTTCAAAAAATATCTTCAAGCGTATTTTGCCTGCGCACTAGCACCATCTATCATCCACATTCCCAAGCAATTTTTTGCAACTGGAGCATCCCTCGTGCATGTAATTTTATCACTAGTTGCTTTTCCCTTGCGTTCTGTCAACACGTCAGCTGCGTTGAATAAAAACAAAACAGATGGAAGTCAGTGATGTCGGTTCTATGAATTTTTCAGAAGATCTATAGAATTGATTGAATTCTGCAGAAATCCGGATCCGACTCCAACTTGGACACCTGATGCTCAAAAAATGCTTCCGATTCTGACTCCACATCCCTGGTTGTTGGTTATTTAAGTTGTATTTAATTAAAGGCGTCTGTACAATAGTGCATTTCTTAAAATTCCTACGTACAGTATTTGGAAAACAAATCAATAAATATTTCACCAAACATAATAGGTAACCATCATGGCTAACCCTCCTCAATTCAAATCAATTCCGTCCCGTTACATCATTTACCACCGGAATCACGCGAACGGTGCCAAGTTTGTCACGACTGGGATAAAGTCTGTAGTATCAAAATATGTCCAAACAGAATCATAGTGTCTATATGGATAATGCTTATTTATTCCCACGTATACCAGATGATTTAGGCTCTCCAAATCGTACTGCAGTTCAGATGATTTGTTTTACTAGATCAACAAAGACTGGGTATCGAAATATCGATATGGAAAGCCTAGAACATTTGGCATACACGAAAATAGGTTGTCATGAGCCACATAGACACTTTGAATCTGTTTGGACATGTTTCGATACTACAGATATTGAATTAGTCTTGGGTGATCTAGTAGAAAAATAATCTGATCTCCATCTATGGGGCGACCCCGGCGTAGTGGTTAGCATCCATACCTCTCACGCCAAAGTCACGACTTCAAATCTCACCTCCGGACAAGTCACGAATGACCCAAGAGCGTTAAAGTGACTATAATAATAAAAAAAAACTTCTAACATCTTGTATACGTAGTAAGTCCAGTCCAAGCAAATCAATGCATGCCTACGCATCTACATGTAATTAAACCAGCGAGTGTGGGACACTAGGATACCCTAGGTGAAGGAAATGAACAACACGGCGTTGTATTCCTTCATCGTCTGGAGAGGGATGAAGGTGAACTTTCCATCGAAGCGAGGGACCACTATAGAAGATAAGTTGGAGGAGCATAGAAAAGTGTACAACTTACAGTTCAAGAAGTTTGCATCAGCTTATGAGGTCGGCCAGAAGGTTTTCAAACGGAATTTGCGTCAATCGTCAATCTGGGAGTTTTTTCAGCCAGCGTTATCCGTCCGGGAAAAAAGACTCCACGTCGTTCTTCTGGGTGATTCCTTAAAAAAAAGAAAAGTTTTAGTTTCTGTCTTAAATTGCGCCTAAATCAGAAACAACTTACCGTACTAACACGTGTAGCATTATGGCACGTGTGAAGATGTAGTCCATAGGTCATCAATGTTGTCCAAAGGCTGTGATTCCTTCGTCAGAGAGGATAAATTTTACAGCATCTTATCATCATCGTCATCTCATCAGTCCGGTAGGGTCGTCGTTGATGAAGATGGAATGCTGAAAAAGAGAAAGAGAAAGATATATAATTATTGTTACCGGTAACAGAATTTCAGTCCGGATTGAAAAGGTGCACAAACAAAAGCCAACGACAAGGAAAAGACTAGTGTCTCTAAGTAGGAGAGATGGCACCGTCAGCGTTGACGGCAAATAACTCACGAACACTAGCGGACCGTGAGTACTGTGCCACCTATGCATCCTTCCATCTTGATCTTGGAATGAATACGAATCCATCTTCACATTATAGCCACTAGGAATTCCAGCTTCACCGTTAATTATTGTGTAGATTCCAATCGGTACTCACCAGCAAGCACACTTCACAAGTACCACCTAACTTTGTCACACATTTAATACCCCAACAATCCTGCACCACTGTCCGTTACAATTTTTTCAGTTGATGATGCATCGTTTAAAAAATTGACGTTTCAATGAAGAAAAAAACATGCACGCCTACGTTGATCAAAATTTCGATTTTCACGACTTTCACCCACTGCGCATCCCACTTGTTCTGATGGATGTACTGTTTTAAGCGATTCCGCTTGACGTGGCACCGTAAGTTTTTTTTCCGGATAAGTAATCTTTGAACGGTATTATGGATTCAGCAGCTTTTTGGACCTTAACTTTTCTCAATGATTTCCTCATCGAATAGTATCTTTTAACGCACTTATTAACTTTTTCAACTGGATCTTTCGAGTCAGCCATGATAAGTAATGTGAACGTGTGATAAACTATAAAATCAGGGATGCCAGATGATTTTTTTCAAAAATCAGTATCTGCTCGCCGAACTGATCGTTTTTATGTCACACACTTTACACATGTGCTTGATTAGTGTTAGTGAACACTCAAAAATATTACAAAACGAATATAGATTAAATTTTATGCATTTTGTGGTTTTTCAAAATGTATACATTGATTCGATTAAAATTTTCGTCAAAATTATACCACAGACAAACAGACATAACTCTTAGAAGAAAATTCTTCAAAAAATATCTTCAAGCGTATTTTGCCTGCGCACTAGCACCATCTATCATCCACATTCCCAAGCAATTTTTTGCAACTGGAGCATCCCTCGTGCATGTAATTTTATCACTAGTTGCTTTTCCCTTGCGTTCTGTCAACACGTCAGCTGCGTTGAATAAAAACAAAACAGATGGAAGTCAGTGATGTCGGTTCTATGAATTTTTCAGAAGATCTATAGAATTGATTGAATTCTGCAGAAATCCGGATCCGACTCCAACTTGGACACCTGATGCTCAAAAAATGCTTCCGATTCTGACTCCACATCCCTGGTTGTTGGTTATTTAAGTTGTATTTAATTAAAGGCGTCTGTACAATAGTGCATTTCTTAAAATTCCTACGTACAGTATTTGGAAAACAAATCAATAAATATTTCACCAAACATAATAGGTAACCATCATGGCTAACCCTCCTCAATTCAAATCAATTCCGTCCCGTTACATCATTTACCACCGGAATCACGCGAACGGTGCCAAGTTTGTCACGACTGGGATAAAGTCTGTAGTATCAAAATATGTCCAAACAGAATCATAGTGTCTATATGGATAATGCTTATTTATTCCCACGTATACCAGATGATTTAGGCTCTCCAAATCGTACTGCAGTTCAGATGATTTGTTTTACTAGATCAACAAAGACTGGGATAATATCTATAGTATCGAAATATCGATATGGAAAGCCTAGAACATTTGGCATACACGAAAATAGGTTGTCATGAGCCACATAGACACTTTGAATCTGTTTGGACATGTTTCGATACTACAGATATTGAATTAGTCTTGGGTGATCTAGTAGAAAAATAATCTGATCTCCATCTATGGGGCGACCCCGGCGTAGTGGTTAGCATCCATACCTCTCACGCCAAAGTCACGAGTTCAAATCTCACCTCCGGATAAGTCACGAATGACCCAAGAGCGTTGAAGTGACTATAAAAATAATAAAAAAACTTATAACATCTTGTATACGTAGCAAGCCCAGTCCAAGCAAATCAACGCATACCTACGCATCTACATGTAATTAAACCAGCGAGTGTGGGACACTAGGATACCCTAGGTGAAGGAAATGAACAACACGGCGTTGTATTCCTTCATCGTCTGGAGAGGGATGAAGGTGAACTTTCCATCGAAGCGAGGGACCACTATAGAAGATAAGTTGGAGGAGCATAGAAAAGTGTACAACTTACAGTTCAAGAAGTTTGCATCAGCTTATGAGGTCGGCCAGAAGGTTTTCAAACGGAATTTGCGTCAATCGTCAATCTGGGAGTTTTTTCAGCCAGCGTTATCCGTCCGGGAAAAAAGACTCCACGTCGTTATTCTGGGTGATTCCTTAAAAAAAAGAAAAGTTTTAGTTTCTGTCTTAAATTGCGCCTAAATCAGAAACAACTTACCGTACTAACACGTGTAGCATTATGGCACGTGTGAAGATGTAGTCCATAGGTCATCAATGTTGTCCAAAGGCTGTGATTCCTTCGTCAGAGAGGATAAATTTTACAGCATCTTATCATCATCGTCATCTCATCAGTCCGGTAGGGTCGTCGTTGATGAAGATGGAATGCTGAAAAAGAGAAAGAGAAAGATATATAATTATTGTTACCGGTAACAGAATTTCAGTCCGGATTGAAAAGGTGCACAAACAAAAGCCAACGACAAGGAAAAGACTAGTGTCTCTAAGTAGGAGAGATGGCACCGTCAGCGTTGACGGCAAATAACTCACGAACACTAGCGGACCGTGAGTACTGTGCCACCTATGCATCCTTCCATCTTGATCTTGGAATGAATACGAATCCATCTTCACATTATAGCCACTAGGAATTCCAGCTTCACCGTTAATTATTGTGTAGATTCCAATCGGTACTCACCAGCAAGCACACTTCACAAGTACCACCTAACTTTGTCACACATTTAATACCCCAACAATCCTGCACCAATGTCGGTTACAATTTTTTCAGTTGATGATGCATCGTTTAAAAAATTGACGTTTCAATGAAGAAAAAAACATGCACGCCTACGTTGATCAAAATTTCGATTTTCACGACTTTCACCCACTGCGCATCCCCTTCCATAGTCGCTACCATAGCAACACCATTAACACCGAATAGGGACTTTTTGGTGAATAAAAAATTCGTTTAGGGACCGTGCTTTCGAGCAAACCAATCGATGTGGCAGAATGCTATCATCGAAGATCTTTTTGTTTATGGAGTTCGAAGGACCACTACCGTGAGCTCGATCGTTGCATTTCAGAGTAGTAGTGATAGGCTTTAGATATAGTACCAATTTTTGTAGAAAAAAAATCAGCTAGATTGATAGGAGCTAGGGCAGGAGCACATATGTGATTGGCAGGGAATGTGGTTGGAGTTTAAAGGTACTGAAAAATCACCCCTAATGATGATTTTGATTGAAACTGAAAATCGGTTTCGATCGAAATTAGTAATAGAGGTGACTTTTCAGTACATTTAACGAGGGCTTATCACATATGTGCTCCTTTTAGCTTGTTAGTTAGCTACCTCAAAATTTACCATTCACTTATAGTAGCTAGCTAGTTAAAAGAGTGGTATCATATTTCCCGGATTTTAATTTCAGATTGGGCCATTGATCAGTTTGACGTTTAAGATAAATCCAAGAAATTAGAACGTAACAACAATAAATTTCAGATGACGACCTTTCGTTTGAGCTTATTGCCAAAACGTCAACCCAATCACGTAAGTTTAACGATAAACCTGGTGCACAATGACAATGCATTAATCTGCGAGTAAATAACCTAGCTCTTACGTGAAGAAATGGAAGGTCGAAGGTCACACCTTTGAAACAAATAACTACACCAAGATTGGAGCTTTTCGTAGCTTTAGAGAGTGTCTAGGATAAGAGAGAAGCGGACTGGTTGATTTTACTCAACTGTCAAAGCCAGAACCAATCGAGCAACGCATGTCTTGATTGAAATGGCAGTGTTGCTAGAAACCACCTAGGCATAGGTTGCCAAGGTCGTTGGTTTTGAATATGTTTTTCTCTTATCCCAAAAACCCTCTTTACGTAGCACCTTTGGCTGTTGCGTTGCGCTATATAAGTAAAGAACGTCGTACCTTCGGTAGTCAAGATGCTGTTTAAACGAGTGGTGCGACAGTCAACATTGCTCAGGTGTTACTATTTCTTCGACTCCAACTTGGACACCTGATGCTCAAAAAATGCTTCCGATTCTGACTCCACATCCCTGGTTGTTGGTTATTTAAGTTGTATTTAATTAAAGGCGTCTGTACAATAGTGCATTTCTTAAAATTCCTACGTACAGTATTTGGAAAACAAATCAATAAATATTTCACCAAACATAATAGGTAACCATCATGGCTAACCCTCCTCAATTCAAATCAATTCCGTCCCGTTACATCATTTACCACCGGAATCACGCGAACGGTGCCAAGTTTGTCACGACTGGGATAAAGTCTGTAGTATCAAAATATGTCCAAACAGAATCATAGTGTCTATATGGATAATGCTTATTTATTCCCACGTATACCAGATGATTTAGGCTCTCCAAATCGTACTGCAGTTCAGATGATTTGTTTTACTAGATCAACAAAGACTGGGATAATATCTATAGTATCGAAATATCGATATGGAAAGCCTAGAACATTTGGCATACACGA
This sequence comes from Ochlerotatus camptorhynchus, assembly GCF_037179485.1. NCBI lineage: Eukaryota > Metazoa > Arthropoda > Insecta > Diptera > Culicidae > Ochlerotatus > Ochlerotatus camptorhynchus. Next base: position 290,494 of record NW_027041048.1, read on the forward strand.
AAATAGGTTGTCATGAGCCACATAGACACTTTGAATCTGTTTGGACATGTTTCGATACTACAGATATTGAATTAGTCTTGGGTGATCTAGTAGAAAAATAATCTGATCTCCATCTATGGGGCGACCCCGGCGTAGTGGTTAGCATCCATACCTCTCACGCCAAAGTCACGACTTCAAATCTCACCTCCGGACAAGTCACGAATGACCCAAGAGCGTTAAAGTGACTATAATAATAAAAAAAAACTTCTAACATCTTGTATACGTAGCAAGTCCAGTCCAAGCAAATCAACGCATACCTACGCATCTACATGTAATTAAACCAGCGAGTGTGGGACACTAGGATACCCTAGGTGAAGGAAATGAACAACACGGCGTTGTATTCCTTCATCGTCTGGAGAGGGATGAAGGTGAACTTTCCATCGAAGCGAGGGACCACTATAGAAGATAAGTTGGAGGAGCATAGAAAAGTGTACAACTTACAGTTCAAGAAGTTTGCATCAGCTTATGAGGTCGGCCAGAAGGTTTTCAAACGGAATTTGCGTCAATCGTCAATCTGGGAGTTTTTTCAGCCAGCGTTATCCGTCCGGGAAAAAAGACTCCACGTCGTTCTTCTGGGTGATTCCTTAAAAAAAGAAAAGTTTTAGTTTCTGTCTTAAATTGCGCCTAAATCAGAAACAACTTACCGTACTAACACGTGTAGCATTATGGCACGTGTGAAGATGTAGTCCATAGGTCATCAATGTTGTCCAAAGGCTGTGATTCCTTCGTCAGAGAGGATAAATTTTACAGCATCTTATCATCATCGTCATCTCATCAGTCCGGTAGGGTCGTCGTTGATGAAGATGGAATGCTGAAAAAGAGAAAGAGAAAGATATATAATTATTGTTACCGGTAACAGAATTTCAGTCCGGATTGAAAAGGTGCACAAACAAAAGCCATCGACAAGGAAAAGACTAGTGTCTCTAAGTAGGAGAGATGGCACCGTCAGCGTTGACGGCAAATAACTCACGAACACTAGCGGACCGTGAGTACTGTGCCACCTATGCATCCTTCCATCTTGATCTTGGAATGAATACGAATCCATCTTCACATTATAGCCACTAGGAATTCCAGCTTCACCGTTAATTATTGTGTAGATTCCAATCGGTACTCACCAGCAAGCACACTTCACAAGTACCACCTAACTTTGTCACACATTTAATACCCCAACAATCCTGCACCACTGTCCGTTACAATTTTTTCAGTTGATGATGCATCGTTTAAAAAATTGACGTTTCAATGAAGAAAAAAACATGCACGCCTACGTTGATCAAAATTTCGATTTTCACGACTTTCACCCACTGCGCATCCCACTTGTTCTGATGGATGTACTGTTTTAAGCGATTCCGCTTGACGTGGCACCGTAAGTTTTTTTCCGGATAAGTAATCTTTGAACGGTATTATGGATTCAGCAGCTTTTTGGACCTTAACTTTTCTCAATGATTTCCTCATCGAATAGTATCTTTTAACGCACTTATTAACTTTTTCAACTGGATCTTTCGAGTCAGCCATGATAAGTAATGTGAACGTGTGATAAACTATAAAATCAGGGATGCCAGTTGATTTTTTTCAAAAATCAGTATCTGCTCGCCGAACTGATCGTTTTTATGTCACACACTTTACACATGTGCTTGATTAGTGTTAGTGAACACTCAAAAATATTACAAAACGAATATAGATTAAATTTTATGCATTTTGTGGTTTTTCAAAATGTATACATTGATTCGATTAAAATTTTCGTCAAAATTATACCACAGACAAACAGACATAACTCTTAGAAGAAAATTCTTCAAAAAATATCTTCAAGCGTATTTTGCCTGCGCACTAGCACCATCTATCATCCACATTCCCAAGCAATTTTTTGCAACTGGAGCATCCCTCGTGCATGTAATTTTATCACTAGTTGCTTTTCCCTTGCGTTCTGTCAACACGTCAGCTGCGTTGAATAAAAACAAAACAGATGGAAGTCAGTGATGTCGGTTCTATGAATTTTTCAGAAGATCTATAGAATTGATTGAATTCTGCAGAAATCCGGATCCGACTCCAACTTGGACACCTGATGCTCAAAAAATGCTTCCGATTCTGACTCCACATCCCTGGTTGTTGGTTATTTAAGTTGTATTTAATTAAAGGCGTCTGTACAATAGTGCATTTCTTAAAATTCCTACGTACAGTATTTGGAAAACAAATCAATAAATATTTCACCAAACATAATAGGTAACCATCATGGCTAACCCTCCTCAATTCAAATCAATTCCGTCCCGTTACATCATTTACCACCGGAATCACGCGAACGGTGCCAAGTTTGTCACGACTGGGATAAAGTCTGTAGTATCAAAATATGTCCAAACAGAATCATAGTGTCTATATGGATAATGCTTATTTATTCCCACGTATACCAGATGATTTAGGCTCTCCAAATCGTACTGCAGTTCAGATGATTTGTTTTACTAGATCAACAAAGACTGGGATAATATCTATAGTATCGAAATATCGATATGGAAAGCCTAGAACATTTGGCATACACGAAAATAGGTTGTCATGAGCCACATAGACACTTTGAATCTGTTTGGACATGTTTCGATACTACAGATATTGAATTAGTCTTGGGTGATCTAGTAGAAAAATAATCTGATCTCCATCTATGGGGCGACCCCGGCGTAGTGGTTAGCATCCATACCTCTCACGCCAAAGTCACGAGTTCAAATCTCACCTCCGGATAAGTCACGAATGACCCAAGAGCGTTGAAGTGACTATAAAAATAATAAAAAAAACTTATAACATCTTGTATACGTAGCAAGTCCAGTCCAAGCAAATCAACGCATACCTACGCATCTACATGTAATTAAACCAGCGAGTGTGGGACACTAGGATACCCTAGGTGAAGGAAATGAACAACACGGCGTTGTATTCCTTCATCGTCTGGAGAGGGATGAAGGTGAACTTTCCATCGAAGCGAGGGACCACTATAGAAGATAAGTTGGAGGAGCATAGAAAAGTGTACAACTTACAGTTCAAGAAGTTTGCATCAGCTTATGAGGTCGGCCAGAAGGTTTTCAAACGGAATTTGCGTCAATCGTCAATCTGGGAGTTTTTTCAGCCAGCGTTATTATTCTTCGACTCCAACTTGGACACCTGATGCTCAAAAAATGCTTCCGATTCTGACTCCACATCCCTGGTTGTTGGTTATTTAAGTTGTATTCAATTAAAGGCGTCTGTACAATAGTGCATTTCTTAAAATTCCTACGTACAGTATTTGGAAAACAAATCAATAAATATTTCACCAAACATAATAGGTAACCATCATGGCTAACCCTCCTCAATTCAAATCAATTCCGTCCCGTTACATCATTTACCACCGGAATCACGCGAACGGTGCCAAGTTTGTCACGACTGGGATAAAGTCTGTAGTATCAAAATATGTCCAAACAGAATCATAGTGTCTATATGGATAATGCTTATTTATTCCCACGTATACCAGATGATTTAGGCTCTCCAAATCGTACTGCAGTTCAGATGATTTGTTTTACTAGATCAACAAAGACTGGGATAATATCTATAGTATCGAAATATCGATATGGAAAGCCTAGAACATTTGGCATACACGAAAATAGGTTGTCATGAGCCACATAGACACTTTGAATCTGTTTGGACATGTTTCGATACTACAGATATTGAATTAGTCTTGGGTGATCTAGTAGAAAAATAATCTGATCTCCATCTATGGGGCGACCCCGGCGTAGTGGTTAGCATCCATACCTCTCACGCCAAAGTCACGAGTTCAAATCTCACCTCCGGATAAGTCACGAATGACCCAAGAGCGTTGAAGTGACTATAAAAATAATAAAAAAAACTTATAACATCTTGTATACGTAGCAAGTCCAGTCCAAGCAAATCAACGCATACCTACGCATCTACATGTAATTAAACCAGCGAGTGTGGGACACTAGGATACCCTAGGTGAAGGAAATGAACAACACGGCGTTGTATTCCTTCATCGTCTGGAGAGGGATGAAGGTGAACTTTCCATCGAAGCGAGGGACCACTATAGAAGATAAGTTGGAGGAGCATAGAAAAGTGTACAACTTACAGTTCAAGAAGTTTGCATCAGCTTATGAGGTCGGCCAGAAGGTTTTCAAACGGAATTTGCGTCAATCGTCAATCTGGGAGTTTTTTCAGCCAGCGTTATCCGTCCGGGAAAAAAGACTCCACGTCGTTATTCTGGGTGATTCCTTAAAAAAAAGAAAAGTTTTAGTTTCTGTCTTAAATTGCGCCTAAATCAGAAACAACTTACCGTACTAACACGTGTAGCATTATGGCACGTGTGAAGATGTAGTCCATAGGTCATCAATGTTGTCCAAAGGCTGTGATTCCTTCGTCAGAGAGGATAAATTTTACAGCATCTTATCATCATCGTCATCTCATCAGTCCGGTAGGGTCGTCGTTGATGAAGATGGAATGCTGAAAAAGAGAAAGAGAAAGATATATAATTATTGTTACCGGTAACAGAATTTCAGTCCGGATTGAAAAGGTGCACAAACAAAAGCCAACGACAAGGAAAAGACTAGTGTCTCTAAGTAGGAGAGATGGCACCGTCAGCGTTGACGGCAAATAACTCACGAACACTAGCGGACCGTGAGTACTGTGCCACCTATGCATCCTTCCATCTTGATCTTGGAATGAATACGAATCCATCTTCACATTATAGCCACTAGGAATTCCAGCTTCACCGTTAATTATTGTGTAGATTCCAATCGGTACTCACCAGCAAGCACACTTCACAAGTATTTGTTTATTTTATTTGTTTATTTGTTATGGTTGCATCAACAGACTAGAAATAGTCCCAATGATGTGTTGTAAAAAATACAGATTATACAGACGACATACATATACTACAGTTACTACAGTTACAAACGAAAATAACTTGGAAAGCATTGTCAAGTTACTAAAAATTTATAAGTCTTAAATTTTACACTTAGCTGTTGGGTATCAAGCGCCTTCGGTCAGCAAAAAAGGCAGATAATCTTCGGCGAAGCATATTCCGTGTCAAGTGGAAATCGAACATCGACGCTACTCGGTTGAACACTAGCTGCAAGCCGTAAATAGCGCTCCCTATGCTATAATTAGTTCGAAGAAGTGGAAGTCTCAGCATAAGACTGTTGCGTAGTGATCGAGGTTGAACATTAATGTTCACTTGTTGCAGAATTGCTTCGCAGTCAATTCTTCCTTGCAGAGTATCGGCGACGGTTAAGGCTCTGAAAACATCTCTTCGGATACGTAAGGGCTCGATATTGATCAATTGGCAGCGATTCTCGTAGCTTGGAAGACGAAGTGGGTATCTCCAAGGCAGCTTACGGAGCGCGAAGCGAAGAAAACGTCGTTGAACAGATTCAATTCGCTCGGCCCCATTATTGTAGTTCGGGCTCCAGACAGCAGAGCAGTATTCCAACGTAGATCGTACGAGAGAGCAATAGAGCGATTTCAAGCAGTAAATGTCCGTGAAGTTCTTAGTAATCTTGAAGACAAAGCCAAGCGTTCTGGACGCTTTGTCGACGACATACGATATATGGTGTGAGTATGTCAGCTTTGAGTCTAGAAAAACGCCTAAGTCTTTCACGCAGTGCACCCGTTCGATAGTCGTGCCTAGTAGTTTGTAGTTGAAAATAATCGGTTGTTTCTTGCGTGAGAAAGTAATAACTGTACACTTAGCTGGGTTGACCACCAGTCGGTTTAGACTACACCAGTCAGCAAAGATGTCAATCTGATTTTGGAGAGAACGGCAGTCGGCGAGTGAGCTGATGCGCAGAAAAACTTTCAGATCGTCTGCAAACGATAATCGTGGCTCTGTGATAACATGGTGAACGTCGTCGAAGTAGAGGAGAAATACCAATGGTCCCAGATGGCTGCCCTGAGGTATACCGGACTTTGCGCAGAAGCTTGCTGAGCGACAAGTACCCAAAGTTACTGTCAATTGGCGCTCCGTGAGGTATGAACGAAACCATCTCAAAAGATTTCCACCGATCCCTAGTCTATCAAGCTTAGCGATCGCAATTTCGTGGTTCAGCTTATCGAAGGCTGCCGTAAGATCTGTGTAGATAACGTCCGTTTGGGTCCGAGCAATCAAACTGTCTGTGATGTAAGACGTTAGGCACAGCAGGTTCGTAGTTGTGGAACGCCCAGTTATGAATCCGTGTTGATCTGTACTTAGATATTGCCTGCAATGCGCATTTAGGGACTCTATGACAACCAATTCAAAAAGTTTTGATACAGCACTCAGCGATGTGATTCCTCGGTAGTTGTTTACGTCGCGTTTGCTTCCCTTTTTATGAACAGGAAACATATCCGCAGTCTTCCAGCAAGACGGAAAGATGCCGCTGGAAAGAGAGAGCTGGAATATGCGGCGCAGTGGATCTAAAAGACAAGTGATGTTCTTTTTAAGAATAATCGACGGAACACCATCGGGTCCAGCCTTAGTTGAAGTCTTAAGTTTAGATGCTGCTCTAGAAATCGTATCTGTAGTGGCTTCGACCATGCTGAGCGTTTGGTTGATCAAAGGAACATTACTGGCCGCGGAAGTAATGATATTAGCGGAGAGTTGCTCGGCTACAAACACACTAGCAAATTTGGCTGAGAACAGGTTGCAAATGTCTTGTTGATTTCCAGCAGTTTCACCATTAAAAATCATGGAAGAGGGTAAGCCGACTTCCCTGCGTTGCTCATTTACGAAGTTCCAGAAGGATTTCGGGTGTGATTTTAGCCGCCGTTGAATCCTCCTTTGATAGCGTTGAAAACAGAGACGACTTAACCGCTTATACTCGTGGTTGAGTCTGACATAGTAGCATTTCAGTGGCAGTGTGCGGAGTTTAGTAAATCTTCTGAGAGCAGCCTTCTTAGTTCTTTTCAACGAGCGAAGATCTTTCGTCATCCACGGGACGCGAGAGTCGATATGGATGATCTTTTTGGAAACGTGTCTGTCAATGACATATGCCAAGACGTGAGAAAAGGTTTGTGCAGCAATGTTGACGTCTACAGGATCTAGAATATGCTCCCAATCTAGATTAGACAGCACATGGACGATACTGCAATGGTCAGCTCTACGGAAGTCATATGACACAGCGTTTGGAGTGCTGGTGAAATCATGGACAATATTATTTTCGATCACGATAACTAAAGCAGGGTGATGATGCACTACCTTGACTAAAGGTTCGGGTGCCGTGGAGAGGAAAGGAGCTGTATCACGAGCACTCACAAAGCAGAGATCCAGGGTGCGGTTGTTTTCATTCAACAGGCCATTGATTTGTGACAGAATTGCGGTACTATAACTGTCCAGGAGCTGGATGGTTCCTACGTGGAAAGATGAACGCTCGTGATCAGGACAAAAGAAACCACTATGGGTTGGAGTCCATGCAATGTCCGGTAGGTTAAAATCGCCAAGAACAATAACTTCGTCGGAAGGGCCTGCTTTGTCTGAAGCGGCCAAGACGGATCGACAATGTGCGTCAATAAGCTCCAAGTCACGGGTTCGATCTGGAGGAATGTACACTGCACAGAGAAGCAATTGACGATCACCAAGTTGAATAGCCACCCACATTTGTTCAACCCTGTTCCAGGAATCGTCCTCGATAACTTCTGCTTTCAGCTTGGAATTAACTGCGATAAGGACGCCTCCCCCAGTAGTTTTCCTACTATTATTCGTGTTTCGATCGCAGCGAAATATTTCGTAGCCAGCACCAAAGACATAGTTTGAAATGGTTCGATAATTGAGCCATGTTTCGGTCAAAACTAAAATGTCGTAGCAGTGATCCATGACGGCCAGATGATAATCTTCCACGAGGCCGTTCATACCACCAACGTTCTGATAGTAAATCGTTATGTCCGACCTCCGCTGTTCGGGAACAACGGAAGGTTCAGCGTGTAGTTGCATTTGGGAGCTGGTAGATGTCACTTGACGGAGGAAGGATGTTCGAGTAGGGTCGCTGGAAACCAAGATATTTTCAGGCGATAATATATTCGTCGGTTGATCATACTTGCCAATAACAGGAATGTGGAAGACCCCTTCTCCCATCTCAAACGCAGGGCCGGGACGACTGCTGGTTGCTGGCAGGAGGGGCTCGACTGCGATGAGTGGAATAGGGGCTTCCTCAGGGCGGACGGCAAGAATGCGTCCCGGAGTGCAGTTGACTGTGGTGGCTCCATGTTGCCGACTGGCAGATGTTTGAGGTGAGTTGAAGGCACTGGAATTATGATCATCATCAGGCAGTGAAAGTTCGCTAGTAAGTGTGTACTTGCCTAATATACCAAGCTGGGAGACCCTCAATCCACATCTAAACTCAGGGCCAGGACGACTTGGATGAACGCTGGCTGCAATAGGCGCGACTGATTTAGAGGAACTGGGGACTCCCAAAATGCTTTCTACGTTGCGTCCTGGTTGAGAAGTAATTTGCCTCAATAGATTTTCAGAGGGCATCACCGAAAATTCGCTTTGGACCGGGGTCAGAATAACCTGAGTATGGGAGAACTCATCACGCAACGATAAACTTAAATCACAGAGGTACTTGCCTATGCAAGCATGGTGGAAGACCCCCTTTCCACCACCAACTACAGGGCCGAGACGACTATGTTGAACGAAGGCGGCGGTAGGCGGGACTGTGTTGGGGCGATCGGGGGCTTCCATCAGACTTTCTACGGTGCGTCTCGGGGGCATTGTTGATTCGTCAGATGAGGGGATTAAGGGGTGACTGTTATACTGGGTGTACCTAAAGGGGCTGGCATATCGAGAGGTGCTGGTGTCCCAAACGGTGTGCCCGTTGGAGAGCCACCCGGAATAGTCTCTGGAACAGCAGGGAGTGCTTGGATATCAGGAGGTAGCCACACATTGTTTTTCGCCTGAGTATCCTCGAATTCTCTGTATACAATCCCCTGTGGCCAAGTTTCAGGGTTCAAAGCGTTCTCTTTTAGTTTCATTGGAATGCCGACCTTGTAGGAGATGAAGTTCATCGATAGTGGGTCGGTGCCTTTTTTCACTAAAGAGACGACTTTAACTGGTTCAGTCGTTCGCAGTCCATCACGAACAAGTTTCTCAACCACATCTCTCTTAACACTGGGGTGAAACCGGGAAAGGTAAACCCAAAACAGGCTTGATGGAGCATTGACAGCGAGCGTATCGCTAGTTCCAATGACTCTTGTTCCAGTAGTCGGTTTAGTCGGTGTTTCCGTATCACCTCGACGGCGTTTTGAGGGGCGATCATGATTCGGTCTAGCAGATGTACCTGGGGTAGCAGCATTAACTATGTGAGTGAGTTGAGCGACCTGATTGTTGTTTTTGGCCATTTCGGTTTTCAGCTCGGATAAGCCGGTCAGCTGACTACCTATCACCGTCGAAATAACGTTACCGAGGGATGAAACAGTGTTTCTGAATCGGGCGTACTTCATCAACTTGCTACATTCATCACACATCCAGAACAAATTGATTTTCTCGCGAAGAATCCTGACGAACGGCAAGTTCAAATTAATGCATCTCACATGATACACTTGGTCGCAGAACCCCATACATTCGATGTGGTCTTCGTCCGGTTTCACTGTTTTGGCACAGCGGTCGCACGCACTTGTACTGGTCATTTCGTTGAACGGAATTAATGCCCTATACGCGTAAAATGCCCAATAAGCAGATTACTAAATCCAGATGTAGGTGGCGCGTCGAATGTTAGACGAACGATCGAAAGGTGGTTTTTGCAACACCACTAGCACAACAAACAGAAAATTCTATGGATGACTGGCAATTTCACAACACCAAATATACGGTAAAACTAAATAAAGTCAACACGAATCAACTGATTTCCACTTTCCACGTAAATTCACAAAACTAGAGTTTACAGAGGTACACGAATAACTTCAGTGAAGTGACTTTGAATGGACTAAAACAAACAGAAACCGGCTGCGAATGAGCAGTGTTACTATCAAAACAAACTTCAATAACAAAGTACCACCTAACTTTGTCACACATTTAATACCCCAACAATCCTGCACCAATGTCGGTTACAATTTTTTCAGTTGATGATGCATCGTTTAAAAAATTGACGTTTCAATGAAGAAAAAAACATGCACGCCTACGTTGATCAAAATTTCGATTTTCACGACTTTCACCCACTGCGCATCCCCTTCCATAGTCGCTACCATAGCAACACCATTAACACCGAATAGGGACTTTTTGGTGAATAAAAAATTCGTTTAGGGACCGTGCTTTCGAGCAAACCAATCGATGTGGCAGAATGCTATCATCGAAGATCTTTTTGTTTATGGAGTTCGAAGGACCACTACCGTGAGCTCGATCGTTGCATTTCAGAGTAGTAGTGATAGGCTTTAGATATAGTACCAATTTTTGTAGAAAAAAAATCAGCTAGATTGATAGGAGCTAGGGCAGGAGCACATATGTGATTGGCAGGGAATGTGGTTGGAGTTTAAAGGTACTGAAAAATCACCCCTAATGATGATTTTGATTGAAACTGAAAATCGGTTTCGATCGAAATTAGTAATAGAGGTGACTTTTCAGTACATTTAACGAGGGCTTATCACATATGTGCTCCTTTTAGCTTGTTAGTTAGCTACCTCAAAATTTACCATTCACTTATAGTAGCTAGCTAGTTAAAAGAGTGGTATCATATTTCCCGGATTTTAATTTCAGATTGGGCCATTGATCAGTTTGACGTTTAAGATAAATCCAAGAAATTAGAACGTAACAACAATAAATTTCAGATGACGACCTTTCGTTTGAGCTTATTGCCAAAACGTCAACCCAATCACGTAAGTTTAACGATAAACCTGGTGCACAATGGCATTAATCTGCGAGTAAATAACCTAGCTCTTACGTGAAGAAATGGAAGGTCGAAGGTCACACCTTTGAAACAAATAACTACACCAAGATTGGAGCTTTTCGTAGCTTTAGAGAGTGTCTAGGATAAGAGAGAAGCGGACTGGTTGATTTTACTCAACTGTCAAAGCCAGAACCAATCGAGCAACGCATGTCTTGATTGAAATGGCAGTGTTGCTAGAAACCACCTAGGCATAGGTTGCCAAGGTCGTTGGTTTTGAATATGTTTTTCTCTTATCCCAAAAACCCTCTTTACGTAGCACCTTTGGCTGTTGCGTTGCGCTATATAAGTAAAGAACGTCGTACCTTCGGTAGTCAAGATGCTGTTTAAACGAGTGGTGCGACAGTCAACATTGCTCAGGTGTTACTATTTCTTCGACTCCAACTTGGACACCTGATGCTCAAAAAATGCTTCCGATTCTGACTCCACATCCCTGGTTGTTGGTTATTTAAGTTGTATTTAATTAAAGGCGTCTGTACAATAGTGCATTTCTTAAAATTCCTACGTACAGTATTTGGAAAACAAATCAATAAATATTTCACCAAACATAATAGGTAACCATCATGGCTAACCCTCCTCAATTCAAATCAATTCCGTCCCGTTACATCATTTACCACCGGAATCACGCGAACGGTGCCAAGTTTGTCACGACTGGGATAAAGTCTGTAGTATCAAAATATGTCCAAACAGAATCATAGTGTCTATATGGATAATGCTTATTTATTCCCACGTATACCAGATGATTTAGGCTCTCCAAATCGTACTGCAGTTCAGATGATTTGTTTTACTAGATCAACAAAGACTGGGATAATATCTATAGTATCGAAATATCGATATGGAAAGCCTAGAACATTTGGCATACACGAAAATAGGTTGTCATGAGCCACATAGACACTTTGAATCTGTTTGGACATGTTTCGATACTACAGATATTGAATTAGTCTTGGGTGATCTAGTAGAAAAATAATCTGATCTCCATCTATGGGGCGACCCCGGCGTAGTGGTTAGCATCCATACCTCTCACGCCAAAGTCACGACTTCAAATCTCACCTCCGGACAAGTCACGAATGACCCAAGAGCGTTAAAGTGACTATAATAATAAAAAAAAACTTCTAACATCTTGTATACGTAGCAAGTCCAGTCCAAGCAAATCAACGCATACCTACGCATCTACATGTAATTAAACCAGCGAGTGTGGGACACTAGGATACCCTAGGTGAAGGAAATGAACAACACGGCGTTGTATTCCTTCATCGTCTGGAGAGGGATGAAGGTGAACTTTCCATCGAAGCGAGGGACCACTATAGAAGATAAGTTGGAGGAGCATAGAAAAGTGTACAACTTACAGTTCAAGAAGTTTGCATCAGCTTATGAGGTCGGCCAGAAGGTTTTCAAACGGAATTTGCGTCAATCGTCAATCTGGGAGTTTTTTCAGCCAGCGTTATCCGTCCGGGAAAAAAGACTCCACGTCGTTCTTCTGGGTGATTCCTTAAAAAAAAGAAAAGTTTTAGTTTCTGTCTTAAATTGCGCCTAAATCAGAAACAACTTACCGTACTAACACGTGTAGCATTATGGCACGTGTGAAGATGTAGTCCATAGGTCATCAATGTTGTCCAAAGGCTGTGATTCCTTCGTCAGAGAGGATAAATTTTACAGCATCTTATCATCATCGTCATCTCATCAGTCCGGTAGGGTCGTCGTTGATGAAGATGGAATGCTGAAAAAGAGAAAGAGAAAGATATATAATTATTGTTACCGGTAACAGAATTTCAGTCCGGATTGAAAAGGTGCACAAACAAAAGCCATCGACAAGGAAAAGACTAGTGTCTCTAAGTAGGAGAGATGGCACCGTCAGCGTTGACGGCAAATAACTCACGAACACTAGCGGACCGTGAGTACTGTGCCACCTATGCATCCTTCCATCTTGATCTTGGAATGAATACGAATCCATCTTCACATTATAGCCACTAGGAATTCCAGCTTCACCGTTAATTATTGTGTAGATTCCAATCGGTACTCACCAGCAAGCACACTTCACAAGTACCACCTAACTTTGTCACACATTTAATACCCCAACAATCCTGCACCACTGTCCGTTACAATTTTTTCAGTTGATGATGCATCGTTTAAAAAATTGACGTTTCAATGAAGAAAAAAACATGCACGCCTACGTTGATCAAAATTTCGATTTTCACGACTTTCACCCACTGCGCATCCCACTTGTTCTGATGGATGTACTGTTTTAAGCGATTCCGCTTGACGTGGCACCGTAAGTTTTTTTCCGGATAAGTAATCTTTGAACGGTATTATGGATTCAGCAGCTTTTTGGACCTTAACTTTTCTCAATGATTTCCTCATCGAATAGTATCTTTTAACGCACTTATTAACTTTTTCAACTGGATCTTTCGAGTCAGCCATGATAAGTAATGTGAACGTGTGATAAACTATAAAATCAGGGATGCCAGATGATTTTTTTCAAAAATCAGTATCTGCTCGCCGAACTGATCGTTTTTATGTCACACACTTTACACATGTGCTTGATTAGTGTTAGTGAACACTCAAAAATATTACAAAACGAATATAGATTAAATTTTATGCATTTTGTGGTTTTTCAAAATGTATACATTGATTCGATTAAAATTTTCGTCAAAATTATACCACAGACAAACAGACATAACTCTTAGAAGAAAATTCTTCAAAAAATATCTTCAAGCGTATTTTGCCTGCGCACTAGCACCATCTATCATCCACATTCCCAAGCAATTTTTTGCAACTGGAGCATCCCTCGTGCATGTAATTTTATCACTAGTTGCTTTTCCCTTGCGTTCTGTCAACACGTCAGCTGCGTTGAATAAAAACAAAACAGATGGAAGTCAGTGATGTCGGTTCTATGAATTTTTCAGAAGATCTATAGAATTGATTGAATTCTGCAGAAATCCGGATCCGACTCCAACTTGGACACCTGATGCTCAAAAAATGCTTCCGATTCTGACTCCACATCCCTGGTTGTTGGTTATTTAAGTTGTATTTAATTAAAGGCGTCTGTACAATAGTGCATTTCTTAAAATTCCTACGTACAGTATTTGGAAAACAAATCAATAAATATTTCACCAAACATAATAGGTAACCATCATGGCTAACCCTCCTCAATTCAAATCAATTCCGTCCCGTTACATCATTTACCACCGGAATCACGCGAACGGTGCCAAGTTTGTCACGACTGGGATAAAGTCTGTAGTGAGCGGTTCCATATCATTAAAGCAACGAGTAATTTTCATCTTTTTTGATTTGCATGAAACCTTGCATACAAGTTTTTGGGGAAGAAAAACGCCGTTTTGCATACTTGGTTCGCCATTTTGAATCTAGCCTTACTTATGAGAAGGGCCTATGAAAAATGCACATGATATCTTCAAAAAATTGTATCTCGGAAACGGTTTGTCCGATTGGTTTGGTGTCTTGGGCGAAGTTTTAGACAATTGTTGGTGTTATATGGAAAAAATATGCACGGTAAAAAAAAGTTTGGTATTTGTGTTTTGAACTAAAATATAAATTTTCCCTTTAAAGTGACATGTCAATAATTTTTTTATTATCCTTATGTTATAGCTGACTAAAAATTCTATCTAGTACACAGTAGGTTGTTTTGGAGAAAAATAGGTTACGATGAAAAAAATTGTTTTTTAAAAAAATACAATTTTCAAAAAAGCTATTAAGAAAAGTCAAAAAAGCTTGTCACCCTAATTTTACGAAAGTACATCAAATTTGCAAACAAAAAGTACTTCGGTAACATTTTTCTAAGATGCACCGTTTAGAAGATATTACTGATTTAATATTGTTTTTTTTTTGATAACTTAATAAGTTTTGGCCCTTTTCGGATGTACTCCGTGTTTTTCCAGTTTCAAAAGTATTTTTTTCGGAAAGATTGGAAAATTTTGAGTTAAAATGACACTGACAGTTTAAAGATTCGAGTGAAATTCTCTGCCTTAAAAGTGAAAAACAAGTTACAAAATCCCACTATCAGGAACAATGATTTCTTCAAGTGATTTTTGGTGCGTTGTGCTGAAAATGTGCATTCAACTCTTGCATATCGCCTAACAGTTTAATCCATTTAAACTGGATGTGTTTATACTGTGCATATTTTCTCTCTATTGCCGAACATCGCCACAGACATCAAACCGATGAGACAACTCGATTTCGAGATACACCTTTTTGAGAACTGCAAATGTAAGCTCCTCAATTAGCAAGATTCAAAAGAGCTAATTAAGCTTATTTTTCAGGGATGGTGATTGTGCGCAATAAAAAATAACATTATATGGTGGATATCATCAGTTTATTTTTATTCCTGTATTTTTATAAAATTATTGTTTACACAACTTTCTTAACAATATTGAATATATTGGCATCATTGTCAGGACAGTTTGAATAAAGCTTTGCCTTTATTGTATTTTCTGATAGAGGAAGAAATGAGTGGAATTTTAGAGTTCCTTGAATTGTTTTTGCATTATTATATTGATTATTTAGCTGCAAAGACATATTTTCGTATTCTTCTGTAGTAGAATAACAAAATGACAACTTTGTAAGTTCTTCTTCTTTTCGTTTGTTTGCCCAATTAAACAACTCTCTTGCAAACTTTATCGGGTGTTCGCGTTCTTTGGCTAAACTTGCTCTGGTAGCCATGCGTTTTATCGTACCTCCAATAGCATCGCATGGACCTTTTCCGTGCGATGTTGCGAAGAAATGCCATTCAGCGTCAATACCATACTTTGACTTAAATTTACAAAGGCTAGAAAAGTTTTTTCGGTTTTTATACTTTTATACGGTTTATACATCTGACATAAAATAATTTTTTTTATGTTTTTATTTTGATCAATTTGTAAAAAGTTTATCATTTTACCAATAAACAAATTGACAGCGACTGAATCATGTCTTAGTTCTTCAGAAATTATAATGAAGCTAAAATGTTTAATTTGCATATTTTCAGTATAATATATTACGAAAGGATGGATTGTGGCCTGTTGCACGTTCCAATGGTGTGATTGAACTTCATCCTGCAAAACGAAGCTGTAATTTTCAGAAAAGTCACAAATAGCTAAAAATTCACCATCTTGCAAGTTTTGTTGTGTAGTTTTCAAAAAATTGGATTGTTCGGTTTTTACAAAATCATGCAGAATCAAACTTTCTAATTTTGAGCTGAAAAATGAAACAAACTCATCGGTTTGCTTTACAATAGTTTCTAAATCACATCTGTCAGTGGTAACCCATTGTTCGAATGAAAGCTTTTCAACAAAGTTTTCTTCCAGTTGTTTCAATAAACTGTCTTCTAAAACTGAGGTATCTGGGCAGTTTTTACATCTTCGTAGATGGCAATGAGTTGTCTTATTTTCGCAAAGTAATCTATTCGTTAATGTTTTTAGATCATTCAAGACATTGTATTTTTTTAAGCTATGTAGAATTAAATTGACATTTTCATGCGTAGTGCAAACGCAAACATTATGTGTTCGTGTGATAGTCAATAGTTTACATTGCCTTGGCCGGAGGCTTGCAAATGATGAAAACCCTATTTTTACATTGACGTACATTTCATTAAAGCGATTAAAAGCTTCTCTCAATGTCATCATTAACAATCTTTTCTGAACAGCTAATCTCTTATTTCCTGTCTTTACGCTAACAAAATCTCTTTGGCCTGGCATTGCACGGCTTATATCATCGTCCTCAAAAAAATTCAAAACCAGTTCTTTTGTTTCATTACTCAAAGCTTTTCCAGAGCTTGAACCTTGAGATGAATCAAATACATTATCTCTTTCCTTTCTTGCATCTGATGCCATATTTCTACTGGTTTTAAATTCGTCTACAATTTTTGTACTGACCATGATTTTGGCAACAATGATAAAATTGATAGTTTTTCTTGCCTTGTGGCTGAATTTAAAAATTTAATTTTCATATTTTCTATGACTTCATCAAACTCGTTTGCTTTTTCTGTTTTAGCGTCTAATTTAAAAAGATTTCTTCGTACACCTTCGACGATTTCAGCGCACTTTTTTTCAGGATAGTGAACATTTTTAACCTTACCTAAATCTATAGGCGAAACACGAATAGCTGCTATTCCTCGGTTGAATATTTCGACGTCTACAGGCATCGTGAAGTCTTCATTTGATTTAATTGTGCTTAGCGTTGACTCTGATGGTATTGTGACCAAACTTTCATAGCTTTGCGAATCAAGTACATCAGGTATGGTCTGAACAGTTGGCATCCTTGAGCCGCCGGCTACGCTTTGTTCCTCGTTTTGGGTGAGGTGAGCTCTTGAATCAATATGTAGACGGCAAGACGAACAAACACGAAAATCCTTGGTGTTCAGTGTGGATACCTTGGAAAATCCAATTGATTTTAGTTTTTGGATGATACCATCCGTGAGATATCGCAGCTCTTTCGAACACTGAATGTCTTTGAATGGGCGAATACATCTTATTTTACTCATTTTGTAATCTGTAACAGAAAATATTTTCCAATTGTTAGTTTTGTACGAAAATATCACAAAACATATAATTAAAATGTGTATTTAAAACTTACCTTTGCACCAAAACGTGTTACACTTTCCTTTACAATTATTATGTTATCAAACAACACTGGATCTCGTTCAAAAACACAGGATTATGAGCTGAAATTACTATAATCACTATGCTACTAGCAACCTTTCTGCATTTACTGTTTGGTTTTCCCTAGTAGATACTGGATGAATTCCGAGTCAGACATTATTATACAGCTCACGGGTAGAAATCATAGAATGCTGGGTAAAGACTGTTGGAAGATAGGTAGAGTTGAACGCTCAGGTATCGTCGAACCTTCAGGTACGAGTTTGGAGAGTTGGAGCGAGGTAGATTTGCTGGCGTAGGTATATTGTTATTGAAGAAGATTGTAAATTGTATATACCTGGAATGAATAAAGAGTGCGGCGGTTGTTGATTGAGGTATCAGTCGGCATCCCTCTAGTTTGATGGAAGGTGACTACTGCGTTCTTTTTATTTATTATTAAGGAACGGTCAACGACGGAGCTAGCCTCGTTATGGCCAGCGTGGCCATGGTGGACTAGTTCCAACAAAGACCATGTTTACAATCACCAACTGTACGTAGTACAGCTAACTGGTATCTGATTACCTGTATCTAATACTTGTTAGCACGTTTTCAGCACAACGCACCAAAAATCATTTGAAGAAATCATTGTTCCTGATAGTGGGATTTTGTAACTTGTTTTTCAAAATACTATTAAGGCAGAGAATTTCACTCGAATCTTTAAGCTGTCAGTGTCATTTTAACTCAAAATTTTCCAATCTTTCCGAAAAAAATACTTTTGAAACTGGAAAAACACGGAGTACATCCGAAAAGGGAAAAAACTTATTAAGTTATAAAAAAAAAACAATATTAAATCAGTAATATCTTCTAAACGGTGCATCTTAGAAAAATGTTACCGAAGTACTTTTTGTTTGCAAATTTGATGTACTTTCATAAAATTAGAGTGACAAACTTTTTTGACTTTTCTTAATAGCTTTTTTGAAAATTGTATTTTTTTAAAAAACAATTTTTTTCATTGTAACCTATTTTTCTCCAGAACAACCTACTGTGTACTAGATAGCATTTTTAGTCAGCTATAACATAAGGATAATAAAAAAATTATTGACATGTCACTTTAAAGGGAAAATTTATATTTTAGTTCAAAACACAAATACCAAACTTTTTTTTACCGTGCATATTTTCTCCATATAACACCAACAATTGTCTAAAACTTCGCCCAAGACACCAAACCAATCGGACAAACCGTTTCCGAGATACAATTTTTTGAAGATATCATGTGCATTTTTCATAGGCCCTTCTCATAAGTAAGGCTAGATTCAAAATGGCGAACCAAGTATGCAAAACGGCGTTTTTCTTCCCCAAAAACTTGTATGCAAGGTTTCATGCAAATCAAAAAATACAAAAAATAAAAACTGGAAAAATTTCCCACTTGTTCGTGGAACCGCTCTAGTATCAAAATATGTCCAAACAGAATCATAGTGTCTATATGGATAATGCTTATTTATTCCCACGTATACCAGATGATTTAGGCTCTCCAAATCGTACTGCAGTTCAGATGATTTGTTTTACTAGATCAACAAAGACTGGGATAATATCTATAGTATCGAAATATCGATATGGAAAGCCTAGAACATTTGGCATACACGAAAATAGGTTGTCATGAGCCACATAGACACTTTGAATCTGTTTGGACATGTTTCGATACTACAGATATTGAATTAGTCTTGGGTGATCTAGTAGAAAAATAATCTGATCTCCATCTATGGGGCGACCCCGGCGTAGTGGTTAGCATCCATACCTCTCACGCCAAAGTCACGAGTTCAAATCTCACCTCCGGATAAGTCACGAATGACCCAAGAGCGTTGAAGTGACTATAAAAATAATAAAAAAAACTTATAACATCTTGTATACGTAGCAAGTCCAGTCCAAGCAAATCAACGCATACCTACGCATCTACATGTAATTAAACCAGCGAGTGTGGGACACTAGGATACCCTAGGTGAAGGAAATGAACAACACGGCGTTGTATTCCTTCATCGTCTGGAGAGGGATGAAGGTGAACTTTCCATCGAAGCGAGGGACCACTATAGAAGATAAGTTGGAGGAGCATAGAAAAGTGTACAACTTACAGTTCAAGAAGTTTGCATCAGCTTATGAGGTCGGCCAGAAGGTTTTCAAACGGAATTTGCGTCAATCGTCAATCTGGGAGTTTTTTCAGCCAGCGTTATTATTCTTCGACTCCAACTTGGACACCTGATGCTCAAAAAATGCTTCCGATTCTGACTCCACATCCCTGGTTGTTGGTTATTTAAGTTGTATTCAATTAAAGGCGTCTGTACAATAGTGCATTTCTTAAAATTCCTACGTACAGTATTTGGAAAACAAATCAATAAATATTTCACCAAACATAATAGGTAACCATCATGGCTAACCCTCCTCAATTCAAATCAATTCCGTCCCGTTACATCATTTACCACCGGAATCACGCGAACGGTGCCAAGTTTGTCACGACTGGGATAAAGTCTGTAGTATCAAAATATGTCCAAACAGAATCATAGTGTCTATATGGATAATGCTTATTTATTCCCACGTATACCAGATGATTTAGGCTCTCCAAATCGTACTGCAGTTCAGATGATTTGTTTTACTAGATCAACAAAGACTGGGATAATATCTATAGTATCGAAATATCGATATGGAAAGCCTAGAACATTTGGCATACACGAAAATAGGTTGTCATGAGCCACATAGACACTTTGAATCTGTTTGGACATGTTTCGATACTACAGATATTGAATTAGTCTTGGGTGATCTAGTAGAAAAAATAATCTGATCTCCATCTATGGGGCGACCCCGGCGTAGTGGTTAGCATCCATACCTCTCACGCCAAAGTCACGACTTCAAATCTCACCTCCGGACAAGTCACGAATGACCCAAGAGCGTTAAAGTGACTATAATAATAAAAAAAAAACTTCTAACATCTTGTATACGTAGCAAGTCCAGTCCAAGCAAATCAATGCATGCCTACGCATCTACATGTAATTAAACCAGCGAGTGTGGGACACTAGGATACCCTAGGTGAAGGAAATGAACAACACGGCGTTGTATTCCTTCATCGTCTGGAGAGGGATGAAGGTGAACTTTCCATCGAAGCGAGGGACCACTATAGAAGATAAGTTGGAGGAGCATAGAAAAGTGTACAACTTACAGTTCAAGAAGTTTGCATCAGCTTATGAGGTCGGCCAGAAGGTTTTCAAACGGAATTTGCGTCAATCGTCAATCTGGGAGTTTTTTCAGCCAGCGTTATCCGTCCGGGAAAAAAGACTCCACGTCGTTATTCTGGGTGATTCCTTAAAAAAAAGAAAAGTTTTAGTTTCTGTCTTAAATTGCGCCTAAATCAGAAACAACTTACCGTACTAACACGTGTAGCATTATGGCACGTGTGAAGATGTAGTCCATAGGTCATCAATGTTGTCCAAAGGCTGTGATTCCTTCGTCAGAGAGGATAAATTTTACAGCATCTTATCATCATCGTCATCTCATCAGTCCGGTAGGGTCGTCGTTGATGAAGATGGAATGCTGAAAAAGAGAAAGAGAAAGATATATAATTATTGTTACCGGTAACAGAATTTCAGTCCGGATTGAAAAGGTGCACAAACAAAAGCCAACGACAAGGAAAAGACTAGTGTCTCTAAGTAGGAGAGATGGCACCGTCAGCGTTGACGGCAAATAACTCACGAACACTAGCGGACCGTGAGTACTGTGCCACCTATGCATCCTTCCATCTTGATCTTGGAATGAATACGAATCCATCTTCACATTATAGCCACTAGGAATTCCAGCTTCACCGTTAATTATTGTGTAGATTCCAATCGGTACTCACCAGCAAGCACACTTCACAAGTACCACCTAACTTTGTCACACATTTAATACCCCAACAATCCTGCACCAATGTCGGTTACAATTTTTTCAGTTGATGATGCATCGTTTAAAAAATTGACGTTTCAATGAAGAAAAAAACATGCACGCCTACGTTGATCAAAATTTCGATTTTCACGACTTTCACCCACTGCGCATCCCCTTCCATAGTCGCTACCATAGCAACACCATTAACACCGAATAGGGACTTTTTGGTGAATAAAAAATTCGTTTAGGGACCGTGCTTTCGAGCAAACCAATCGATGTGGCAGAATGCTATCATCGAAGATCTTTTTGTTTATGGAGTTCGAAGGACCACTACCGTGAGCTCGATCGTTGCATTTCAGAGTAGTAGTGATAGGCTTTAGATATAGTACCAATTTTTGTAGAAAAAAAATCAGCTAGATTGATAGGAGCTAGGGCAGGAGCACATATGTGATTGGCAGGGAATGTGGTTGGAGTTTAAAGGTACTGAAAAATCACCCCTAATGATGATTTTGATTGAAACTGAAAATCGGTTTCGATCGAAATTAGTAATAGAGGTGACTTTTCAGTACATTTAACGAGGGCTTATCACATATGTGCTCCTTTTAGCTTGTTAGTTAGCTACCTCAAAATTTACCATTCACTTATAGTAGCTAGCTAGTTAAAAGAGTGGTATCATATTTCCCGGATTTTAATTTCAGATTGGGCCATTGATCAGTTTGACGTTTAAGATAAATCCAAGAAATTAGAACGTAACAACAATAAATTTCAGATGACGACCTTTCGTTTGAGCTTATTGCCAAAACGTCAACCCAATCACGTAAGTTTAACGATAAACCTGGTGCACAATGACAATGCATTAATCTGCGAGTAAATAACCTAGCTCTTACGTGAAGAAATGGAAGGTCGAAGGTCACACCTTTGAAACAAATAACTACACCAAGATTGGAGCTTTTCGTAGCTTTAGAGAGTGTCTAGGATAAGAGAGAAGCGGACTGGTTGATTTTACTCAACTGTCAAAGCCAGAACCAATCGAGCAACGCATGTCTTGATTGAAATGGCAGTGTTGCTAGAAACCACCTAGGCATAGGTTGCCAAGGTCGTTGGTTTTGAATATGTTTTTCTCTTATCCCAAAAACCCTCTTTACGTAGCACCTTTGGCTGTTGCGTTGCGCTATATAAGTAAAGAACGTCGTACCTTCGGTAGTCAAGATGCTGTTTAAACGAGTGGTGCGACAGTCAACATTGCTCAGGTGTTACTATTTCTTCGACTCCAACTTGGACACCTGATGCTCAAAAAATGCTTCCGATTCTGACTCCACATCCCTGGTTGTTGGTTATTTAAGTTGTATTTAATTAAAGGCGTCTGTACAATAGTGCATTTCTTAAAATTCCTACGTACAGTATTTGGAAAACAAATCAATAAATATTTCACCAAACATAATAGGTAACCATCATGGCTAACCCTCCTCAATTCAAATCAATTCCGTCCCGTTACATCATTTACCACCGGAATCACGCGAACGGTGCCAAGTTTGTCACGACTGGGATAAAGTCTGTAGTATCAAAATATGTCCAAACAGAATCATAGTGTCTATATGGATAATGCTTATTTATTCCCACGTATACCAGATGATTTAGGCTCTCCAAATCGTACTGCAGTTCAGATGATTTGTTTTACTAGATCAACAAAGACTGGGATAATATCTATAGTATCGAAATATCGATATGGAAAGCCTAGAACATTTGGCATACACGAAAATAGGTTGTCATGAGCCACATAGACACTTTGAATCTGTTTGGACATGTTTCGATACTACAGATATTGAATTAGTCTTGGGTGATCTAGTAGAAAAATAATCTGATCTCCATCTATGGGGCGACCCCGGCGTAGTGGTTAGCATCCATACCTCTCACGCCAAAGTCACGAGTTCAAATCTCACCTCCGGACAAGTCACGAATGACCCAAGAGCGTTAAAGTGACTATAATAATAATAAAAAAACTTCTAACATCTTGTATACGTAGCAAGTCCAGTCCAAGCAAATCAACGCATGCCTACGCATCTACATGTAATTAAACCAGCGAGTGTGGGACACTAGGATACCCTAGGTGAAGGAAATGAACAACACGGCGTTGTATTCCTTCATCGTCTGGAGAGGGATGAAGGTGAACTTTCCATCGAAGCGAGGGACCACTATAGAAGATAAGTTGGAGGAGCATAGAAAAGTGTACAACTTACAGTTCAAGAAGTTTGCATCAGCTTATGAGGTCGGCCAGAAGGTTTTCAAACGGAATTTGCGTCAATCGTCAATCTGGGAGTTTTTTCAGCCAGCGTTATCCGTCCGGGAAAAAAGACTCCACGTCGTTCTTCTGGGTGATTCCTTAAAAAAAGAAAAGTTTTAGTTTCTGTCTTAAATTGCGCCTAAATCAGAAACAACTTACCGTACTAACACGTGTAGCATTATGGCACGTGTGAAGATGTAGTCCATAGGTCATCAATGTTGTCCAAAGGCTGTGATTCCTTCGTCAGAGAGGATAAATTTTACAGCATCTTATCATCATCGTCATCTCATCAGTCCGGTAGGGTCGTCGTTGATGAAGATGGAATGCTGAAAAAGAGAAAGAGAAAGATATATAATTATTGTTACCGGTAACAGAATTTCAGTCCGGATTGAAAAGGTGCACAAACAAAAGCCAACGACAAGGAAAAGACTAGTGTCTCTAAGTAGGAGAGATGGCATCGTCAGCGTTGACGGCAAATAACTCACGAACACTAGCGGACCGTGAGTACTGTGCCACCTATGCATCCTTCCATCTTGATCTTGGAATGAATACGAATCCATCTTCACATTATAGCCACTAGGAATTCCAGCTTCACCGTTAATTATTGTGTAGATTCCAATCGGTACTCACCAGCAAGCACACTTCACAAGTACCACCTAACTTTGTCACACATTTAATACCCCAACAATCCTGCACCACTGTCCGTTACAATTTTTTCAGTTGATGATGCATCGTTTAAAAAATTGACGTTTCAATGAAGAAAAAAACATGCACGCCTACGTTGATCAAAATTTCGATTTTCACGACTTTCACCCACTGCGCATCCCACTTGTTCTGATGGATGTACTGTTTTAAGCGATTCCGTTTGACGTGGCACCGTAAGTTTTTTTTTCCGGATAAGTAATCTTTGAACGGTATTATGGATTCAGCAGCTTTTTGGACCTTAACTTTTCTCAATGATTTCCTCATCGAATAGTATCTTTTAACGCACTTATTAACTTTTTCAACTGGATCTTTCGAGTCAGCCATGATAAGTAATGTGAACGTGTGATAAACTATAAAATCAGGGATGCCAGATGATTTTTTTCAAAAATCAGTATCTGCTCGCCGAATTGATCGTTTTTATGTCACACACTTTACACATGTGCTTGATTAGTGTTAGTGAACACTCAAAAATATTACAAAACGAATATAGATTAAATTTTATGCATTTTGTGGTTTTTCAAAATGTATACATTGATTCGATTAAAATTTTCGTCAAAATTATACCACAGACAAACAGACATAACTCTTAGAAGAAAATTCTTCAAAAAATATCTTCAAGCGTATTTTGCCTGCGCACTAGCACCATCTATCATCCACATTCCCAAGCAATTTTTTGCAACTGGAGCATCCCTCGTGCATGTAATTTTATCACTAGTTGCTTTTCCCTTGCGTTCTGTCAACACGTCAGCTGCGTTGAATAAAAACAAAACAGATGGAAGTCAGTGATGTCGGTTCTATGAATTTTTCAGAAGATCTATAGAATTGATTGAATTCTGCAGAAATCCGGATCTGACTCCAACTTGGACACCTGATGCTCAAAAAATGCTTCCGATTCTGACTCCACATCCCTGGTTGTTGGTTATTTAAGTTGTATTTAATTAAAGGCGTCTGTACAATAGTGCATTTCTTAAAATTCCTACGTACAGTATTTGGAAAACAAATCAATAAATATTTCACCAAACATAATAGGTAACCATCATGGCTAACCCTCCTCAATTCAAATCAATTCCGTCCCGTTACATCATTTACCACCGGAATCACGCGAACGGTGCCAAGTTTGTCACGACTGGGATAAAGTCTGTAGTATCAAAATATGTCCAAACAGAATCATAGTGTCTATATGGATAATGCTTATTTATTCCCACGTATACCAGATGATTTAGGCTCTCCAAATCGTACTGCAGTTCAGATGATTTGTTTTACTAGATCAACAAAGACTGGGATAATATCTATAGTATCGAAATATCGATATGGAAAGCCTAGAACATTTGGCATACACGAAAATAGGTTGTCATGAGCCACATAGACACTTTGAATCTGTTTGGACATGTTTCGATACTACAGATATTGAATTAGTCTTGGGTGATCTAGTAGAAAAATAATCTGATCTCCATCTATGGGGCGACCCCGGCGTAGTGGTTAGCATCCATACCTCTCACGCCAAAGTCACGAGTTCAAATCTCACCTCCGGACAAGTCACGAATGACCCAAGAGCGTTGAAGTGACTATAATAATAATAAAAAAACTTATAACATCTTGTATACGTAGCAAGTCCAGTCCAAGCAAATCAACGCATACCTACGCATCTACATGTAATTAAACCAGCGAGTGTGGGACACTAGGATACCCTAGGTGAAGGAAATGAACAACACGGCGTTGTATTCCTTCATCGTCTGGAGAGGGATGAAGGTGAACTTTCCATCGAAGCGAGGGACCACTATAGAAGATAAGTTGGAGGAGCATAGAAAAGTGTACAACTTACAGTTCAAGAAGTTTGCATCAGCTTATGAGGTCGGCCAGAAGGTTTTCAAACGGAATTTGCGTCAATCGTCAATCTGGGAGTTTTTTCAGCCAGCGTTATCCGTCCGGGAAAAAAGACTCCACGTCGTTCTTCTGGGTGATTCCTTAAAAAAAGAAAAGTTTTAGTTTCTGTCTTAAATTGCGCCTAAATCAGAAACAACTTACCGTACTAACACGTGTAGCATTATGGCACGTGTGAAGATGTAGTCCATAGGTCATCAATGTTGTCCAAAGGCTGTGATTCCTTCGTCAGAGAGGATAAATTTTACAGCATCTTATCATCATCGTCATCTCATCAGTCCGGTAGGGTCGTCGTTGATGAAGATGGAATGCTGAAAAAGAGAAAGAGAAAGATATATAATTATTGTTACCGGTAACAGAATTTCAGTCCGGATTGAAAAGGTGCACAAACAAAAGCCAACGACAAGGAAAAGACTAGTGTCTCTAAGTAGGAGAGATGGCACCGTCAGCGTTGACGGCAAATAACTCACGAACACTAGCGGACCGTGAGTACTGTGCCACCTATGCATCCTTCCATCTTGATCTTGGAATGAATACGAATCCATCTTCACATTATAGCCACTAGGAATTCCAGCTTCACCGTTAATTATTGTGTAGATTCCAATCGGTACTCACCAGCAAGCACACTTCACAAGTACCACCTAACTTTGTCACACATTTAATACCCCAACAATCCTGCACCACTGTCCGTTACAATTTTTTCAGTTGATGATGCATCGTTTAAAAAATTGACGTTTCAATGAAGAAAAAAACATGCACGCCTACGTTGATCAAAATTTCGATTTTCACGACTTTCACCCACTGCGCATCCCACTTGTTCTGATGGATGTACTGTTTTAAGCGATTCCGCTTGACGTGGCACCGTAAGTTTTTTTTCCGGATAAGTAATCTTTGAACGGTATTATGGATTCAGCAGCTTTTTGGACCTTAACTTTTCTCAATGATTTCCTCATCGAATAGTATCTTTTAACGCACTTATTAACTTTTTCAACTGGATCTTTCGAGTCAGCCATGATAAGTAATGTGAACGTGTGATAAACTATAAAATCAGGGATGCCAGATGATTTTTTTCAAAAATCAGTATCTGCTCGCCGAACTGATCGTTTTTATGTCACACACTTTACACATGTGCTTGATTAGTGTTAGTGAACACTCAAAAATATTACAAAACGAATATAGATTAAATTTTATGCATTTTGTGGTTTTTCAAAATGTATACATTGATTCGATTAAAATTTTCGTCAAAATTATACCACAGACAAACAGACATAACTCTTAGAAGAAAATTCTTCAAAAAATATCTTCAAGCGTATTTTGCCTGCGCACTAGCACCATCTATCATCCACATTCCCAAGCAATTTTTTGCAAATGGAGCATCCCTCGTGCATGTAATTTTATCACTAGTTGCTTTTCCCTTGCGTTCTGTCAACACGTCAGCTGCGTTGAATAAAAACAAAACAGATGGAAGTCAGTGATGTCGGTTCTATGAATTTTTCAGAAGATCTATAGAATTGATTGAATTCTGCAGAAATCCGGATCCGTAGGAAATTCTCAGAAGCTAAGACTTTTTTTAGGGATTTGTTTTGTTTGCTTAGTGTGCTTTTTCTTTTGCTGGAACAAAGTTTTTAAACGAGGTAATGCATCAATTATTAGTGCCCTTTCTATCACCGCTCATCACTTGTACACAGAAGAAAAAGAATAATATGTATCAATCAATGATATTCATGGTGAAGTATTGAACATCAATAACTGATAAAAGTTGATAGAATATTACAGTCATCAACATGATTTGTTCTCGAATGCTGTGTACATCGTACAACGTAATGAATGACTAATGTGCAGCAGTTTTGATGTAATATTCAACAATTTTTTTCTGTATTCGTCAGATGTGGTATGTGAGACACACACTGGATACCAGTGGGATGCCTTGACCACTTATCATTTTCAAGAGCTTAAATCTACTAACTAGACGTGAAAAAGAACTGGCATCACTGATAAGTTCGAAATGTGGTGGCTTGCTCAATGCTTCAGTGGCGCTACCATGACAAATGCAAGCACATTCCCAACTTAAACATTATTTGCGATGAATATGATTGGGAGTGTTATGTTGTTATGTCGCCAAAAGTGCAGGAACTCAGCGATGAGTAAAATTTGTCTCATGGTTTCCTGTGGAAAACCTAAAAAATCTGCCGGAAAATGAGGAAATTGACGATAATTTTATTCAGTCTCGGAATAGTACCAATAGACTTAGTGAATCCAATCTTTATTTTTCTCAAAGTCGGGAATCTTTGGAATTCCTATTATCCGCCGGGACAAAGCTCTTCATCAGCACGAAGGGAATCCAGATGTTCTTTTTCTGTCATTTTAGTAAACACTGAGCGAATTCCACTCCGTTATTCGGACTTAGTATAATCACAGACAAACAGACATAACACTCCCAATCATATTCATCGCAAATAATGTTTTAGTTGGGAATGTGCTTGCATTTGTCATGGTAGCGCCACTGAAGCATTGAGCAAGCCACCACATTTCGAACTTATCAGTGATGCCAGTTCTTTTTCACGTCTAGTTAGTAGATTTCAGCTCTTGAAAATGATAAGTGGTCAAGGCATCCCACTGGTATCCAGTGTGTGTCTCACATACCACATCTGACGAATACAGAAAAAAAAAATGGTTGAATATTACATCAAAACTGCTGCACATTAGTCATTCATTACGTTGTACGATGTACACAGCATTCGAGAACAAATCATGTTGATGACTGTAATATCAGGCATTACATTTGATAACGGCACAAAAGCATTTGTAAACAAACATTCTAAGGCCCTTTACACGCGAACCAAAGTACGCTCACGCAAACAAATACCACTTTCGGAAAGGTGATAGTTGCCCCTATCCGATGATGATGTTGGTTTGCGTGGGCGTACTTTGGTTCGCGTGTAAAGGGCCTTAGAAAGTTTGTTTACAAATGCTCTTGTGCCGTTATCAAATGTTATGCCTGATATTCTATCAACTTTTATCAGTTATTGATGTTCAATACTTCATCATGAATATCATTGATTGATACATATTATTTTTTTTTCTTCTGTGTACAAGTGATGAGCGGTGGTAGAAAGGGCACTAATAAGTGATGCATTACCTCGTTTAAAAACTTTGTTCCACCAAAAGAAAAAGCACACTAAGCAAACAAAACAAATTCCTAAAAAAAAGTCTTAGCTTCTGAGAATTTTTCCTACGGATCCGTATTTCTGCAGAATTCTATAGATCTTCTGAATGGTGATTGAGATAGATGCAGTCCGCTTTGTTTCCTGATTGTTTCTAGCCTCAGTAGAGGGTGGTGTAGATGTAAAGTGCATGTTGATTGTAATGGGAATTCTTTTCCGGTTGATCAGGTAAGACGGACTGGGTTGTGGAGGTCTAGTCTTCCATTGGAGTTGAGTTGTCCTCGGTGGACATCACCTCGTCTTCCGAGGAGATAAGCTCGTTGTCGACAACCTTTTCTACAGATGGCGAAGGGTCGAGTTCAATTTCAGTATCAGAGATGTATGCCAGTGTTTTTGACCGTTTTGAGTCTACTTCGTCGCTTGTCTGTTTATTTTGCTTCTTCTTCGTTCCAGAGGGTTTTTCGTGTGGTGTATGTTGGGATTTTTGTTGTTGTTGCTCCTGTTTGGTGTTCTCTTTTGGGACAGATGGTGTCGGGAGTTTTGAGTGCGAACTGGTATTTGTGATGAGCTTTTTATACTGCTGATTAACAAGGCGAAGATTGGCAACCTCCTTATCTTTTCGGGATACGGTGGTCTCGAGAGACTTGACTCTGGCTACTAAGTCTTCGATAGTCCCGTGTTTCTGTATGATGTTCAACCGATTTTCCGGTTTCAGGGCTGATTCTAGGGCTTGAATACGTTCGTCTTTACGTCGTACTTCGGTTTGCAAGTTCACGATCATCTGGCGGAGTTCATCAATATCCGTTTTGCTAGTGGTTGAAGAACTTTGGTTCTTTGCCTCCAATTCTGCAATCTTGCGATCCTTTTCCTCCATTTGGCTGAGGAGAAGGTCAAATTTAGCTGAGAGGTCGCGAAATCGGAATCTACTCCTATTGGTGACTCCAGCAAAGGATTTCTCTCTGGTGGCCACCTCGAAAATCCTTTTGGCCGCTGGGTATGGGATTCCCTTGTCAACACGGATACGTTGTATTGCGTCTTCCGTCTTATACACCGGGCAGTTCCGACTAGCTATGGAATGATCATTCGTGTTACACCTGGGACAGAACGAGATGGCAGAACAGCTTTCTCCCTGAACAGTAATGTGTTTTTTTGCGCATTGGCCACATGTCTTATCTGCTTGCTGACATCGTTTGCTTGTGTGCCCAAAAGCGAAGCATTGGAAACAGAGCATCGGTCCTGGGTAATAGGGCCGGGTTCTGCACCTTAGATACCCAACGTCAACGTGTTCTGGAATGCGGGTTCCATCGATTGTCAGAATAACAGTAGCTGTATTCTCTCTTTCGGTCCCGGTTCTTGCTTTCCTAGTAATCCGGCGAATTTGTATGACTTTCTGATCCTTGAGATACGACAGAATGTCGGTATCGGTTACCTTTGCTATGCTTGGGCAATTGATTACGCAACGGGTGGTATTGAGACTGGCATGCTTGGTGATCCTGATCTTGGTTCCATCGGAGAGCTGATCCATGGCGAGGAGGCGTTTCATTTGGTTCTGCGAACGGACTTTGAGTGCGTATGTTTTACCTCTAGATTCAGGGAAAGCACCATCAATTTTTCTTTTTATCCACTTCTCGATAGACGAGCGAATCAAGAAAGGATGCTCCGCTAGTTTTCCGGATTTGACATCGGATTCCATCCTTAACACCACAATTTCACCGTGCAAACCTTGTGGGTCCATGTAGGCCGGCAGTGTCCCAATGCATAGATTGTGTTACTTGCCCCTTCTCCGGAGTCTGGGAGGGGGGGAAAGTCCCACGCCAGCGACATGGCTGGGGGGAATCGGTGACGGAAGTTGTTTGTCAGAACCGCTTTTTCGATGAAACTCAAGAGAAAATTAAGCTAAAATCGAGAGAAACACTTGCTCGAAAATTTTTTGTCTTCCACTCGCACCACACAGACAATATAACTCGCAACCAATTAATTAAATGTAATCAACCGTTACTTCAAATCACGACACAATCTTCTTGTGATTATATAAGAACTTGCATGCAAGATCTCTACATCACCTGATATGGGTCAATTGACAGCAATGGCTGTCGCCACTTTTGCGACTCTATACGCTTGTCCGATAATAATGGTTCCCTATTTATTTCAATTTTACTCGCCGGTATGGTTTTATCGGGGTAAACCCCCACTGTGACACGACTTCCTGTCAATTTATCAAACTATTCGCACTCACTGAAGGAATAAACAATCTGTTAATAACTCGCAATCTCGCGAAAAAGCAACGGTGTAAAAAGCAACTTGACTGATCGTGGCGTATACGAACTGTCATGAGGAAAATATTATTGTTTTCAAATAAAAATAAAAATTGTCTCAGGAAGCTTTTTAAATTAGTTTATTTTTTATGAATATTATTTAAAAAAAAATACTTACATTTTCTATGCTACCCAGCAGATCACAGGCGCAGTAGAAATCCGCCGGGACAAAGCTCTTCATCAGCACGAAGCTCCGAAGGGAATCCAGATGTTCTTTTTCTGTCATTTTAGTAAACACTGAGC